>NC_048223.1:80342825-80464989 GCF_002007445.2 Ailuropoda melanoleuca
TTAAGATATTTCACCTTTACGGGCATTTTCAGCTACAGCTCCCACGTGCACTGTCCAGTTTCTCACTCCGAGGAGCCCCCTGGGCTGTGCGTGAGTAACTGCTCTTCATAGGTCTTTGTGGGGGAAAAAGGTGACAGCAGAAAAAGGCTGTGTGACCTTTAACAAGGTACTTACCATCTTTGTGCTCCAGGTTCCTTTGTCTCAAATTCAAAGGGGCTGTGTCAACGCTCCAGGAGGCTCTGTCTGGCTTGCGAAGCGCCTGACCTTGGGGTCTGGATGGCAAGCCCCTCACTTGCTCATGTCCCTGAATGTGAAGTGCTGGGGGAGAAGGGGACCCTTCCTGGCGCCTGTCAGGCGAACACTGTAAGCTACTCAGCAGTCTCCCCCAGGACTGGGGGGGCTGGGCTGGCCCTCAGGAAATCCTGCCTTCCCTCCTGCACCTACAGGCCAGGTCCTCTACTGGAGGTTTTATACCACCTTATTTAATCCTCACAGTAAGGCTGTAAGGTAGGAACGTCATGAGACACAGAGAGGCTGAGTAATTTCCAAGATCACTCATTTCATAAGTGGCAGCACTGAAATTTAAATCCAGTCTCTTCTAAGACTAAAGGCCATGTTTTTCTTCTATTCCTTGCCGCCTCAGGATAGGCAAAATGTACAAGGAAGAGATGGGATCTCCTCATAAAATGCTGCTTATTACTACTACTGAAACAATCATCTCATACCCCATGGCTTCTAAATTACACAATTTTGTAGTTCAGACATCTAAATCTGGTCATGCCATGTGTGGATGGGGAGTTGGAGAAATGGCCCAGGGAAGGGAATTCCAACCTAGGAACACAGTGACTCATGAGACACAATGTCCCATAGAGAGATGTGTTCTCAAATGGCCACATTTGCTCCTTAAACCTGAAAGTTAACCCCCAACTTTCAGGACAAACGTATCTCTCTCAGCCACTACACCACACACGCAAACGAAAAATCTCCTTCTCCAGCAATCAGCTTAACAAAATGAGAACATACGTGACAGCCCACAGTTCCCTACTGCGGCCTCAGAGACTTGGAATTGTATTAACAGAGACCCCAGCTCTGATCCCTCAGCCAAAGTGACCCAGGCTGGGTCCAAGTGGGTCTGTTCACCGGCAAAGACACGGCCTGCCCCTGCTTGGGAGAATGGCTTCTTAACCACCTAGACGAGAAAACTGTATCATAGGGGCCGGGTCAGAAGACAAAATCACATTTGTTTTTTAGTTGAGGAATAATTTGTAATCACACCGGGCAAGCGAGGCAGGGCCAGAAGTTCAGAAAGATTAATAATGAATGTATTTTTCTGAATGTAGTGTCTTGGTGAATGAATCCTGTTAACAAGATTGCAAGTTGTGAAAATGGGAAACTGAGGCATTGACACTCTCTGAAGGTCTAGGTTAGCACGGTGACCGTCCAAATCCCAGTGAGGACCATGAGCTCAATATTAATCCCTTTCCTTTGCAGGAAGAATCTTGCATTTTATGGGAAGGCAATCTAGCATGCCTTCTAGCTTCAAGGAGAGTACTCAAACCCCTTCAAAAAAATTTTTTTAATGAAATGAATCTCAGGATCACAGAGCCATAGAGGTCAAAGTTGCAAGGGACTTTGGAACTTGTGCAGTCTGTTTCCGTCCCTCCAGAAAGGAAGAGCCAAGGGTCATGGAAGGGTGGGGGCCTTTTCAAGGAAACACAGCCTGTTCATAGAAGAGACTGGGAGACTGAGTAGAACCCCATGTGGCTGAGAGACGGCACGAGAAGCGTGGGAGGCACGGGTGTTGTCAGAGAGCCAGAGTCTGCCTCCTGGCTTCCCCTCCTACCCACTGTGCAAACTCGAACCTCACCCTAGCCTCCGTTTTCTCGCTGGAGAAGCAGGCTCAGAAATACCTTCCTCAGAGAGTACCTGTGGGGATCAGCCATCCCGACAAACACAAAGCAGGACGTGAGGGCTCAGTAAACAGCAGGTATTATTACCAGCTGAGTGCCAGACTAGGCACTTGTATGGCCTTAAAAACAACTGGCTCAAGGTCCCACAGCTAACAGAGCTGATCAGGATGTGAATCCTTATTTTCCAAACAGCAAACCTCATTTCTGTCCACTTCACAAAGCGGAGGCCAAACCTGGCTTCTAGTCAAGACAGACTGGAGGTGCATAGCTAAGACCCACAGGAAATCCAAAACCCTCATTTTCATAAAAGAAGGCAGAAATCTCCATATCACAGCCAAGTTAACTTTTATGACTCAAGCTGGTGGGGGTGGGGGGAAGGCAAATGAATCAAGACAGGGATGGGGATGTGGTTGGGGAACAAATGAATGCTGCCCAAAGACGTTTCCACGTCTGAGGCTCCGATTCATCTGGTCAGTGAGGTCATGGACTATTCCTCTCTCCCATCTTCACCCGGCTTCTGAAAAGCAGCCCAGGCCATTTGAAATGTCCCCTCTTCCACAGAGGAGTTACTGAGAGGGAGACAGTAGAAGGTCAAGAGGGGGAAAGCAGAAGGAAGGGAGCCCATCGCCATCTGTGGGTCAGGAAGAGGATCGGGCCCCTGTGGGCTCTTGCTCTGCACAGCAAAGGATCCTAGGAGGTTGGCTCACGGGCCCTCTGCTCCCAAGGCCCCCGTGTGTTGGGCCATGGCGCAGTGCTGCTCCGGGAGCGAGTTTGGAAATGAAAAGCAGCAGCACCGTGTGATGATGTATGCCAGTGAAGGACCGCCAACATTCCTCTCCAGGGAAGAACTGTCCTTTTCTTTGACATTATGTCATCACTCCTTCGTTGGGTATTAATATGCCCTTTTAATGAAATGACAATGATGGTAGAGCTGGCATTTGATGGTTTCTTTTTTATGTCCCTGCTTCTCAAAATAAAAAGCTGGCAACCCTGTGATAGTCTCTATGTTTTTAAGCATAAGTGAGTAGCCCATGGAAAGTCCAGGCACTGCTCACCTAGTCTTCGTTCTATAGATGGGAAGTTAAGGCCCAGAGACGCCGGCCTCATAATGGCCACAGCCCCCTACATGGAGCTTACGGTGTGTCTGCCACAGCCATCAGGGATAGCCTCAGGGCCAGGAAAGGTAGGGCCCAAGGGATGGAGACAAGGTCCCTCAGGGCTCCAACAGCTCAGGGAGCACCTGCCAGGAGAGCAGGAGAGAGGCGAATGCATCAACTTTCAGGGCTCGGGGCCATACCGAGGGTACTGAGTTCCCAGCCTCAATTCCAGCTTCTGAAGTCCTCATTCCTGCTATGGTAGGAAGTACCCAGAACCCACACGATCTCCCAGGCAGCAGTGCAGCTGCAGCCGTGGCCCCACACCATCATTCAGGGGACAACTGGGGAGAAAGAACCTCCCAGCACACTGCAGGTGGGAGGAACTGCTCAGGTTGACTATTGTCCGCCCCGTCAACAGACAGAAGCAACACACGTGAAAAGGTGAGTAACTTGTGAACAATCTAAGTAATGGCCCAATTTCCCAAATGAGACAGACCACTTCCTTCCCCTCAACCTGCCACCCTGTTCCTCGTACCTACCCTGGTGCACAGGGGTATGTGCTCTCCATCAACCCCTACGACGCATCAGCTCCTGGAGGCCAGGGTCTCGGCCCGACTTGTTCATTGCATATCCTCAGAGCCTGGGACCTGTCTAGCACATAGAGGGGGCTTAATGGTGTCCTGAAAGAATTATTGGACAATTTCTGGGTTTTGTTTTGTTCCGCCTTGTCTTCCCTCTGTTCATATTCTCTGGAATCTCAAAATCCTCCCCAGAGGAGGGCAGTGGGAACTGAGAACAACACTTGAGGGGTTCCAGCCTGGCTCTTCAGGCCTGTCTGCTGCTTTCCCTGCTGTTCCCTGAGCTTGCTTTCCCACTGAATTTCCCCGATAGGACTTGGTTCTCCTTAGCACCAACCTCCATGCTAGCTGTTCCCAGTCCTGGGACACCTACTCCATTGCTGTCCCTCAATCAAATCCCAGGGGACCAGCGAAGTCCTCTCCCTGCCTGCAGCCCCTACAGCTCTCCCTGTCCCCACTAACCTATTCCTCTCACTTGTCACTGGACAGGCAGAGACCGGCAGTCTTACTTGCCCTTTTATCCATGCATGTCACATTGTCCTCATTAGCCTGAAAGCAACTGGAAGGGAAGGCTCAGGGCATCTGGCATACAGCAAGCGATTAATAGATAGGTACTGATTGGGTTAATTTAAACTCTGCTTCATAGGCCCTGGAAAAGCAAGCCCTTTCCCAGGCACCACGGACACCCTGGCTAAACCAGGCCAGTTTCCACAACTTGAGGCTTGCACTGGCTCCTGAACTGCTAGTCTTCAGCACAGCTCCCTTTTTAAATACGAACACCAAATCCCAAACAAGATCAGATGTCATGGGGCTTCTGAGAGGCACATGCTTCACCAGACACGTCAGTCAAAAAAAAAGATGAATGTTCTTGTTTACAAAAGGATTTGTCCCACTCCAGGAAAATTTCCACCATGATTTCGGATCTAATCCAGGATGTGCCTATAGACCGCTCACTGACTGAACTTCTTTCTGCCGCTTCCATTTGCTGGACGTGGGAGGGGCTTTGGCTTCAGGTTGAAAGAGAAGTCCCAATGAGGTGGTCCTCCTGCCTTTCCCAAGGTGCAACATGACCCCATTCAGGAAGCCGAGGCCCAGCAAGTCAGAGAGACCTCAGGAGGCAGAAAGATGGCCAGGATACCGGGCATACAATGCGCTAGGGACCCAGCAACGTGACCGGGCACCCGGGCTCAGACGTCCGGGGCTCTGCAGCGCTGCCTGCCTCCCAGTGCTCTGACCCCACACCAGGGCGGCTGGATTGGACTCCGAAACCTCAGCCTCCTCTACTCCTGAGTTCCCACAACCCTCATCTGGATCTAGGTTTCCAACACAGCAGCCAAATACAAGACAGTCTGGACTGGCTGTTAATGTGCAGGGATAACAATGATTCAACAGCCGGGGGAGAAGCGAGGGGACTTCTATTTCTAACCGGTTCAGATGACTGTTTCTCCTTCTGGATCCCTGATGGGAGTTGGGAATGGTAAGCACCCCAGCACTGCAAAGCCTCAGCTCTCTGTTTGGCACCCCTAGACCCATCAATCTCCTTCCCATGGCCTGGGACCCCTCCAACCCTGGACAGCAGGGAGAGGCTCAGCAGCTGTGAGAACCTTCTTTCTCAAAGGTTTTTCCAAAATTATATCAGGTTTCCTTCCACCCCAGCTTGTCAGCGGGGGACTCTTTTGCCTAACATGGTTGAGGAATGTCTTAGAAACTGGTGTGATTCAGTCTGGCTTCAGAGGAAGTTTTCCACCCAGACAGAGCACACCGAGTGTCTGGACGCAGCGGCTCACTACCCCCAGGGGCACCCACACCCTTGCCCCGGCTCTGGACCTCAGTCAGAAGGGCACACTTGAAAGAGTGGCAGGTCCAGCCCCAAGATGAAATTAGATACAGAAAACAAGTCAACAGGAAGCCAAAAGGTCTTTCATCCACTTGCATACACAGAGGCTCCCTCCCGTGACAGCATCTTTCCCTCCCCCCCCAACCCAGTATTCTGAGTTTGCAAATTTAGTTCCAGTGCACCCAGTATAAATATTGAGGAGCTACTGGGGGAGGTGACTCAAAAGCTGAAATCTCAAAAGGCACACACGTTTCTCCCGGAACAGAAGGCAAAGCCATTCAGCCTTTTCTTCCAATGGAAATTACTTTTCCCCTCCTGCCTGTTCAGACTAGCCTCCTTCTACAAATACAGACTGTCATCAGAGGGGGGCCCAAGACAATTGTTAGAAAATGCAGTTTGCAAAAATGTCTGTACCCTGAAAGTCAAGTTTACTAATGAATTACTACTGAACTGTCGTTAGTTCTGCACATTCTCCCCAGAGGACCCACATTCTCCCTTGGACGAAAAGAAACATGTTTTCCCTCCATTAGTGCTCCACCTACCGCGCTCAGGAGGGCCATACCAGGTGGGCATGGGGACGAAGATAACACCAGGGGGAAGCCTGCTTTGAATCTCACAGGTCTCTGACGGTAAAGATCTAACAACCACAGTGAGGGCCGCGGCCCCAGTCTGAGCGCTGTGGTCATCCCCTGAGCAGGTATCCTGCCAGCCCCACGTTTCCGTAGCAACAGTCAGTCCAGCCCCTAGAACTCATGGAGGTGGGACCTCCTTTGTGTGGGCAGCTCTGGAAGGAAGGTCAGACTGTTGCCTGAATCCCAAGTCTGTTTTTCTTCTCCTGCTACAGCTGCTTTTCTGACCAGAAGCTTGACAGACAGTTGTTAGTATTTCTTAGCTTTGACACAACAAAGGTGAGAAGCTGGCCAAGGAGAAGGGACACAGAGAGAAGCTTCTGGGGATATGGGCAATATTCTACTTCTTGACCCAGTTGGTGGTTATAAATACTTTGTCATCATTATTCACTATTTTGTACTTTTATGTTTATATACTTTTCTGTATATTTGTTTTATTTCACTATTTTTAAAAAGACTTTAAAAATAAATCAGCCAAACTGTTCTTAAGGGACCCATCATCATCACCCACATTTATTAAATATCTTTTGGCACAGGACAGAAGACTCAGATTACAAATGACTCTGGGTCACCACCCTGGACAACAGAACCAAGAACCAGGGCAAACTTCATTGAAAGTCATGGGTCTTGGGGCACAGCCAGGGGCTAGGCGCCAGCCAGAGGAAAAAGTCAAAGCAGAGGTCAAACGCAATCGACAGAGCCATAGAAGGGATGGGCTAGAACCCCCAAGAGGACTTGATGATACAACAGTTGCTATTGGTTCAGGTTAAAGACTGTGCCTATAAACAAGTTCATGGGGGGGGGGTATCATTTCTACCTGCCACAAGAGGTCATAAGATGAAGTAGGCAGGGCCCCAGCCATCAGAGAAAGAGTGAGCCTTCCACTACCTTGCACTGCTCCCCCAGCCCGTCCCTGCACACACCTCACACCATCATAAACTCATCACTTTGCTCATGTCAGATTCATTACCTCTTCCCTCTTTCCCAATTCCTATACATCCTTCGAGATGCATTTAAACGTCACCTCCTCCATGAAGCCTCTCCAGATCTCTTAATTAGAATTAATATCTCCCACTGGTGTTTGTTCAACACTTACTCTCTGTTCCCTAAGAGAATTACTTGCTTCTCTGGTTATGAGCCCTCATTACATTCGAGCACTGTGGTTATATCCATCATTCCCCCAGCTAAGAATCTAGAGGTCAGAAACCTGGTTCTATTAGTTCTTATAAATATAGAATATAAATATATGATCTGTAGAACATATTCTTTTTTTAAGATTTTATTTATTTATTTGAAAGAGAGAGAGCGCAAGCACGAGTGGGGGGAGGAGCAGAAGGAGAGGAAGAGGGAGAAGCAGACTCCCTACTGAGCACAAAGCCTGATGTGGGGCTCAATCCCAGGACCCTGAGATCGTGACCTGAGCTGAAGGCAGACTCTCAACCAACTAAGACACCCAGGCGCCCCAATAGAATACATTCCACACTATGTGTGTATGTGTGTATGTATACATTCTTATCCTACATCTAGCACTCTGCCAAATGCATATGCAATAGGTGTGCAACAAGCAATCAGCATTGATTAGTAAACAGGTTTAAGAGGAGGCGGGCCCGACACCTAAGACATAGGTTCTTTAGGTTGTCAAGCAGCTCACAGAACCTGCGGGGGGCGGGGGAGGGGTGAGTGTCCCAGATGTCATGGAGAGCCTTCTAAAATCCACTTCTCTTCATCCCCATTCTGTCTCCCCCGATGGATGGCCAACTTTCATAATTATCTATGTGCTGCCCACTCTTGCTCCAGTCGTCCATCCACTCCCACACCAAAGCCAGACAGCCCTCACAAACCTAGATCACTCATATCATTCCTGTGCTTCAACTCTTCCGCTAGTTCCCATTGTTCTTAGGGTAAAGTTCAAAATCCTCAGCACTGCTCTTATATGTCTGGTCTTTGTCTGGCACCTGGTCACATATGGAACCAGTCTTGGTGTCACCTTCTTGATGTTCCAGCCATACTGGACTTTCTTCCATTCCTTCAATGAGTGGTCCTCCTTTCTGACTCACAGCTTTGCATGCACTATTTCTTCTAACAACCGTCTCCACCCTGTCATATTCCAGACTTCCTACTCATCCTCCAATCTTTCACCAGAGAGTCTTCCTTAATATCCCCTCCACCTCCATCTCTACATGGTCCTCCATAACACTCAAGGCACCTGCAAATACTTGTTCGGAGCCTCNTCCAGAGAGTCTTCCTCAATACTCCCCTCCACCTCCATCTCTACATGGTCCTCCATAACACTCAAGGCACCTGCAAATACTTGTTCGGAGCCTCTCTCCTCTTGTCCAGACCAGGGGTTGGACAACTGTTTCTGTAAAGGATTAGACAGTAAATATTCTAGGCTCTGTGGGCCATATGTGGTACAGTCTCTATGGCAACTACCCAACTCTGTCATTATAGAGCACAAGTGGCCAGAGACAATATGCCAACAGAGAAGAGAGATTCTGTTCCAATAAAATTTTATTTATGGACATGAAATTTGAATTTCATATAATTTCACATTTAAAATAAATAAAATATCCTTCATTTAAAATTTTTTTCAACTATTTAAAAAATGCAAAAACCATTCTTAGCTCACAGGCCATACAGAAACAGATGGCAGGCCAGACTTGGTGCACAGCCTGCAGTTTGCCAGCTCCTGCACACAAGTTCCATGGAGAGAAACTATGTCTTGTTCACGGATGTATTCCCTCAGCACAGGGCCTGATTCCTAGAAGGTGATTCATAAAAATTTGTTGAATGCCTTGATATGCGGATCAGAGCAGTGTTTCCCAGTGTACACTCTGCAGATCACCAGTTCAATGGGAAACTCCACACAGAAAGGATAATTCTTTTGCCAATGAAATCTGTCAATGTTACTATTCCCCTTCCTGGAAATTTTCCATGTTTAGTGCATAAAGCATATCAAAAGCTCGGAACTAGTCAAGAAACTTCTTTGACTTAGACCAATACAGTACTTCCCAAACTCATTTGACCAAAGAACTTTCTACTCTAACCCAAACCTACCAATATCCATGGACAAACCCATTAGAAAGTATGACAGTGAGGACAAAAGGCAAGAACTTACAAAAACAGTCCTCAGACTTTACTGTGCATCAGAATCTCCTGGAAGACCTCTTAAAACAGATATTGCAGGGCCCTACCCCAAAGTTGCTGCTTCAGGAAGTCTGGACTGGGGCCTAAGAATTTATATTTCTCACAAGTTTTCAGCTGATGCTGATCACTGCCAGTCTGGGGTCCCCACTTTGAGAAACACCAATCTGGAGGGAGAAAAGGACCTTCAAGGCATAAGTCCTCCACCTGAGGTTTCCTCCTCCTTCCAAGGACCCGATTCCCAACCTGTTCACTTCCTCACACGGGTACAAGAAACCCTGAGACATCTTCCTAGCATCAGGACAAGCCACCTGTAATGGGTTGCATTATGTTCCCCCCCAAAATATATTTAAGTCCTCTTAACCCCCAATGTCTGTGAATGTAACTTTATTTGGAAATAGGGTCCTTGCAGATGTAATCAAGTAATCCAGTATCACTGATGTCCTTACAAGAGGAGGAGAAAGAGACCCAGGAAAGGGAATGCCATGTGAAGACAGAGACACAGGAAGAAGGTCAAGTTACCGCAGAGGCAGAAACTGTGATGCAGCCACAAGCCAAGGAAGGTCCAGGATGGACGGCGACTACCAGAGCTAGGAAGAGGCAGGGAAGATTCTACCCTATAGGTTTCACAGGCCGCAAATCCCTGATTTTGGACATCTGGTCTCCAGAACTATGAAAGAATAAATGTCTGTTGTTTTAAGCCACCCAATGTGTGCAACCTTTCCCTCAAACAGGGTATTACTTGACATCACAGATATGAGAGTCACACACACACACACACACACACACACACACACACAACCCAGGTGAAGCTCTGGCCAGCCTTAGCCCTGGTGGATACCCACAGACTTCAAGGGAATGACGGGCCTCGGCCTTCTGATCCTCTGGCCATCCCTGCATTTCTGCTAGCTGGTGGGTGTTTGAGCTGGGTGCTCTCTTTGGAAATGAGATGATCTAGTTAGTATTAGTATGATGTTTTGTTGGATTCCCGCTCTGGGACTGGTTTTGGCAAAAGGCATGTGATCATTTTTTTAGTCTAAAAAAAGTCAGTGAATAAATTAAGGAGACTTGGCTTCCCCCCATCCTGGTTCCACTGGTCCTGTTTCTTTCTCATTGAGAGACACTCACAAAGAACTTCTCAATGATAAATAAGGAGCTTCTTTTCCTCGGGTCTGAGTAGAAATGCCTTCCCTAATCGACATGGAAACAACTAAGCAGTGTGTATTTTCACAGCCCGAGCACCCTGGTTTTAGCCACAAATTACACCCTTCTCCTTTTGGAAAAATAAGGGGTATAACGTTTATTCTCAAAAGAGGCAGACAGTTATGCACCCAAGGAGCACATAAGGGAGCCAAGAAATGGAATGTGGATACAGCTTGTCATTGTTGATGGAGAGAAAGGGGATGCCAAGGGATGGGGATTCTGTATTCTCAAGCTTGGACGCCACAGAATGGAAAATCAGAACCAATCAAACACCTTCCTTGCCTCTTCAACCCATGCCAACCCAGGGCTGACGGCTCACACAGAGCAGGTATGAACTTGAAAGACTTCAAGTCTTTTACACATAGACCAAGGCCATGTTTTCTGCCACAACAGATCATGAGATTTTTGGGATGCTATCTTCCACCTCAAGGCCCTTGAAAAATAAGAGAGGGGTCTGATTCTTTGAGACAGGTGGAGCAGACACATAGACACACACAGACACACAGACACACACACAAACACCAGAAGTTAAGTACTCCCTCCCTCATCCCTCCCAAGGACAGCATCTAATCTCAAATGTCCAGTAGTTCCATGAACAGCACATTAGTCTTTGGCTAGAAGAGAAGACTTCTGGAACATCCACCTCCCAGCCACCAACTAAAGTTGAGAATTAAGCCAGTTAGAGGAACGGCACACTATTGATGCTATCGCAGAGTACAAAAGTCCTGGGCTTGCAGATTTGCTTCATTTTATGTTTGTTTTGTCTCAACATCTCATTTGCAGCAGGTTAGTAAACTTCTCAAAACCTCGGGTTTTTGAACTACAAAATAATAATAATAAATGCTTAGCAGGGGAGTTGGGAAAATTTTGTGAGATGTTGAATATTTCTGGAACATTACTACTAACTTATAAAGCAGTTACCATGGCCAGGTACGAATCTAAGTAGCCCATATGTACTAAGATTTTTCAGCATCACAACAACTTTACTAACATCTCCCATTCTGAAGATGAGGACCCAGGGGCACAGGAAAGTCAAGGCCCTTGCCCGTGGTCACACAGCCAGTAAGCAGCTGAGCTGATCCTAGGCAAGTTGGCTATGAACCCGGCTCTAATCACAGGGACCTGATACATCCCCATAGGGTGTCTCTAGGGTAGGAATGGAGGCCTATTCACTCATTCAACAACACTCCACCTGCATGCCACTCATGGAGGGAATTCTCACAGTGGGTTCTCATACAATAAAACGCAACCTCTCCTTCCAGGAGTTGAGGATCTGTTAAAGTAAACAAAACAAGTGCCCAAAATTAAATAAAGGAAGAAGGAGACACTGGAGTGGAAGAGAGAGCATGGAAGAGGCCTGCTAGGGGTGGGAGACTGTGTTCACAGGAGAGGCTGATGTCATGAGCACAGTGGGCTTCTGCTTGGCCTTGAAGGGTCAGCACAGTGCACCAGAGTCTAAATGACAGCCCCCTTGTTCTCCTTTCTCTCAACAGCCCATTAGTTTCCTCTGTCAGACTCTCTACAGGTTTACTTCACAGATGTTTGCAGATGTTTTTGTTTCATGCCAGAGGCCCTCGCTAGACCGTAAGCTCAGGAGGAGAGGCGGCAGGTCACTGTGTGTGCCATGGTACACCCAGGGCCTGCAACAGAGCAGCACTGGACAGGTAGTTGTTGAAGAATGAAGGAATGAAGGAATGAATGAATGAATGAGTAGTGGAATGCTGGTGGTTGCTTCCTAAAGGAGTGAATGCTATGTGTAAAGACACCGCCCAGATTACCCACCAGTGTAGTCACTCCAAAACCTTGGTTACCCTCACCTGAGTTNTTTGCAGATGTTTTTGTTTCATGCCAGAGGCCCTCGCTAGACCGTAAGCTCAGGAGGAGAGGCGGCAGGTCACTGTGTGTGCCATGGTACACCCAGGGCCTGCAACAGAGCAGCACTGGACAGGTAGTTGTTGAAGAATGAAGGAATGAAGGAATGAATGAATGAATGAGTAGTGGAATGCTGGTGGTTGCTTCCTAAAGGAGTGAATGCTATGTGTAAAGACACCGCCCAGATTACCCACCAGTGTAGTCACTCCAAAACCTTGGTTACCCTCACCTGAGTTTTCTCTCCCATGGAAAGTTTTCAAGACCATGAGAGTTCCCTGAGCCCCCCTCCCCTGATTCCTATGGTGCTTCGGTTTAGGTTTATGCCGTGACTACCTCCGCAGCCCGGCCTCCTCCTTCATGTTTGTCCGGTGTTTGAGGGAGACCTGGACATCCACTGGGTGCTAAGTCCAAGTCCATCAATGGCCTGTGGCTGAGAGTCACTCTCACTGTCCTCAGTTATTCCCATCAGTCAACTGCCAGTCGGCCCACACCCACCCCTGAAGCATGGGTCCCAGGGTGGGCCCCCCTGGCAAGGTGGTATGGGCTGCCCTCCTGCCTTTCCTAGGCAGAAGGACTTTTCCTGCTGAGAGCAGAGCCAAGATCCTTAGTTCCCCAGTGCCGAACCAGATGACTAAGAGCCCTAATGATTCCGGAGTTGCCAAAGGCAGGAGGGCATTGAAAAATGCGCGAGTCTCTGCTGGGCCATGCATCCTGTGGGGAAGCCTCTTTAACACAGCACTTCGTATAGGGGCTGGCCTTTGTCACGGGCTCCCTGTCCGGGCAGGGCCTCGACTTCTGAGATGGAGAGAAGATGAGCCAGGCGTAGGGCAGAGAGAGCTGTGACCCATCTCTGACCTCAGCACAACCAGACAAGGCCATCAGAAGGCATCTTGGAAGCTGCCAGAGCACCTAACAGAGCCCAGCTCAGATTGCATTCTCAGCCAACCCCTGCTGACAGACCTGCCGAGATGCTCTGCCTCCTGGAACCCATCGCCCAGCAGAGACTCAAGGAGCCAACACTGCAGGCCTCTCTCCGGAGTGCTCGCTGCATTCCCAACCTCCCGCCAGGGCTGTACTTTCAAACCTGTGACCTTCACCCACAGAGAAACACGCTGTACTTCGTGACCCGTACACATCTAGGACAGAAGTAATTGCCAACAACGGACTCATGAAACAGCACCTAACCTTATTACCAGGGATGTACTCTTATATCTTCCTCTTTTTTTTTTTCTAGCATTGGTTGTGACCTGCTAAATTAACTTTATAATCCACTTATAGGTTGCAGCCAGGACTTGATAGATTCTTCTTGGAGGAATTCAGCTCTGTCACGTGTCACGCTCGATTTCTGAGCACAGGGCACAGCAATTCTTTCCAAAGGAAGAGCTAGACAGCCTGCGTGTGAGTGCCATGGTGCTGTCGCAGCCTGGACAGTCCCTGGGACCCTCCCCTAGAGCTCGGAGCCTGGCTAGAGCACTGAGGTGTGGAGACTGGGTACCAGCTGGGAGCTAAGGACTCGAGATTCCAGATTCAGCACTCATGGGAGGCAAAAAAAAGTTAGAGTAGGGCTTTAGAGTCTGCTGGAAACGAGTCCAAAGCCTAGCTCTACGAGTTACTAACTGGGGTGGGTTCTTAACGTCCCAAGAGCCTTGGTCCCCTCACCTGGAAAGGGAACTAACTGTTAGTATCCACCACAGAGGGTGGCTGTGAGGGTCAACTGAGACGCAGGAGACACTTGGCAAACTTCCAGGACTTGTCATACCGAGCCTGTGCCGAGCCGAGGAAGGAGGTCTGTGCTGTCCCTCCAAGCCTGACTCAAAACCCTCCAAGGGCTTTCCCTGCCCTTCTCTGTGTCTCCATATTTTACAGATTCTGCAACCTTCAAAAAAAGAATAGCAGGACTCCCTAGCACATGGCTAACACTCAATAAATATCTGAGCCAAGGAGGCAAAGGCCTGGAGTTTTCCGCAATAAGTCATCCATCACTGAGTGCCCTTTTGAAAATGGTGTTTCATACAATCCCCTCCGGGGCCAGTGGTCAATAAAGTTTGTTGCATAAATTTCACCCGTTCAGTCTCCTCCGATACCTCAGGACACAGGATAATGCTCTACTCTCTACAGATGGGTAAGACATAGATGGCAAATCCCAACATGGTTTCCCCAAGGCCTCCTAGGTTATTGTTAGTGACAGAGCTGCTCATCGTTGCCTGCCCTGCCTTCCGAGGGAGCCCAAGTTCTCCATAAATGGCTCAGAGCCCTCAAGACGATGAGGCCTCCAGTGATGAGAATAAGCACGGGGTTGTTGGGCTGGAGAGGGCAGGCACACAGTGAATCTCCCCCTCGGGCCACACTATTCACACAGCGCAAGGCAGCAGAGCAGCCTCAGAGAGAGCGTACCTCCGAAGCCTGGAGAAGGAAGGGAAGCTTACAAAGAGTGCACCTCGAGATGTGGCGGGCTGATTTCCCTGAAGTTGTCCACAGGAAAATTCACTTTTGTAAGAGGCTAATTAGTCATGACAGCGCCCCACTTCAAATATAATTTCACCGGTCCTATTTGGGTCTCCGTGGGCCAGCCTGTGACGGAATTTCCATTACTTACTGTGTTTTGGTTACGGAAGAAAAATGTGTGTCTGAAGAAGCAGGGGATGGGGGTCAAGAGGAAGCCGAAAAAGCTGGAATACCTTGAGTATCCATAAAAACATCTGTGATTTTAAAACTTCATAAAGATGATGAATCTCTGTGAGCTGGAGATTCTTCTTGGAATCTCAGCTCCATCTGCGGGAACAGCTCCTGGCAGGCAGAGGATTCTGGAATCCAAGTTTCTCGGGCAACAGAGCAAAGTGAGCTCCCCCAGCTTGGCCACTGAGGGTGAAAACAAGACCCAGGAAAGGGAGACTTCGTGTTCTTCTCACCTCGCCACCAGCCTCTGAGCTGCCAGAAATGCCCGACCATGGTTACGGAACATATGGAGACACGGATATGCAGCTCCGGAGCCGGCCGTGTGCGAGTATCTACAAGGATGAGCAGAAGGGCCGCACCTCTCCTGCCTTCCAAAGAGCAATGGCGTTCAAGGGCCAGAGGTCCCTCAGGGTAAACCACACTGGAGAGTGTCACACCAAACCACCCAATTCCCTAAGTGCTAGAGCTCAGAGAAGGGTAGGAATTTTAGGGACCCAGGGCTAAGGGCGAGGGCTTCCCAACCCCACCTTATCACATAAGCCTTTGTTGTGGGCACCTGTCTTGTGCACCAGATGCCACTAGCATCCAGCCTCTATCTACTGGAAGCTAGTGGCACTTGGCCTCCCTCCTGAGTTGTGACAATTAAAATGTCTCCAGACGTTGCCAAATGTCCTAATGGGGCAAAATCACCACCAGTTGAGAACCATCCATCCAGCCTGGCAATTCCCAAAGTAGATTCCAAGGAACATTAGTTCAGTAAGTTCCCCTATAACACAAGGATTTCATGGTCAACTAAGATTGGGAATCACTGCATATGATACTTTCACCCCTCTGGGGATGGTGATCCCCGATGTTAGTATACTAAAGGTCCTAAAAAGTTCTGCAGTAGAAAAACCCACGGGATAACTTTGTTTAATCTAGTACTTTGCAAACTTTATCCCAAAAAACCCCTCTATTATCTATTTGCATCTCTCAGAGCAATGTTTCAAAGGCTGTACTGTGAGATTTTTATACATGTGGTAACACGTACATGTGTGGGGGCAACCATCTCCCCCAATGACCAGATGAACGGAAACAAGAAGCCAGTCATGCTTCTAAGTATCATTAACAGATGAGTGGCAGGGCCATGGCCATGTCTAGAAACCTGGGGTCCTGAGTCTGAGTCTACTTCCTCCGGCGTAAATGATTTGGAGGTTATTTACAAAATAGGAGTCCACCTTCTCGTGATCATGTCACAGTCTGGTTCGCTCACCACCATTCAGAACACCCACCTAGGAAGCTAAAGTTAATGAACTACCGATGTGAATACTCCCCAGGAACGCTAACAAAGCAAGCACCTTCTGCAGGCAGAGTAGAGGAGGACCTCATGCTGGTGATGACCATAACCATGGGGGGATGCAGGGAGGGTGCAGGGAGGCACCACTTAATAGCACGTCTGCGTACCTCACCAGCCCATCAAGGTGCAGTTGCCATTAGAGCCACTCAACCTAACCCGTCTCTGTACCAACACAACGCACCTCAGTATCATGGCTGGCATAGAGCGGGCCTCAACAAAGGCTCATGGAAGGACTATGTCAGCCAAGAAAGGTCAAGCCTTCACCACTGCCATGCCTTGATTAAAATTCACAGATCATCAATAACAGAGTAAAGCCTCCCCACTCCCCTCTATCCTGCCTCATGATTTTCTTGGGTCATATTCCACCCTGGCCTTTCCAAGCTGCAGAGAACTACTTTTTTTAGGGACAGCAGTTCCGCCCTCCAGTGAAGTGCCCACTGTCCATCTAGGTACTTGCATCAGTTCCAAGAGATAAGAGATCAATTTCCAGCTCCGATCAGCTGGTCCAGGGACCCTCCTGAAGGCAGCAGTCAAGGTACCAGTTTCCTGTCACTCTTGGCCCCACCACATGCAATGACTGATCATTCACCCCCCTGACGGTCTCAGCTGCTAAGAGTAAGCGCTGGAGGAGCCACAGGTTGGCTCCCATTCTCAGATTGCTAAACAATCAAAATCATAATCAGATGGAAAGTGTTGATGGTTTGACAGTCTACAGTCTTGCATGAGGACTGAAACAGAATGATACTTCTAAGCCTCTGGTGTCCCAGGGATCCTCTTTCAGCTGTGGGGAGCAGACGAGGAGCCCAGGGATTGCTCGAGGTCCTTTGTGGCTTTCCAAGAAGAAGGGTGTTAAAGAAGGGAATGGGGGAAGGGTCTAAGCTGGAGGGCAGGCCAGGGGCCCCTCTCCTGGTTTACAGCGGCTCCAGCCAGTCTGAAGAATACAGAGGTGACCACAGGCCACTGAGCTCAGCCAACAGCTGCAACAGGAATGCAGCAGCAACTGCTGGATGTCTGCGGCTTCCTTCTGGAGTCTGTGCTGCGAGAAACCTGCCAGCAAAGGGCGCAGAGGCTTGGAAAAGCACATGGCAGGTCTCTCCCACTTCCATGGTTTCAGACTCGAGAGCCACACCTTCACTCCCCCTCTCTCCTCCCCTCCTCCCTCCCCAGCACCGTGGAGGTACTGTGGTACAGTAATGCTTACGGTGAAGCCCAAGGGACTTTGCCTTCTGCAGGCTTATTTATTGCTTTGCACAAAATGTACAATCGTCTAGTGTTCTTTCCCTCAACCCATTTGTATCGGTGCTATGCTAGGCCCTGGGCATTGGGTGGTGAACAAGACAGAGAAGGACCCTGCTGAGGCGTTGATCATATTCTATTATGATGCCTTCCTTATAAAATCCACCTACAACAAGCAGGTATCCTGATTTCACTTCCTCATCCCACAACTGGGGAACACAAGCACAGTCCTCAAGGGTCAGACTCAGAACTTGAAAATGGGAGGAGGCCTTGGAGATTAGCTTTGGCGTCACCATCACACCAAGGAGCAGACTGACATCCAGAAATAAAGAGACTCACTCATCTGGCCCAAATCCCTTTGGCAACCAATGAGAAAATGGAGCCCTGGGAAAATGAAAGGTATTGTGAGGTGGGGAGGTGGTGGCTGAGCCAGGCCCAGAAGGCAGAGAACTCAAAAGTCCCCCACCTTCAACCCAGAGTTTTCCCTGCCCCGTCATTTTAAAGGTGGAACATTCTGATACAACTTAAGCAACAAACTGTAAAACTCTCAACAATTTTTAAATTATTAAGCAAGAGGCAAAACTGACTTTGCTATTGTATACCTAGGTGGGAGAGACACAGAGGAAAAAGGGGTGGGGGTGAAGAAGAGAAGAGGGCCAAGAAAGGTGTGAGGCAAGGGATTAAGCTAGGGTCACGGAGGGGTCAAGGTCAGGGATGGAGTAGTGGCAGGGTGAGAAAAGATCAGCAAAGTCTGTTCACGGTAAGAAAGAAGCAATGGCTTTGTATTTCAAAACTAAGGAAGGCCAAGTGCTCGGAAATCAGGCCACAATCATTATGTCTGCTTTTATTTTTCATAAAAAAGTGACTTCATTTTTTAACAGATCATTTTGACATCCCAGTCTGCACAGTGGCATCAAGCAGAGTGCAGCACCATGTCTCCAGCATCCCAAGCCCAAATCCCGTCTCTCGCTGGGCCATTTTCCCCATGGAAGAGCTGACTGCTAGGACACTGCACTGTACCAGAACCAGTACCCTTCCCGCCATGATGGGAGAGAATGGTGAGCGCCTGGGCAAGGATCGCAGCTCTGGACAGCCTGGAATAGACATGCATATGAGCAGAACTGGGAAACAGCATGTTCTGGTGAAGCAGCCATTACTGGGAACCCCTCTCTCCACACACATCTTGAGCCTCACCTCGGATACCAGCTCAACCCTGTCCTCAGTGTTTTTGAGTCATGAAGAATGTGGATTCTTTCATATGAAAACATTCCACGTTCAACAACGGCATCTACCAGCGTCCTCAACACCCCAAGAGATGGGTGTGTTGGCTCCCACTCCTGGACCCCCAGGCCCAGCACAGGCCGCTGGAAAGCAGGTGGCCCACCAACACGTCCGTTATCAAGTAGATGAATAATAGTAATAGGCCAGGTGCTTATGTCACATGACAAGGATGAAGATGACGCTGCCCGTGACTTCAAGGTTGACAGAAGTGGCCCCGAGGTTACTTGTCGACAGTGAGGTCAGAAATAGAGTCAAGGTCAGCAGTTGGGGACTAATCCAGGAGACTGATCCGTGGGTGCCTCCTAAAGGCGCTTTTCCCACGCCCCCATCACAACCTCTGCCCTATCCACCTGCCACCTACATTATTAACGGTTTAGTCTTTTTCTTAAAGTGAACTCATATTTTAAATTAAGTAAATATTTTTCATGAAATCTTGTAACACTGCCATATGTAAAAAACTGGTATTATTTATTAAAAGATGAAAAGATAGCCTTCAAAATAAACACAACGCAGAACAAAACCAGGTCACCTGATTCCAACTAGATGCTCGGCTGGCGAAGGCTCCGGCCTGAGCGTGGCTGTGCCTTTGTTCAAAAGGGACGAGGCTGAGTGTTGAGAGGTGTTCAAAACACCAAAATGAGACTTTTGCCCTCAGATCACCAGAAAGACTGGGAGAAGACTGAAAAGGAGCTTCAAGGTCTCGTGCACATATAACCGGAAGGTATCTGGCGCATGCCCCATGGTGCGCTTCCCACACTCAGGGAAACCCGAAAGCCGGAACTCACTTGAGCGTTTCTGTCAATGTGCAGGTTCAGTAACAGCCGAAATCAGCGGCTTCTGCCAAAGAAACAAGGCGCAAGGGAAACAGGCAGTACTCAAACAACGCTGGGCTGCTAGCCGATTTAGGTTTCCAAAGTTCCTGCCCCTTCCCCCCCAGGTTAAATATATCCTACCGTCTTCAGGTTACAAATGAGGACATAAAAGACCAGAGAGGGGCGAGAATGTACCCAGGTCACCCAGCTGGCAGTGAGAGTGCAGTGGGGGGATCGAGTTCCCAGGACCCCAGGTAGGGGAGCAACAAAAGCCGAAATGCAAAACTAGAGGCTTACTGAAGTTAAAGACTTAAATTGGAGTTGACTATTTACATTACATTACAGGAAGATTCTTTCCTCTCCAAAAGCAATCCGTTGTAGTCTGAGTTTCCCTGGAACACGTGTTTGTTAACAGATTATTAACTCCTTGGCAGTTTCTCAAGCTCTGAAGAAAATTAGCAGGGAAAGGAAGGGGGAGGGAACTGGAGTCCCTGCTCTGTTTGTTTGCCAGGCTTTCTGCTGAGTGCTTTACATACAGTATCTCATTTAATTAATCCTCCCAGCAGGGTTAGGAAAGATCATCTCCATTTTATAGAAAAGGAAACTGAGCACAGAGAAGTAAAGTAACTTAGCCAAGGTCACACAGCCACTATGACCCCAAAAGCATGGGCTGTTTCCAGCAGTACATGGCATGGTCCTTCTAGGGAAGTACCGTTTATATTTTGTCATCACCAGGTACTGAAATATGCCCCACTGGACATAGTAACTCTTCGAAATGAATATACATAAATGCTAAGAATGTCATACACAATAAAGATGACCGTATCAAGATTAAAATTTAGTTCGGGTCAGAGGCATCAAAAAGTCTGAACGTACCAGGCTAGAAAGGAAGGGGATTCCTGGTGCCTGAAAGTCTATCATTCCAGGTCTACCTCTTTACACACACACACACACACACACACACACAATCCTTTAGCCAAAATGTTCTGCGTTAGTAGATGGGAAAGCAAGAGCTAGACAGGCTTTTCCAGCTTATCCACAATGCTTAGCTTTCCCTCTCCTGCCTCGTAGGCTCTGGAACTTATCTGGCCAGCCAGACGGCAGAGCAGAAAGCTCTGTTACCAAGGGTGGGCCTGGACTGCTTTTTGAGTGGGATTGGGCAACCGCGTCCTCCTTCAGGAGATAAACTCTGGACATATAATAAAGTCATTGTGTTACCTCGCAGTTATCAGGTGGGGAAGGATGGAAGGAAAGAGACAAGAAAAGACAGGGAGGAGAAGGGAGGGAGACAAGCAGGGAGGGTGGAAGGCAGGACAATTTTAAAAATATGTTGTCAGTGTCACAAGATAAAAATAATAGTTTTTTCTGTGATTTAAAGCATTTTTAAAAATCAAAGACAGAGCTGCTGTGCTATGCTGGTGGGATCATGACTATTTTTTTAAATGTCTTTCAAAGTTCTTATTATGTAGTTTTTACAACAGGTAAAATTTTGGGGTGAAAGGGTATAAGAACATTCATGGATAGAAAATTCAAAATGACTCACCAAGGGAAGCTTGGTTTGTGATTTTATAAAGCACTGTTACATACAGTTATCTCATCCCCATTGGCTGTCTGAGAACTGGAAAGAAGACCACTGGACTGGGCTGATGGGATTTCTTAGAGTTTGCATGAGGCTTCTGATGGGAGGTCTTCAGAGAGAGGGGCCACCGATCTGGAGGTGTGGGACCTGCCCAGGGAGCCAGGACCCTGCTCTGTGGACAAAATGGATGGCTTCAGACAAATCCCTTAACCTGGCTGGCCAGTGTCCACTTCCTTAAAGGAAGGGGCTGCATTAGACCAGAGTGACAAACTCCAATGCTCTTCAGGGTGAGGCTGGAACATAAGACTGAAGGGACTATGGTGACCTAGAGACCACACGCACTTGCCACTCAAACCCAGATAATTGCTAAGATCTGATAGATCCATAGATTTTCTTCAAGAGAAGCTAGAAACCTATACCTTCATGCAGACTCTCTTAATTTTTTGTTGGCATCTCATTTTGCAAAAAAAAATGTAATCACCCCGAAGGTGACACAAATCCTGAACGTGTTCTCTGGGTTAGACGTTCCAGAAATTCCCTCAAGTGTAGGATGTCAAGGAGGCCTGCTGTCGGCCCCCTGTTTTATTACCACACAGCACTGGCATCCCTGGCCCCATGGCTCCTCCAAGACACCACTTGTGAAACGAAAGGCAGTAGAAAACTACTGTGTGGAAGTAACCAATTCAGTTGCTAGAGTGGGGAAGAGCTGCTGCAAAGGTCTAGCTGGGGCCCCATCCAAGGTTCCTTGACCCCAGAGAAAGATGACAAAGTGCCTGGCTGGACCATTCGATGCTGGGTCCTGCCCCAGGCGGTGTGACTGGGCATCTGAGCACACAGCTGGAGCCTGGCGAGGTCCTTCCGGTCCTACAGTTCAAGTGGGTATTCCAGCCCCACGCTTCTCCAACTTGACCAAGCACAAGCCTTCTGCTTTTCTAGCCGGACCTTTGCAGAGGCTCTTCCCCATTCTAGCAACTGAATTGGTTAGTTCCACACAGACTGATAATAATCATGATGGCTGATACTTATCAATTAGATAAGCATATTAGATACTGTCCCAAGTTCTTGCCTAAAACACTTCAAATGTGTTATCTGACCACCTATGATATGCTCTAGGATTATCCCCATTTTTGCAAATGAGGAAACCGAGGCTCAGAGAGGTTAAGTAACTTGTCCAAGGTCACACAGCTAAAAAGGGGCAGAGCTGGGACTGGCTACCCAAGCAGTCAGCTGCAAAGTCCTCACTACCTGCACACACATTTTATTATAAAAAATTTCAAACATACAGCAAGGTTGAAAGACTTTCACAGAGAATGTATGAATATTCATCACCTAGATTCTAACATGAACATTATTACATTTTACTATTTTACTATTTTGTTTTATCACAAATCTATCCAAAGGTTATCACCTTTGGTTCTATTTGAAGAGCAGCCTGGAAAACACTTTGGAGGCTCAGGTCAGATGTTGTCATTTCTGAATTAGAAATCATTTGGCATTTTCAGAAGCCCCCTCGTCCTTTTCCACTCCCGGGCTTGGAACACCTGTGCACATCATCACACCACATGTCCCAGCCAAACCGACTTCTCCCCTGGCACAAATCACGGAGGGAGGGTTTGGGAACAGCCCCTTGAAATACCTTCCGAACGCTGAAGGGTCTCTTGGAATGTGGCTCTGTATACTTACAGCAGGGGAGCTGTGCCTACCTTCAGAGGCCTTCAACCTGTTCCAGTGGCATGTGAACACACCCTTGGCTCTGAGGTTTTTTTGTTTTCCGGCAGCAGGTGGCCTCGGGCTCCATCACAAGGCCCAGGAGTGAGATGGGAAGGTTATCAGGGAAATTTCCCATCCCCAGGCACTCTTGTCCACCTCAAGGGGAGGTCATTCCCATAAAATACAGTGTGAATGGTCCCCTGGGATTCCTGCAGGGCCATGGCATCCCTGCCACCCCTACTCCACCTGCTCCATGGAAAAGATGTGCAACCATTAAAAAAAGCTTTCTCTCTGTGTCCCTGACAAAGACCCTCAGTGGGGTAGCATATGAAAAGAAAGGCCTTGGGGCCCTTGAAGCACTGGGATCTCAGTGCTGCCACCTTAGGCTCTCTACCACTTCCTGCTGTGTGACCTTAGGAACCCTCTCCCCCTCTCTGGGACAGAGCCTGCTCACGTGTACAAGTGACATTCCATCAAAAGGCAAGAACAACCGAGTCGGGCCCATCTGCTGTGTCCAAGGCAGGGGCCCGGGGCTGGGGGGAGGGCAAACAGGCACCTCAGCGGGCACTACGGAGCCCTGCTCTAAGCCTTTTCTTTGCCAAGTATTAGCTCACTAAATCCTCACAGCAATTCTGAGGTGGCTGCCATTTTTACCTACATTTTACAGGTGAGGAAACTGAGGCATCAAGACAGGGAGACTTCCCTAAGGTCATATGGTTAGTAAGAGGCAGAGAGAGAATGAAAAGAAAAGGCGGGCTCTGGAGTCCGTGCAGGTGACCAGCACACATCACTGCTGGCAAAAGAAGCCGGAGACTGTCTCTCTGCCCTCCAATGACACTCTGTCCAGTTGAGGTGGCAGGACAAATATCAAGACTTAAATGCTGATGAAATATTTAAATAACTCTTTGAGATAATAGTGGAGAAGATACTGCCAGACAGAACATGATTAATTGCCAAATGAAAGCATTCAGACAGAATTGCTTTAAAGGTCCAGGAAAAAAAATTAAAAAATGTGAGATCATTCTGAGATTATAGGAAGCCCAGGAGATTGAATGCAAACTGGCTTTTGCAGGGTGAGCAAAATTTGAACAGCCAAAGAGGAAACATTCCAGCAAGTGTCAAAATTCAAAGAGGCAGCCCACGTATTTGGAGGTGGGGAGCCCCAAATGACTGACGGTGGCTCAGGAAAACAAGGTACAGAGCTAGAAAGATGGGCTCCGGCCAGGCCTCAGAGGGCCTCAAACACCAGACAAAGTAGTCTGAACGGTACCCTGTAGGTAATAGGGAGCCATGGAGGAACTGGGATGAGAGTAGAGAGGTATCATGACCAAAATGTCTACAGGTGTTCCAATGGATACACTAGCAGGTGGCAAGGGGCGAACTTGCTGAATCATCACAGGTTTTGGCCAAGGAGCCCTTGGGTCTTGACAAAGGAAAGCAAGAGGTTAGGTCTTGATACACCTCAGAGCCTGACCAGGTAGCAGGACACCCGAAGTCTTCAGTTGGGCTTCTTCCCAGGGCTGTTCAGAATTTAGCACACCATGTCATCTGGGAAGTGAGTAAATGTGACCCAAAGAGCCCCCCAGGATCACAACCAGTGAACAGAATTTTTTTAATGCTATTTTTAATCCTTCTGCTGACCAGAAACACACTGGGAAGAAATGAAGCATGAACATCGACCAGAGGCTCTGCAAACCCCCCTCTCTCCACCTATTAGCCACATGGCGACCCTGCAGACTCACCATCTGGCCCACCAGCCAGGCAGCCCCTTCTGATCCTGGACATGTTGATCTGCTTAATTATTTGGTGGCTATAAATAGAATGGCTGGACAATACGCTGACATTTTTTCTGTCTTGCAAGCAAAGAAAGGGCCCCCAAGCTACAGAATGAAGAGCGCGAGGGTTTCATGCACTCGATCCAGGCCATTTTCCCTCCGTGCGAGCCATAAGCCTAAGGCAGCTTCAAAAATGCCCTAGGTCTGCTGGGGACCCGCCTCTCTCCCAGCAGAGCCAGCAGTGGAGACTGCTTGGCCACTCACGGTTCTTAGAGGGGGCCGTGGGGTCAGGAAAGAGACCATCCAGGAAACTCGAAAGGTCCTTTAGTTTTGAGGTGTCTCCTTGTACATGGGGTCTAGGTCTTGACCTAGCTGGGGCACTCAGGGCCTTTCCTACCTTACCACCCACTATGTCCATGTTCAGCCATCACTCTGGCCCCATCCCACTCCCAGACTATAGCAGTCACCCCAAGGAGTGAGTTCTGGGGACCCAGAACAGGAAGGTGAGCACAGTGAATACTCAAGGGCAGGAACAGCTGTTCTGGATTCCCAGTGCCCACAAGGAGAAGCCTAACACTCAGTACCACCCCTCTTCCCTTGACACCTAGACCTGTGCCACACTCCAGCCCATCACCAGTGACCACTCCTGCCCACTGCTCTCCTCCCCTTCTAGGCAGCCTTTCTGTACCTTGCACATTAGCCTTCTCTTGCCCCAGCTCCTCAGTTGTTCTCCTAACCCCGAAACCGCAGTGGGCACCCAAGTTTGAAGTCAGATAAGCCCGGCTTTGCCTTCTGGATCCGCTACGTTACTAGTTGTAAGAGTTTGGCCAAGTAGCTCAAACATGCAATGCCTCAGTTTCCTCAGCTGTACAATGGGCACAACAATGGTACTGACCTCCCAGTATTGCTCATGAGGACCAGCAAGAGAGAGCATGCAAAGGGTTTCTCCCGGAGCCTGGTACATGGCAAGGCTCCCTAAAAGAGAGTCACTGGCAGCTTTTATCAACATTCAGCCCCCTCCCCCAGACACACCAGGCTCAGCCTGTGTTCCATAAGTGGCTGGTTTCTCTGCCTGCTCTCTTCCCCCTTCAGACCCCAGCAAATGTTACAGGAGTCTGCACGTTCGGCCTCTGTGGTTGGGGCTCCCGATTCTGGCCAGTGTGAACCGAACACATTCTTATACACTGACACCTACTGCTTACCCTCTGCCATTGTCCCCCTCCCGTCCTAGCTGGAGGAGGGGAGGGGCCTCACTCCACACAGGTAGTCAAGGTGCGAGAAGAGTCTTCCTTCCTAGCACATGTTTGCTCTTCAACTAACATGTTTGCCCAGCGACATGGATACCATGGTGACTGCCCAGGGTTGCCTGAGATCCAGGAGGGGGTGGATACATGCGGCAGATGGGAAACCAGGTTAAGAGAAAAGGCTCCTAAAGGCCACCAGTCTCCCACCAAGGAGACAGACTGTCTCTACATGAATGTTTTCCCAAAAGAAAGGTCTTCATGGTGGCCCCAGCAGGCTTCTGGGACACTCCTGCAGATGGGGGTTCAGACGCTCTTGGTCTTGAAACCCCTGCAGCATGGAGTCTGCCACAAATACCTACCTTCATGAGATCCATCGCTAAGCCCCCTCCTGGACATTCAGAGCCACCAACGGGTTGTGGCCATGGCTTAGAAAATTCGTTAGGGAAGCTGATCTGCACTGGGCTTCTGGTGATAACAGAGGACAAGGTGAGATGTCTGCCCGCCAGAGAGAACGGCAGCCTTCGAGAAGTGCAGAGACCCCTGCACATGAGAGATGAGGCCCAGCTGGCCCTCTGCTGACTCCCGTGGAACACAGAGTCAGAAGCCTGGGTCAATCTCAGCTGTGCCACTTCCTAGCTACGGGAATGCTGGTAATACGTTTAACCTCTCTAAGCCTCAATTTTCCCATCGGAGAAATGAAAAATTTAAAAATACCCTCTGCGAGGCACTGTTTTGAGAGTTACAAGGACAGCATTTCGAAAGGTAACAGACACATAGTAGGAGCTTGCTTAAGGGGGCTGAGACTGGCCAGCATGCAGAATTACTGTGGCGACCTGTCCAGACTCCATCTGCTCTGGGGAAAGACTTTGTCCTGAGAATCACCTTATGTTTCTCCAAAGTGAATTCTCCAAGGATGAGTAGCAAGGAAAAGAAAAAGACCTTTTCTCTCTCTTCTTCAAAAACTGCAGGCATCCAGAGGAAGTGTAGTGTAGGTGGCCAAGTAGCTAGATCCTTAAATAGCAACTAACGACTTTGATTGGAATTAATAATGAAAAGGCACCTGTTAGCTGACTTGGAGTCACTTTAATTTGCCACATGGCAATGATATTCACTATCCAATCAGCTGATCCCTGAGATGTAAAATGCCACGCAATCTGTCATAGATGTCTCAATGCTAAGAGGCAGAGGCGGTTCCCAGGGTGATTATCAGCCCCTGTGTTCCCAACCACTCCAGAGGTTATCCTGGGCACTTCCCAGGCATTCCCGAAGGCCCAAGGACTCCCTGCCCCAGTGAGCACTGCTGAGCCTGGAGGAGCAGCTGGGCAGCCTGTCCAAAGATGAAGACCCATCCTGAGCAAGGAAAACACAACCCCTCCAAGAGTGACCGACTCCCACTGTGGTCGTCATGGGCAGGGCCTGGGAAAGCCCCAGTGGATGCTGCAGGGAATTCCCAGCAGGGCCACAAGCAAAAGTGTCACCATCACCATTTTTTTCCCAGGTCTCGGGCAGGACATGGAGAAATAAACAGGCCATACCATACTGTGAGACTTGGTTTCCATAGCAACCCAACTGTGGCAGCAGGAGCACCTACAAGAGACCCAAGGCTTGCCCCAGACAGGGCCGGAATGCTGGAATCCCAGCAGCCAAGACCCCAGCAGGATTTAGAGGTGGAAAACAAGCTCTGTTCAGGTTCAGAAAAGCCCAAGAAAACCACAGGGGGAAATTTGCAGCTACTATCTTAGCTTTCTATCGAGGCAAACTCCAAGAATATCTTGTGTGCAGAGCTGATGCAGGCCCCGTGGGTTAGCTCTGCTAGCAAGGTTAATGTGAACAGCAACCTCTGGATTTTCTGCAGAAAGTTTCCTTCTCTCTCTCTCTCTCTCTCTCTCTCTCTCACACACACACACACACACACACAATGCAAGCACGAGTGGGAAAATGAAAATATACGTAGCTCCCTGTGGTTAACTTGTAGATGGGAAAAATATCGATGAACGACCAATTTCAACAAAATCCTTTAATGAAAATTTCTAATTAACTTTACCTTTGGACACTTCGTTACTATAGCTGCAGAGTACTTGCTGCTTTAGCCATGCGATATTTCCTTTTTTTTTATTATGTTCAGTTAGCCGCTGTTTAGTACATCATTAGTTTTTGATGTAGTGTTCAATGATTCATGAGTTACGTATAACACCCAGTGCTCATCACAACATGTACCCCCCTTAATGCCCGATATTTCCTCATTGACCTGGCACTGAGTGGGAGGGCCTGAAACCCGAACCCCACACCAGGTACAAGCCGGCATGAGTAGCAGCCGGCGATCTGGCTTCTTGACTGCTGATACGGAGTAACTCAGGAAACTCAATCACATGGGGTTGCACCAGGGACCTGCCTCCTGTCCACAGATGTCACTGCAGTCATTAGTCAAGGCCGAGGGAGGTTACCACAAACAGGGCCACGGGGCCATTCTATCCCTGCTCCTTCATCAAATCCCAAAATACCGTGACAACACCCAAGCTAGGGCCTCTGAGGATACTCGAGAGGAAATCCAATGTCGAGGGACAGGGACTCAAGGTGTGGCCCTTGTGGGCCAAGGGGCAGTATGGACCAGGGAGCCGGAGGAATGGCAGGAGGCTGGAGCAGCACGTATGAAAGGGGAGGATGCTGATGGGTAAGGCAGGTGTCGGGAGAGAGCTGGCTGGCCCCGGGTTATCTGTCTTCATGGCATGACTCTTCTGTTCCTGTGTTCTTCTCATAGACCCCCTGATGCCACAAGTAGCTGCCTAAGGAGAACCCCCCCCCAGACCACCAGGGAAGCTGAAGAAAGCTGCTGCCTATGAAAATCCCCTCACCTCGGGGGCTATCTCAGAAATCTAAACAGACAAGCTGTCAGCCCAAAGACCAGCCTTTCTTCATCAGAGGGGCTACAAGATGCCCACCAAATACATGTCGCCCGGCTGCCAGCTTCCCAAACACCAGGCAGAGGCTGAGGGTGGCCCCCTACCCTTGGGAGCTGGGGTGCTCTATCCGGATCCCTGCACCCCCATCAGGAGAGCCTGTGAATAGAACTGGGTGACCAGGCTCAAGGAGGTTCTCAAGGCTCTGGTCAGCTGCCCTCGAAGTCACCTCCACCTTCATCGAGATGAGCCCTGAAAATCCAGGCTCTGTGCAGGAGGAAGCAGATAATCTTCCCCGTTGCCCGAGGTGAAGTGGCTGGAGGACACAGAGGAAAGGCCACTCCAGGTCACTCGGGAAGACACATCACCAGGCTGGTTTCATTTCCCTAATGGTGATGGGGAAAACAGGCTTCAGGGGAGGGGTAGAAGGTGAACGACTGGGAAGGGCACTCACACGGGGGGCCCCCGGGGCTGCCTCTCAATGGTTCGGCAGAGCCAAACTTCGAGGCTGCGCGTACTGGCTCCCGGCGACGATGCGCTATCCTTCTACCTCCAGACCTTTGCTCACATTGCTGTGCTCACGTGGAAGCCCCCCACACCCGGCTCCTCTGTGACCACCAAAGCCTGAAGTATCCTTCAAGATTCAGGAGGAGCTCCAGTGCCCTCATCAGGCAGTGGGCATGCCCTAGACCTATCCTCCTTCAAGGGTGCCTCAGGGCGTGGGGTCAGCAGACAGCCTCCAGCTGTTGGCTCCATCAGGGTCAGCCCCAGCTGCGGGCAGTGGCTTCACCCAAGATCACACCATTCCTGGGATGCCTAGCAGTTGGTGAGTGCCTGAGGCAGAATAGAGACGCCCAGCCCTTCCAGCCGGGAGACATCTACTCTGTTGGGCAACATTCACGCCGAGCTCCCTGCTGGGCTGGTGAGGGCTTGGTGGGGCCGCATCGGTCCTCTACCTGTCCCTGTGGCCACTGCTGCCTCTGCCCTCCTCCTTTCACAGGTGTTGATCCCCAGCGAACATCCTATGTCCACACTCAGGTCCATTTGCAAAATACCCAGTCTGCACAAGTGCCTAGCCCCTCTTACTATTCACTGGTTGGCCATGATTAATACAACCTCGAGTTCCTCCCCTAGAAGATGGTCGATGAACATGTCCCCAACAGATGCAATCACTTAATGTTTCTACACCTGTCAACCAAGCCCTCGCAGAGCCACCCCTCTTCCATGCACACACAGAGGAGCTGTCTGTCAGGGAGACTAAATGACGCCAAGGCCAGCGAAACAGACTATCACCTCAGGAATCCCCTTCCTCTGGTCCCCCGGGACTTGCACAGCACACCTGCTCTTCCATCGCACACGCGCGGCCTCAAGACCACAGGGAGACGCTTGAACTGGGGCGTGTTGGAGCCTGGGCCCCAGGACCATGGCTCCCTGGGTCCTCCACGTTCTAAGTGATGGCTCAGCCATTGTCCTCGGAAGGTCAGCTTTAGTGGCACCTTCTCATCAGCAATGCTGCCCTGGGTGCGAACAGCCGTGCTCACCATGGCACTTAAATAAGGGTGGGTGACTACACGGTAAATGTTAAAAAGGTTATAATTTGAGATGCTGTTAAAACAACCCAGGGCTTAGTGTTACTAACGATACTTGCAGAGTTTAGTGCAATATAAATAGGAGGGTTTTTGGTGTCCTGCCCACAATTTTGAGCAGGCTGACGTTTCCAAGGGGACACTCCGTCAATGCCCATCCAAGCTGGGATTCTTCTCTCCTTCATGTCAGAGTTCTCAGGAATAGGAATCCAGGGGGTGTCCATCCTAATAAAGGGGTGATGATATCCTGCTCCTCAAAGAGCCTCGATGAGCACACTAGGACACAAGCTCAGTGCAACAGCTGCTGGAGACCGTCTCCTGCTTACGGAGCTCACGGCATTGTGATTCTGACAGGCCAGACTCAAAGCAATCGTGCAGAAAAGGACCAGCATTCATCAGAATGAGAGGAGCACCTTCCAGCACAATCTCAGCGGGAGTCTGTGGATTCCACATCCCACAGAGAGCCACAATCAGTCATTCAACAAAGACCACACCCGTAAGAGTGCCTACCATTGGCCAGGCCCTCTGCACGCACACTTCCTCCTCACAATCCACCAGGGTGATTCTTGGCACACCCAGCTTACAGATGAAGAAACCAAGGCCCAGGGACTACGTAATTACTCCACCATCACACAGCAGCATCCAAACTCTAATTCAGGTCTGTGCAATCCCGGTTTGACTCTAACAGGGCTTGTTTCTGAGCTGAGGAGGGAGGTTGAGGACGGGCGCCCCTTTTCCTTTTCACTCCATGAACCTGCATACTGCTTTTGACTTCTTTATAAAGAGCAGGTCTTCTTGTATTACCTTTTTAATCTTCAAGACATCAAAAAGAATTTATGGGCAAGAGAAACAGTCCTATTTCTATAGAAGAAATGTATCGTAATTGGACAGTATCTACCAACAGCCAGAAAAGTTTCTGTCCTTTACTACGAGAATTCCATTTCTGGAATTCTATCCTGAAAAAAAATAATAAGCAGAACTGGGCAAAATTGCACATAAAAATGCTTTTATTTTAAAGATTACTTTTAATAACAAAGAAACTAGAAAGAAACTGAATGCCCAACAGAGAACAGAGATGGGACAGCTTTGTGATAGACTGAGGCAGTGCCATTTANCACAAGCAGGGGGAGTGGGAGAGGAAGAAGCAGGCTCATAGCAGAGGAGCCTGACGTGGGGCTCGATCCCACAAGGCCGGGATCACGCCCTGAGCCAAAGGCAGACGCCCAACCGCTGTGCCACCCAGGCGCCCCATAAAAATGCTTTTATTTTAAAGATTACTTTTAATAACAAAGAAACTAGAAAGAAACTGAATGCCCAACAGAGAACAGAGATGGGACAGCTTTGTGATAGACTGAGGCAGTGCCATTTAAAATACTTTTGAAACATCAGGAGCAACGGGAGGAAATGCTCCTTACCTGTTTCTTGCCTATAAGCCTAACTAGTCACGTGTATGAAAACTAGTATATGTGCTCTCCTCCCTACCACCACCCGCCCCCAGGAGATACAAAAGAATCTTTGAAGAGTTGGCACCTTTGGAGAGAGGTTTCAGGGATTAAGGCAGGTGGGTGGGCAAAAAGCTTCTATTTTTCATTTTATATCTTTATGCAATATTTGAATACCATACGTGGTACTTTTATTTTTAAAAAGCAGTATTTTTAGAGTTTTAAATATCGTATGACCCAATCACATTTTCAGAATAACATTTCATTGTAATAATAAAATATACCAAAACAGGATCACTGCACTGTAGAATCACAGAAGAAATTGCTCGTTCTTTATAATTTTGTGTTATTTCCTGAGTTTTCTACCATAAACACACAATTTTATTATTAAAAAAATTTATAATAAAAAAAAACTTTTTACTTAGGTATCCTGTTGGTAAGAGGATGTACTACCTATAATAAAAACCTTAGAAATTTCAGAGTTTCACCAGTGACGGTTTGCCTTAGTCAGACCCACCCAAAGGGTCCCACTGTCCTGAGTCCCAGGAGAGGGACGGGGCTGCAGGGGACCCATTACAAGAGGTCAGCTAATGTAGCAGACCCAAACTCTTAACAGCTTAGCCCCAAATCCCAGCTGAAGCCACTTCCCACCAGCCCTGGACCCCTGAAATACAAAGGCAGCCTGACCCAGAGGTATCCCCAAAGTAAACAGGGTAAGAACCTTCCTTTATTTTCACCCTGTGCAATACACGGGCTGGAGCACATTAGGCAGGTAAAAAGGAACCACCAATGAGAGGTCACACCTGCTCTGTGCCAAGCACTAAAGGGGTCACGAAGATGGCTCAGACCTGGAACCTATCCTCCAAGGACGGTACAGTCCAGCTGAGGAAGGAAGAAGGTAAGTAACTAAGTCAACTCCCAGGCAGAAAGTGACCAAAGCCCTAACAGCAGAGACATGGGGGAAGGGAAGGGGGCTCAGAGGGGGAAGCTCACTTCCAGCCTGGGCTACAAGGGTGGCTTCCCAAACAGGTGGCACGGGAATGGAGTTAGAAGAAGGGGTGGCACAGGAACAGAGTTAGAAGTCTAGGTGGATTCAAATAGAGGCCAGGGGTCCACCTTCCCAGGTGTAGGCAGTCCCTCAGCGTGTGGACCACATATGCTAGTGACTGTCCCTCCTGCTTATGAGGAAGGCTTATGGCCAACACCATGTGGGGCACCAATATTTTCAGAGACCTACGTGCCCCGTTTTTTTTCCTCCCTGTGCATATAGTTCAATTACAAACCCTCAGTAAACAGAAGTTTGTGGATATTCACAAAAGGCTTTTGAAATTCACAACTCTTTTCACTGTAGGAAACTAGGCCTAACAAGAATTTTCTGGGGAACACCCCTGGGTCTGACTAAACTCCCCACCTGATATCTCCTTCCCACCAAAGCTTTGCTAATAGCAGTGGAAATAAAAACACCGATCCTATATTTGATCGCTGCTCTGGACATGAGCTGGCATTCCAAGACAGCAAAGTAGTCTTTTAACAAAATTAAACAAGAATGTCCCCTCCCCACTACCCACCGATAATCACATGGAGGGAGCCACACTCGAACGGGAGAACTGAGCGGACACCCAAGGGAGCAAAAGCGTGTTGGCATCTAACCAGAGATGTTCTCTAGGTGGAGGCAGAGGGGTTAACTTTTGGAAAAGTTCATTAGAGAGTGAAGTAAGTGGGTTAATTTAATTGGAGTGTGAAAGGCATTTTGATGGTGATGGAGAGGTGAGGTGATGATTCATTTACAGTCGACAAGGTTGTACCCATCCAAGGTTGTATTCATCCATCCAGTTATCCAGGGGTAATGGTACACTTTAGAAATGCACAAGGAAAAGCCCTTCACACAGTGGAGACTGGGGCAATCAAGGGAAAGTCCTGCTCCTTGTCTGCCCGTGAGTGTGACACCGCCACAAAAGCTATTGGCCACTGGCCACCACTAACACCAGCTGGAAAGTGGGCACTGAATAATCTCTAACTTCCCTTCCTAAAATGAGGCCTTTTCCAGGAATAAGTTTTAGCCTCCATCTGCTTCTGGGGATCTTTTCTTAGCTCAGTGCAGGGACCAGGAAGCATCCTTGGTCTTGCACCTAATCTGTTATTTTTGTTTTGCTGATTGAGCTGAAGTTCCAGCTCTTGGATCCTCCCTAATCAAAATGCTGATGACGATACTGGACGATACAGCATCTCATTTAGGGCCAAAAGAATTGCGTTCAAACTCTAGATTTGGGAAATTTCCTTAAGCTCTCCGCAGTTTCCCCTTCTGGAAAGCAGGACTGACAGCACCCACCTGAGAAGGTTGCTATAATGACAGAAGGAAATCCTGTTGTGCAGCAAAACCTCACTGATGTGACTTAAGTGTAAGTCATGGGAAAGGAAGCCCTACAGGCTGACCTCAGTTCTTTAACTGGTGGTTCCAGCCTGACTTATTTGAATGGAGTCCAATGTGACCACCACTTGCACCTCTAAGGGCTCACGAGCACTCAGCTTAATAATCCGATCAAAAATTATTCCCAAGGATAAGCCACAGCATCATTAGAATGGAGATTCCAGAATCCATCGTCTAACATGCACTGAGAAATACTAGCAACAAAAAGTTTCAGAACACTCCAGGTGTTCCCACTATTCAAAGACTCTCCGAAGGAAGTAGGAGGGACAAGATTAAACAATCCCCTCCTCAAAAAAACTAAAAAATCAGAAGCAACGTTGGAAACAAGGGTTTGCAGACATCGGAGCTCAGGCAGAGCAGGACAGTGATCCCTGAGAGACAAACGAGAGGAGCCCGTGACTGCCCCAGCCAGACACCTAGAGGGCATCTAGGCTGTGGCACAGAGAAGGGGGACCCAGGCAGATCCCAGAGTTCTTGCTGAGTTGAGGAGATGAACTGGGATTCCAGGGAGGCTGAAGCAGCTAGAATTCACAGGGCAAGGCATCAGAGAGGAGAAAGCTGCCAAGACAGCACTCCAGAGATCATCAGAGGGGCCTCCTTGAGTCTAAGTATTGATCAGCACAGGCCTGTGAGGAAACTGCCCAAAGTGGAGGAGAGAAACATCTTGAAGGGACACACAGAACAGCATGGAGCTCACACAGGACTGGAAATAGGTCATGTCCAACCAGCCAGAAGAGAAAACCTCAAAAATCATGAGGCACCGGGTTACAGACCGAATTGTGTCCCCTCAACATTCCTGTGGCAAAGTGCTAACCCCAGTGCCTCTGAGTGTGACAGTGTTTGGAGACAGGGTCTTTAATGAGATAATTAAACCAAAAGGGGGTTCTTAGGCAGGGACCTAATCCAGTATGACTGGCGTCCTTTTTAAGAAAAAATTAGCATACAGACCACACAGACAGAGGGGTGATTATGTGAGGACATAGAGAGACCACGGCCATCTGCAAGCCAAGTAGAGAAGCCTTAGAAGAAAAAAACCCTACCGACACCTTGATTTCAGACTTCTAGCCTCCAGAACTGGGAGAAAATAAACTTCTGTTGGTAAGCCACTCGGTCTGTGGTGTCTTGATACAGCAGCCCTAGCAAACTCATCCAGGTACTCAGAACGGCATTGCCTCTATGGTGGGGAAAAACCAGCTCTACATTAGGGCAGCTCTGGTCCCACCAAATAAAGTTTAAAAGCAAGACCCAAAAGGATCAGACTGTTTCCATGAAGTTTAACTGTGTCCCAGAACAAAGCTCAAGAATATTTATAGTACTACTAGAATATCCAGCACCCAACAAGGTAAAATTTACTGTCTGGCATCCAATCGAAAATTACCAGGCATGCAAAGAAGCAGGAAAATACAATCCATAATGAAAAGAATAATCAATCAAAAGACTCCCCCACACAACTCTACAGTCAGATCCATCATAACCAGAGTGCATGTCACGACCCTGCCAGAGGACCCAGTTAATCCTAAAAACACATTTTAAAATGCCTCTCTAGTTCCTTGCAAGAGATTTGTTCTCTTCTTCATTCCAAAGAGGGTTCATTCCAGGTGGAGAAGGCAGAGAGAAAAAAACAGAAAACACTCACTTTTCTATTTTGTTTCTCTGTCTGCTAACAGTATCACCTTTCCAGAATAGTGATACTATCCTGTCTCGTTCACCTTCTAACACTGGGGCTATTATTTTACAAACGTCTAGGGCTATCTTTAGCTCTTTTTACCAGCTTTAGTTCATTCTGTGTTTCAGCCTTCCTGAACCTCTTTTGATCAGCTTAAAGTCAGATGACTCTTCATTGCTCTTCATAAGGGCCTGCTAAAATCAGCGTTTGTCAGTGATCACTGCATATGAACATGAGCTCTTCTTTTGATGCCTTCTCCCTTCCTTCTTCATTTGGTGATTAATGATGTAATTATTTCATTAGTGAAGCATCCTCAAAATGCCATGGTTAGAGCCTTCCCTCACTCTTGGGCTCCATTCCCTTTAAGATCCTCATATGAAGAGCTGTCTAAAGAATCTTGAGGAGCAAGAAATCCACAAACAGACCCAAGAACCCAGAGTCGTGATTCACGGTCATCCATCCTATGGGAGCAGGACAATCTGCATTATGTCCAGAACGTATTCTACCTGCAGTGAGGACACTTGATAGAGCTGGCCAGCCCCTTGGAATGATGGATCTTCATGGATACCTTGCAACATTATACCTTAACTTCCTCCTTATCACTGCCATTTCAATGTTCATTCCTTAGAGCCATAAAGTTCCAGATAATATACCAGCTTTGGTCTCTCAGTTACTTATTTATGCATTCTTTCAATTAGGCTAACTATATTTACTAAGTACCTACTACGTGCCTGGCAGCACTTTCAAACCCTACATCCCTTTGGAACCACACACCAACCCTCAGAGGTGGGACAGACAGGTATCAACACTTCCATTTTAGAGGTAAGGAAGCTGAGGCCTCTAAACCAGATTAGTAACCCGCTGGGGCCACACAGCTAATGAAATGTGGGGTCAGGAATGTGAATCCAGGACGCCTTGAAGTAAGCCCTTCATGGATACATCTTACATGCTGCAAACACAGCACTAGACTGGTCACAGGGATGAGTTGGCATGTCCCCTGCCTTCCCTGCCCAGCCTACTCCAGTCCTCCTGACAATTCCCCCTTTTGATAGCTCCTTTGCAGTCCAGAGGAGCAGTGATTTCTCCCTCCCAGTTCAGTTACATCACAGAACCAAGAAAATGACCTTCGCCTAAATCTATACCTGCCCTCACTGCTAAGGGGATGGGGTACTGTCAGGAAGTCTTGAAGGGTCCAAGATAAACTCAGGCAGGGCACGAGGCCACTGTACATTGTGACCCTCCACCCCATCTTATGCGCTATCTTCCATCAAGCCCAACTTGCACAGAAGTCCTGTCCCCTGTGAAAGGGCAGGCTGGAGAAGTGACCAGCCCCTGGGCCAGCACAGAGAGAGCCGGAATGCAATTTCCTCTCCCATCACTGCTGTGCTGGATGGAAAGTGGGTCAGAGCTGGTCAGCCCATTCATTTAATCCAAACTCCCCCTCTCCATTCAGCTTTTAGTCTTCAGAGCTTTCACTCCAAGGAAGTGCTATTTCCTCTGCAAAATAAACAAAATAAATTAAGCCTGTGCTCTTTGCTCTCTGGGCTTTTGTGTGACTGATGGACTGAAAGGAAACAATCTGCCATCCTCCTGGCATCTCCGAGCACCAAGACATTCAGCCACTGCTCTGGGGAGCAGAAAGCCAGCTTCCAGCCACCTGCCACACACCCTGCTGAGAACAGAGCATGGCAAAGGAAGGGGGCACTTGGCCACCCATTTCACTCACAAAAGCAAGAAGAGTCTGCATGGGGCATGACAGGGTCAGTCAGAAGAGTCAAGGACTGTCAGGGCAGGAGCTCTCATTTGGCTTCAGTCACATGGGCCCATTTTTTGTTTTTGTTTTTTTTTGGGGGGTCCTCATTCCCACCCCAGGGCCTTTGCACTGGCTCTTGCCCCCATCCGCCATGATTTTTCTCTTGGAAACCTGACTCTTCCTCCCTCACATCTCTGCTTAAACACGCCCTTCTAGGAGAGGCCTTCCCCATCAAAAATAGCTCCCTTCCTCAACCCTCATTACTCTATCCCATTTCCCTGTTCTGTTATCTTCTTGGCACTTATCGTGGTCAGAAATTATCTTGTTTATGTCTTTGTTCTCTTGCTTATTTTCTAACTCTACCTCTACTTCCATGACAGGAAGGTCATCATCTATCTTGATCGGCACTGTCTCCCCAGTACTTGGCAAATGCCTGGCACATGGTAGGTGCAAGGTCCATGTTTATTGAACAAGGGAGACGGAATGAAGGAGAACTGGGTTTTGTTCCCAGGGCCATCTCTGGCTGCATCACACACTGTGGGGTGCATCTGGACCAGGATCCAGATCAACGGCATGGCTGCCACAAGCTTTAGGATGATTCTGGATGGGGCAGTTCTGTGAGCCTGAGGTCAGGAAAGCTGACCAGCAAGAGGAGACACACAGCTAGTTCTGGAGAGGCAGAGAGCAGACAGGGGACTTTCCTAACATACTCACAGAACCAGGACAATTGAAGGACAACAGCCAGTTAGCAGAAAGGACACTAAACCAAGAGTGCAAGTGTGTTTCTCTGCACCCAAAGATTTCCCATGAGTAAGACGAGGTGGTGCCTCTATGGATTGTGCTGTATCTTTTGTTGGGCACTGGGCAACTTGAGAATCTGAAGAAAGATACTAGCTCTCTTTCTAGAGAATGCGTGTACATACATGGAGACAAAATAGTATCCACATTCCCTAGAGGTGCTTGGGCTCCCTGAAGCTCATTCGCAGGACTCCGGGATGAGAACATCTAGCCTAAAGCCTCTCTGAGGCCCCCATGCTGGTCATCTGCCCTCAGACTCAGTCCTGAGTCCTCCACAAACCACACTTCCCCCACCCCCAACCTGCTCCCTTGCCCTCTGCCTTCTGGTAGATCTGGCCAATAAAAATATAGGCAGAAGACCATTTTTCTTCCTGTAAGAAGGAGGAGAAAAACCAGGATGCCTCTCCCTCTATCTCTGTTCTGGGTGATGTCTGCACAGTGGCTCTACCACCTCTGGGTCTCCTGCTGTCCCCAGAGAGTCACTTCCTCTGTGGTCCTGCCCCACTGAGCAGGCCTCCCAAAGTTCCAGCACCCTGAGAAGCTGCTGGATTCTGAGCTCCAGGAAACCAGCTCTCCCTGACCCCCCATTCCTAGGGATGCTAGCAGCTTCCCGCTATTGCTGTTCTGGGGGTCATCTCTCCATTTCATGCTTTATTTTTAGCCCCTCCAATACCTCTATACTTAGTTCCCCACATAAACTCCTACTGCACGTGTTGGCATGAGCCCTGGTTTCTTGAATGGTCCCTGATGGCTCAGCCTCCGTCCAGCATGAACATTCTAGGAGGCACTGAGCTGGGAAAGGCAAGTCTGGGCTGAAGGAACAAACCCCTAGGAAGTTCAGAAAGTTGGAGGCAGCAAGGAGCATCCACACTGCCTGCAAGTGCAGTGCTCCCAGCCTGTCCAGTTCCATTCCAGGAAAAATCTAAACAGAATAAGCCTCACAATCATTACCTAGTTAAACCGTTTACTGCCTTTTGGTGGACGAAGGAAACTTGTGAGGCCCTCAGCAGCCATCCACTAAATCATGCTTTTGCTCTGATCAGATGGCAGCCGGGGTGAGTTTTCCCAATTTCTCTGCTCAGGAGCTCATGCTAGTGGCTAAGTGCACCCTGCCAAAAGGACAGGAGTATGCAGAGATGGCTTCAGGGCACAGGAATCCTGGGCAGCCGGGAACGCCCATCCTAGCATCAAAGACGCACGCAGCCCAGATTCCATCAGCCATGAGCAAGCTTCCCTCCAGCCAGGGACAGGGTGCAGCTGGGGCAGCGCACCTAGGAATGGCACCTTCCAGCTTCACTGCACTCACTTCTAATGTCCTGTCTACGAGCTCCCTGGCTCCTTCCAACCAGCCTGCCAGGCAGGTAGGACAGCACCAGGCCAGGGGAGCAGGCCGGATTATCGTCCCCAAGGACGGAGGCACAGACAGGCTTAGTGGCTTGCTCAAGGCCGCACAGCCACTTTGAGGCAGGGTTGGGATTAAAATCCCGTCTGGGCAGGGAGTGACTTCAACCACCGTCCCCTGGCTTATACACACAAACGAACGCAAACCTCACCCCCCCATGAGGTGGGGCTTCCGCCAGATGCAGACCCAAGGTGGGGATTTCAGTGCAAACTGAATCACATGAAAGTACTAGCATTCAACCATTTTTTGGACCAAAAAAAAAAAAAAAGGCAATTTCACATGGCTGGGAGGAATAGTTTATTTGGATGGCAACTCCAGGGAAGAATCACTTTGGAGTGAGGAATTCAACGCAGGGTTTGTTAACAGTGAGGACACCGCCGAAGACAACTGAGCCAGGCTCAGTCCTGCTGGGGACCTCTGGGACACAGGGCACAGCTGCCCTGTCCACATGGCAGGCACCAGCCACATCTGGCTACTGACATTAAATTACTAAAAATTCAAGACTCACTTCCTCAGTCTTCGCACACTTCAAGAGCTCAGTAGCCACCTCTAACCAGTGGCTACCATGTTGGACAGCAACGATGTACGGCATTTCCATCATCCCAGAAGGTTCTGTGAGCAGCTTTGGTGCAGAACATGTCTCAGAGCCATGCCACTGAGGAGCCAGATGCTGGGGGTCTGCGGCTAGGGCCGTGCCTGCGGGCACTGACTCTGTCCAGGTTCACTTTGGCTCCGAGCCAGGGGGAGAGCACGGAGCTAGGAGCAGCTGCACAGGATAGGAGTGGAGGGTGCTGAGGGACAGGGTGGGGCACCCACAGCACCTGCCACATCACTGATCCTCCCTGCACGTGACTCTCAGCTCTGGCCGAAGCTTCTCAAGCTGCAGGCATCCTGACAGCTCCCTTCTGATACCACCGTGGCCCCAGAATCCTCTGGCCTGATGAAACACCATTCTGTCCCGAACAGCACACCGTAAAAAACACAACTCAGGCCTTCCAAGCATTTACGATCTACATCAGGCAGCTAGGACACAGACCACAGCACATGGCAACTATACAAACACTGACCGACAATCTAAATTAGGAAGTCTTTGTGGAGAAGCTCTTATGAGCAGCGCCTGGCTAATGACATGCAGGTGTGTCCAAGAACTGTTTAGAGCTTCAGAGATACAGTCTGGAGACTGAGTATCCCCAAAGGCAGGGTGGTCCCTAGACATCCACTTTATGGCAATTTCCAAAGCAGAGTTTGACACATCACTACTCTGGACAAGAGCCTGGCAAGGTCAAGATAGCACTCTGAAGATTAGCACCAAAATCTTCTCAGCCCATCGTCCCTCCCCAGGGTCCTCTCTTGGCACTGCAAGTGGCCAGAGCTCCAGCCCTCTGGGCCCTACTGCCTAGGTTCACATCTCATTGCCTACCTCCTAACTGCGTGGCCTTAGACACGGTATCTGATACCTCTGGGCTTGAGTGCCCTCATCCATCAAGTGGGCACAATAATAATACCTTCTCAATAAGGCTGTTGGGAGGATTCAGTAAGTCCACATTTATAAAGCACTTAAAAGAGGGGTTGCAAGCTTTTTCCGTAATGGGCCAAATAGTAAACATTTCAGGCTTTGCGGGCCAAATGGCTCAGACTGCCATTTGTGGAGTAACTCATTCAGCTGCAGAATTGAATAATTCTCGTAAGATAAGGAGATGATCCAGGGTCTTCATTTCACAGTTAGGGAAGCAAGGCCCAGAGAGGCGAAGCGACTTTCTCCAGATCACACAGCCAGGATCAGGAGGAGACACTCACACGCTAACACTTAGAAACATGGACACACACTGACACTGACACAGAACACACATTCACATGAGCACACAGGTCCATGAACACAGACGGACAGATACACACACACACTGACACATAAACACACACACACTTCCTGAGGCTTTCAGCTTTTACTTTTGCAGATGGACACAGCACGCCTTCCCAAGAAGAGGCCTAAGGTCCTTGAGAAAGGGACTGTGTCCTGTTCATTGCCCTCCCACTCGAAGCCCTTGGGCAGCCTGCCCGGGGCCTTGAACCCAGCTGGTGCTCACGTTTAATTGGTGGAAGAATGCACAAAGTTGCCACATCCATGGCCCTTGGGTCCAGTGGCAGAGCTTAGTTAAGAAGTGCCAGCCACTGACCATGTTGCCTTGGGTTTGGAAGCGGCCCTCCCCGCCCTTGGAGAGGGCTGTCCAGCCCGGCCCAGCCTGGGAGCCAGCCTGCCTCTGCCCGGCCTCTTGGCAGGGCTGCTCATTAACGCCTCGGCCACAGGTGGGGGAAGCTGGGCTGAAACGCAAACCCAGTCACTTGGTAAGACTGGTCTGGGGCCAGAGTCAGAGGTCTCCCCAGGGTGGGGAGGGTGTGGCAGGAACCACTGGCCAAAGGGGCACTGGCGGTCTTCTCTGGCATAAGGATTTTCCAGCTGAACTTTGTAAATAAAAAACATCCTACCAGAGGGTGGCATGGGTCATGGCCCCTACCTGGCTTCCCTTCAGACCAGCATCTTGCAAAACAGTGGCTCAGAGAGAGTCCCCGGCCCTGCCTGGCCTGGGAGAATGTCCCTTTTTCATGCCCTGTCGCCAGCGGGATGGTGAAGGGCTTAGGGGCCCTGCTTCTCGGGACCATCACACCGCACTCCTGGACCTGACCTGTCACTTGCTCTGGGCCTGTGTTTCCACCACATCTACCAAATGGGGTGGATAATCTCTCCATCCTAAACACTGAGGATCCAGCACCGAGGGAGAAAGCCTGACTTCAGGAGAGATGGGAACAAGGAGGAGGCAGCTTACGAACACCTGAGGAAGGACTCTGCCGGCACCTCCCCGGTGAGCAGAGAGACGGCACTCTGCGAGGGAAGTAACTGATGGAGCACTCTAAAAATACAAACTAGGTTAGCACTCAGGGCGGTTTATTGCTCCAGAGGGAGTTAATTCAGGCATTCGAATCTCCCTGGAACGGGGACTGTGAGCCTACAGCAAGCAGCCTTGTGAGCTGGGGGCCTCTCAGAAACCAGCTAAGATGTGACGTTCGTTCACTTCAAACATGGAGCAAGAGGAGGCCAGAGGAAAAGGGCCGGGGAAGCACTGAGGCAGCAGCCCAGGCCTTCACGGCACAAGAGAAAGAAAACTCAGGAAGAAATTGGGGGCACACGCATCAGTGAGGAGGCAGGAGAGGACAGAGGGCTCACTCCCACTTGATCAGGCTGCAAAGACCTTCAGCATCACCTGGGCCCTTGTCAGAAATTCTGAACCTCGGGTCCCACCCCAGGCCTCCTGATTTGCATTTTCACAAGGTTCCCGGGAGATTCTTGGGCATACCAAAGTTGAAGAAGCACTGGATCAGAGTCACCACCCCTGAGTTCAATTGCCTTCAAATTGCTGTGTGACTTTCTGAGAACTACTTGACCTCTCTGGGTGCTGGAGTTTCTTCTTCTGGGCCATTGGGCCAGGTGAGCCATGTTTCTCTCTCATAGGTTCCAGGAGGTTCAAGTCAGACCCTCCATCTGCAAGCCCTTGGAGGGGGGAGAGTGTCTCTATAAATAAATGATTCCACTCCTACCGGGCTATGCTCCCCCGCCCTCCTCTTGATGTTTTTAGTACACAGGAAGGTGGAGAGATGATCCTTGAAGTACACACTGAGGCCAGGAAGATGGTCTCTTAATTCCATTTTAAACCTTAATGGCTCTGAATTAAAACAAAACAAAACAAAACAAAAACCAACGCAAAAAGTTAAAAAAAAAAAAAAAAGATACGGCCTCTTGCTAATGGGGCAGGAGCAAATCTGACGCATGCTAAGTAAGCTGGAGTATTGCATCTAGAAATCCCAGGTCTGGCACCGTCCCTTGCCTTAAGGCATCTCAGGTATCACGACTGAACTCCCATTTGAGACAGGAGACCTCCTAGGCTCAGAGAGGCTAAGTGAGTGGGTCAGAGCCACACAACCAATGACAGGGCCAAATCCAGAGCCCGGTTCCCTGCCTTCCAAGGCAAACTCCCTTCAGGGTTTCAGGGCACCCAGGTCCCTGACAGCCAACTCAGACCAGCGTGCAGACGGACAGGAAGGGGGAAGCCATTCTAATATTGGTCTGAGTTGCACCGAGTTGAGAAGATAAATCTGTCATGAGAGGAAATTACATCACAGAGCTGAGACAGTTTCTAAATTATTGCTTATCTTGTTTCGTCAAAGTCATTGCTTCCCTCCATGAGCTCCAGGAGCTGAGACAGCCGAGCACCTGACTTCTACACAGGACCATGGTTGTGTGTAAATCTACAGGGTGGGGAACAAAGGGATATGGCTCAAATTCTAAACCCAAAAGCAGGTGAAAGACTTAAGTGCACCCAATATGGAACACAGGCACACACTGGTAATTCGGATGCTCGGCTCTCAGAAGGCCAGGCCTGGGTCCTCCAAGGCTCCCACCTGTGTCCCAGTCACAGTCTCTGATGAGGCTGGGAGTAGCAGGGAGACCTCAGCCAAAGCGGGCTCCTTGCCCACCGCTGGCTTCCAAGAGCACCAGGAGCAAACTACTCGGCCTTCCAGGCTCTAGGAAGGGCCCTTGAGCTAGAGATTCGGCTACGGGCAAAGCTGGTGGCCCCTGACCAAGGGATACCCGGAAGTCTGCAGGAAAGAAAGGCATCCCGGCTGGACCTTCCATTCTATGGCGCCTCCTATCTCTGGAGCCGCCTGGTTCTCAGGTCTTAGAATTCATCTTGGTAGCACAGAAATGCTTGGGGGTTGGAGGTGGGGGAGGCTGAGTTTGAATCTGGACTCTGTTACTCACTAGCTGTGCCCACCTCAGGGGAGCCTCTTAAACACACTGAACTTCAGCTTTCTCATCTGTAAGATGGGGACAGTAACAGTACGAGCTCCAGGGGGCTGTAGGGAAGATTATGTAAGATACCATACACAAAGCATCCTGTTAGTGCCTGGTAAACAGCAGGCATCTAATGAGTGTTGGCACCCTCCTCTAATGTAAAACAAATACAAACTGTTCAAGGATGGGCCCTTCCTGGGAACAATCTCTTCCCTCATATATTATATTGACAGTGAGCCAGACCCTCCCAGATTCCCAATCCCATCCCTCCGCGGCCACGCAACTGCAGGGAGCGCTGCCCACATTGTGACGCCGGCTAGTCCACACTCTGCCTCAGCCTATGGAGATGCCCATGGGACACAGACCTAAATCCACCCCAGCAAGGAACAGGACCACTCCCAGAAAGTGCTCCTGCCAGGGCCTCAGCTGGCAGGCACTGAGAAGTCCAGCAAAGGCACACCCTGGGCAGGAACATCCAGAACGCACCACGGCTGCTGAAGGTGGAGGCAAAGACCAGCTGGGTGGCTCGGGGTGACCCACCCGTCCCTGGCTCAGAGCTCCCTGCCCCTTTGAAACCTGGCTGCCTGGGTCTCACCCATCATGCTGCCCAGCACAGCTCCTTGCACGGCCCTCCCCCACCTCCCCCTGGCCTCTCCAACTAGAGAACAGGGTCCCCACGGGCAGGACAGTGATGGTGTGGCTGTGGTCCCCTTGAACAGAATGCAATGACAGAGCCCAGGTCCATGTCAGCTGATAACTGGCAGAGATATTTGGGCAAAGCACCCAGCGACCTGATTCTGTTTCTTGAGTTCCAAAGGAAGACTCATCCAGTCACCTACCTCCTTCACTCATTCCACAAACAAGCACTGAGACCTACTGTAAGCCACCCACTGTGCGAAGCCCTGGGGCCTCAATGTGACAACAGCAGATAGGATCCCTGTCCTCAAAGAGCTTATCCTCCAGTGAGGCACACAGACAAATGAAGCACGCACACATGTCATTTATATCACGTTCGTGTTAAATGGTGATAACCCCCAAGAAAGAAGTCACTACATTTTCCAATCAATCACTGAAGGCTTCAATAGTCATAAAAAGAGTGGTGCACGAGACAGGCTGAATCTAGCCCTGCAAGAGAGTAAGGGGTCAGAGAGGGACGAGAAAGGAAAAGCCACAAGTAAATAACCCTTCCATTTGCACTGTGACGTCCATTCACAGAGCTAAGGACGCTCACATTATATCACACGAAATGGAGATGCCCATGGGCAAAGGGCAAATTATGCCCTTCGATTTGAAAGCTCTCATCAACAGTACTTAAAAGGGAAGGGAAGAAGGAGAGAGGGATGGAGGAGAGACGAATAAAGGGAAGGAAAAGGAAGAGAAGAGAATAGAAATAAATAGTCATCTACGCGGGGAACACACAGCTGGAAGCACAGAGCCTGTCCCAAGATCTCAGGGTGACCTCTAGGCCAGACTGTGAAGGACACCATGGTATAAAGCTATTGTCACCTCCTTCCGACACGCATCATCACCTCCCATAGCTCTTGGCCTTATATCTCCATCTGGTAAAGCGAATCGCACATTGCTGAGGCCATGGCTCCGCTGTCGGCAGGAAAGGGCAGGCTCCACATCCCATCAGACGACCACACTTCCATCAACTCCTCTTTCCTGATTGTGTTCCCTTATGATGGAACGAGGCTCTGCCGCACAGTCGTCTATAACCATGTCAGCTGAGCAGCATTCAGCGGAGGTAATGCCGGGCGATCAGAAGACCCCGAGGGCTTCTGGGTTCCATCGAGAACAATCTGATAGGGTCCCAGACACTACAATTTCATTTAGCTTCATTGTCAGCCATAGAATCAGGTGACAGAGCTCTCAGGCACAGTCTCAAAGTCGTGGGGACGTGTGGGTCTGCAGAGACCCATACAGGTCACCTTTACTACCACACCGCTGTTTGAGATAGGGAGGGTAAGCTTGAGGCATATGACCTTCCAAAGGTCACAGCTGCTGCCTGGAGAGTCCAGAACCCAAGCTGCCAGACTTGAGAGGAAGCAGAGTGTGGCAGTCCAAGACCACAGGCTGGGGAGCCCCCCAAAGTTTCAGAAAGGCTACCCCAAGGAGACAGGGAGGAGCCGAGCCAGGGGCCCCCGAATTAGACCTCAAAGCGATCCCTGATGAGGTTATGTACACATCCACAGAGATGCACTCACAGGAGGGTGTGAAGGCGAAAACATACCACTGTCCATCCACTTCACCCTTTCATCCAGTCACCAGATCTCATCCCTGGCAGCATGCTAAGAATTAACATTACATTTACACATTAAGTAATTGTCCTCTACATAGCATGATCGTATTGTATTTGACTTTTTTCTTTTCAAAAGAGCTCCATTATTTAATTCATGTCAACCTTTAAAATAGACCACAATTACATCCCCTTGCTTTGGCATCTCTTCATTATTTTTTCAGGATGTACAGAACGAGGGAATTCTGGGGTCATACTACCTGACTTCTAATCCCGTAACTGTTCAACCTCAGCCACATTACCTAGTCTCCCTGTGCCCGTTATGGGCCGAACCGTGTCCCCCCTCAAAAAAATTCGTGCTGCATTCCTAACCTCCAATACCTCAGAATGCCACTGTGTTTGGAGATAATCTCTTTAAAGAGGTGATTAAATTAAAATGAGGCCTTAGGTTGGGCTCCAATCCAATATGACTGGTGTCCTTACAAGAAGAGGACACAGACAGGTACAGAGGGAAGATGAGGTCTGCACAGGGAGAAGATGGCCATCGGCAGGCTAAGGCCCTCACAGTCCCCAGAAGGGACCAACCCTGCCTGATCTCGGACTTCTCGCCTCCAGAACGGCAGGTAAACAAATGTCTGTTGTTTAAACTTCCCCCCACCCCCACCCCGCCATGTGTGGTACTTGTTATGACACTTCAGCAAGCTTGGCTTTCCTCATCAGGAACACAGAGTCCCTTCCTCATACCACTGTGTTGAGCACCCCGTTCCTCGCACTTAGTAAGTGCCCAACAAATGTTCCTCACACTTCTCATTACTAACAAGTAGCCTTAACCCAACCTGGTCTTGACAAACCAATGATCTTACTCTTCTGTGTGAGCAAAGAGGCTTACAATGAACGCCCCAAGCACTCAACTCTGCAGACAAGCCTCCCTCTCACCCCAAGTACCTCATGGCAAACCAGTCTGAATTCCTGGACCTGAACTCAGGCCACTCTGCTCCTCCCACTCGTCGGGCTGCCTCTCCTGCTCATCGTTGCTTTGGGGCCCTGCCTCTAGAGCCCCATGTTCTCCCCGCCCAACACCTCCAAAGGCCCAAGTAGGAAGCCCGGTTCTTCTCCAGTTTATGAACATCAGACCATGCAGGATGCAGCTCCAGAAAATGGCAGTGAGAGAAAAACATGGATAGGCCATCCGAATCCCCACATTACGGGAATCCGAGTCCTCCCTTTTGGTTTATTGGAGACGAAGGATTCCTGGTCAAGATGGTCTACTTGGAGGTGAGCTGGGGAGCTGACATGGCGCTGGACAGCACTCCCGGCCACCCAAGGATAACGCAGCTTGTCAGTGGCAGCCTGAGACGCATCTGGTTCTTGGTTTGTCTGGCAAAGGGCCCCTGCATGGAACGGCCACCAGAGGGGGCTCCTGAGGGCCTCAGAGGAGTCACCTGGAAGGTGGTGGAAAACTTCCCATGGGTGTGTGAACCCACCTGAACCTACCTTGCTTTGGTCAGGCCAACGAAGGAAGGGGCCGGAAGCCCTTTAGAAATCAGTAAGACTTCCAGAGGGATCCCCCAAGAACCCAGAAGCTTGGCCAGATTGTGAAAACCCCAATCACTTTGCTGCCTCAGCAGGTAGCAAGACTCAGTGACTGCGGCTTCCGAGGCTTCATGGCATTGGTGATTACAATTAAGGTCATTTAGAAACCCAGAAACCAAAGCTGTCCTGACTCTGAAGGGAATTTAATTTGTTGATGGATTTTCCCACTGATGATTGGGGGGAAAGATAGCAATTCACAACGGGTTTGAGGCCAAAAACAGGGCCACATAAGCCAGGAAGTCATTGATAGCTCCTCGGTCTTTCTTCAGCTGTATTAAGAACAGGCTGTCCTGGGATGCAAATTTTTCTTTTTCTTTTTCTTTTTTTTTTTTTCCATTTTAATCAGCTAATAGCAGATGAAGAGCTAAAAATGCTGCCAAAATTATTCAATCTCATCAGTCACAGTGGGCAAGGAAGCAAAGGTTGGAGGCCTACTTGGGCCTCAGGCTCTCGGCTCTCTGAGTCCTTTTGGGAGAGGTACAGGATTTGGGGGCTGGGGCAGAAACCCCAGGAGCTGTCTTCTCCACCAGTCACTGACTGTGTGGAGGGAACTGGGAAAGAGAAGCAAGTGGAATTCTCTGTCCCCTGTGCCAGTGCTGGAAAGGACCTTAGGAATGGAAATCTATTCATTTATCCCGTGAATGATCGCGAGCAGCCTCCACGAAGCCATGGCTACGGTGAAGACTAAGATGGACACAGTCCCTGCCCTCGTGGGGTTTAGGGTCCAGCAGCAATGATTTGGACTGAGCGCACGAAGGAGGTGATGCCACAGACTTCTGTCATTAAAGTCCCTCCCTGGAATGCAAGCTGGTGCAGCCACTCTGGAAAACAGTATGGAGGGTCCTCAAGAAGGTAAAAATAGAGCTGTCCTATGACCCAGCAATTGCACTACTGGGTTTTTACCCCAAAGATACAGACGTAGTGAAAAGAAGGGGCACCTGCCCCCCAATGTTCATAACAGCAATGTCCATAAGAACTAAACTGTGGAAGGGGCTAAGATGCCCTTCAACAGATGAATGGATAAAGAAGATGTGGTTCATACATAGAATGGAATATTACTCAGCCATCAGAAAGGATGAATAGCTACCATTTACATCAACATGGATGGAACTGGAGGGTATCATGCAAAGTGAAATAAGTCAATCAGAGAAATACAATTATCATATGGTTTCACTCATATGAGGAATATAAGGAATACTGCAGGGGACAATAGGGGAAGGGAGGGAAAACTGAATGGGAAGAAATCAGAGAGGGAGACAAACCATGAGACCCTCTTGACTCCGGGAAACAAACGGTTGTGGAAGGGAGGGAGGTGGGGGGATGGGCTAACTGGGGGATGGGTATTAAGGAGGGCACGTGTTGTGATGAGCACTGGGTGTTATATGCAACTAATTAATCATTGAACATTACATCAAAAACTAATGATGTATTATATGTTGGCTAATTGAATTTAAATTAAAAAAAATAAATAAAGTACCTCCCTGGACACTACAAAGGGAAGATGTGGGGCAGGAGACCCCAAGTGGAGTGTCCACACAGAGAAAGGGGGAGTCAGGAGACGAGCTGCCCCAGAAACATAAACCACACACCTTCCCCCCAGAAACAAAGACCACACACCTTTTCCTGAGCACCCAGAGCCGCCGAGGGAGCTTGGTCACCCATGAGGCCTCTGGGTAGGGACTCTCCTCAGGAACAGTGCTGGCGCTCACAGAGGTTGCTCTGCGGTGAGGACAAAATAGAAAAATCTAATTCCCAAATCTTATTTTTAGCAGCACGCCAGGCAGAAGAGTAGAAATAAGCCACTCAACTACAGTCCTGATCATAGTGAACAAGTAATTTCATCATTTTTAAAAGCCTGCCCACAGAATCTACCACCTTGCAGGGTCTAACCTGGGAAATTCTCATCTTGCTTCAAGCTACGAGGGTTTCTCTAAAGAGCCACTGAAAGTGATCTCCCTGAGAAGTGCAATTTCTAGGCATTTCTTTGTCCCAAGACCTGGATCCTTCTGTTGTGTCCTTCAGGTAATATAAGCACAACGAGGCCAGCTGAGGAGGTGAGCAGGAGCAAAGTGGGGCAGGGAGTGGGAGTGAGTATGTGGGCATCCCTGTTCGCAGAGGAGCGCCCCCCTTGTCCAAAGAATAAATACACACACTCACGTGTACATACACACACGTACACACACACACACACACTCACACACACAAATACGCTGTATTCTTGCCTTTAATAGAAAATACAGAATTTTTAAGGGAAACAGAAAAATTGGTATTTGGACAATTAGGCCAATCCTACTATAACAGCTCCAAAGAAATACCTTCTAAAGTTGGGTTTTCCCACCTCTGAAAAACTAACTTACTTCCTTTTGTTGTGTTGTTGGTGTTGGGCACTACAATATAAATATCTGCCCAAGCAGAGGCAGCTGCCTAACCTTTCACCTGTGACACGGTGGAGAGCTTTGGGGTTTGTGGGGTTTTTTTGCAAGTGTCACCCCATTTCAACCTCCAAACAGCAAAGGAGGCAGATAGAATCTGAAAATGAGGGAAGTGGGGACATTTGCTCCGGGTGTCACAAAGGGTAGGTCGGCCACAGAGTTGTCTTGGGTGCATACACTCCAATCAGTGTGACACAGAAGGTGTGCCCACCGTGAGCCTGGGGACACAGCCCTACACAGATGCTCCCCAAAGCTCTCCCTGTCAGGAGCACCCACAAATGGGATGGGAAGGACCCCACCATTCTCAGGCCTGGCAGGGTGAGGCAGGCAAACCAAAGGTGCCCAAATGCTCATTTTCCAGTAGGACCACCCACCAGAGTGCTCTGGCTTTTTCCTCCCATCCTGTGGCCCGACCTGGGTCCCCAGAGGGGCATAGAGCTGCCACTCACGTGGGCAGATGCCCTCTATCAGTACTCGGCCTCCACCTTTCTCCTGGCCAAACCAATAGCACAGGGGTCTGTTGAGTGATTTCTTTTTAGAAGTGTTCTCTTTTCCCTAAAGTTTCTCAACAAAGACCAGTTGACTACAACTGGCCAAGTTTCATCTAGACCCAGAATTACAGCTAATCCCATGAAGCAGGCATTGGGGAAGGTACTGGACCCCAGAACTGAACATCCACATTCCTCAAAAAACAGGATAGAGCTACATCCTGAGAGTACCTGCTAAAGCATGAACTGGGTCCCTTAGCCTGGAGCAGGGAAGGCCAACAAGACCATCACCCCTGTCTTCAAGTCCTCTGAAGAACGGCCAAATGGTTAGACACATTCTGTTCATCCCCAAGGGTGGACCAGACCAACAGATGGATGATTTAGAAAGAATAAAGTTCCTTCTAACTCTCCTAGGATAGCATGGGCCCACTGGATAAAAAGGGGCCCCCTGGCACTGGAGGCATTCAAGAGAGGTGGGACGGTCTCTCAGTGGGACACTGGAGTAGTGATACAAGTGACAGGTGGAAGGATGGGCTGATGGGACCTTTCAAATGTCTTCAACTTTGAGAGCCTCCAATTGGACAGAATGGACTCAAAGCCCCCGGACACCTGGTCACCTGCCTACAGGGATCTCCTTTGGACCTAAAAATAAGATTCCCAGAGTCTAATCCAAATTAGATCTTTAAAAATGTGTCACTATGGCTATAAATATGTCTCTTTGAGGGCCAGTTGATATGATTATTTTAATCAGGTACGTTCCCTAGAAGAACTGCCTACTCCCTTTTTGGCCCCAAATGCATTACATTCTGAGCAGGCTTAGTCCTCCCGTCCTCACTCCAAGCAAACCCATGGAGCAGCCACCATGGGATGGATGTGGTGTGATCATTCACCAGGGCTCCCAATAGAAGACAGGGTTGGGAACGCAAATGCCCACAGGGGCCACACAAACAGTAAAGGGTGTAAATTAAACACAAGGTGACATGAGGGGGAGTGTTAGCAGTTGATGAGTTCCCCCCAAAATCCATATGTTGAAGTGCTAACTGCCAGTACCTGAGAATGAGACGGTGCTTGGAGACAGGGTATTCAAAGAGGTGATTAGTTAAAATGAGGTCCTTAGGGTGGGCCCTAAGCCTATCCAATGGGTGTCCTTGTAAGAAGAGGAGAGAAGGACACAGACGCACATGTGAGGAAGCTGACATGAAGACCCAGGGAGAAGACAGCCAAGGACAGAGACCTCAGAAGAAACCAGCCCTATGGACATCTGGATCTCAGATGTCCAGCCTCCAGAAGTGTGGGACAATAAAGGTTTGTCATCTAGTCCCCCCGTGCAAGGGATTTGTTGCTGTAGCCTGAGATGACAAATAAAGGGAGAATGGGGCATTGTCTGGAGGCTTTAAATTCTTTTTTTTTTTCCCCTCTCTCTCAAAGATCAGCCAAATAAAATGGAACCCTGGACCTCACTTTCACCAATGCACAACCCTCTGATGGAATTTCAGGGAAAGAAAGGCAATAAGGTGTGGGAAAAAGGGCACTGCATTCCTGGTCAGGAGGGCTGGTCATCCCAGGCTATTTTAACAAGCTATGTGGCCTTGGGAACTACTCAATCATCTTAGCCCCCATTCCGGCATCAACTAACTAAAACAGTTGGACCTAATGACATCTAAGGGTCCCTCCAGCACTAACACCCTCTCCTTTCAAGTTCTCAGGCTTGAGGACCCCCCACTAGCAAGGGGCATCTTTGGGGCCCAAGCCCAGACAAGGAGGCCCCAGACAGCAGAGTGAGGCAACCGCAGGAGAAGAACACAGAGGTGGGGGTGCTGTGGTGGGGCAGCGGGGCTGAGTCTTGGAGCTAGAAGCTTCAGTTCCTGTCCCGCCCCTGTCTTGTTCCTCTGTTCTCAGCTGCATGGCCTTGAGCAACCCCCTCCGCCCACCACCCTTCTGTGAATCAGACAACTCAAGGGTACATGCTGTGGACCAGGAGCACATCCTACCACACCAAGCATGCTTGCCATCACTAGTGGATGAGATGGAAGGGCAGACACCGAGGGGTTTCTCAGGACTGATGTCCACTTCTATCCATCCCACGAGATGACTGCCCAGCAAGGCAAGGTGAGTCTTCAGTCAGAGCTGGAGCTGGAGTGCCCATCTCCCCACCACTATCCTGGGCACCAAATGACAGCAGGTCCCTAGAGATACTCTCTGATTGCAGCCCTGTGTAGAGTGAGGCAGTAAAGAAACTGCAGCGTGCCTCTTCCAAAGGATCCATGCAAGGCTAGAGCAACGGTATAGAGATCCCTACACTTGGCACTTTACACAAAGCTTCACCAATACCATCACCCAAGTAGGAGCATTCCCATTTTACAGATGAAGAAACCAAGGACCAGGGAGGTTAAGCAAGACAGTGCAGAAGAGTGCTAAGAAACACAGGGCGTAGGCCCTTACCTTGCTTGACCTTGAATGAAGTTATTTAATATCTTATTATCAAATTACATGCAAATTACATCACTATGTGATCTCAGGGCTTCAACTCTGAACACCCCATGACCACATCTCTTAGACTCTAATCATCTCGGAACTGGAATGGTCCTGGGCAATCACAGATCTGATACCCTCAGTACACAGGTGAGGAAATTGACATTCACAGAGTGTCTTGCCCAGGGTCCCACCATAAGGCTCTGGCCAGGTGAGGATCAAAGCCCAGGGGGTCTTCCTTAGACCACCCTACCCTGTCCCATTTCCCTTGAAAACACTCCTCTCTAAAAATGAACAAACCACAGAGAGAAGTTCTTCCCGGACATTGGGTTGGAAAGAGAACTTTCCATCCCTACTCGCCAAATCTGGATCCTCCCTCCAGGCTGCATGCTGCCGGCCTCTCGCAGTGACTTTGCAGGAGAGCAAATGTGTCAAGTGTTCCTCTCACAGGATAAGGCTACTGGGAGAAGCTCAAAGGACTGGAATTAGAAATTCTAATTATTAGAATTCTCCGAATGCACCGAAGGACACATATAATTAGCACATGTCAAAAGGCCATCCCCAAAGGGGACACATTATAAATCAGAAAACAAAGATGGTCCAGAGAGGGATTGGGGAGCTAGGCTAGTTGGCCTCCTGCCTCTCCCTACAGCCCTAAATCCAATCTACTTCCCACCCTCCAAGCCTCTTAGTGCAGGCCTCTCTCGTGCTGCCTTGCCCTGAGCCCCAGCCTGGGGGTGCCTGCTCCCCAAGCCCTCCGCCCTCTGCAGCAAAGGCACTGCCCCTCTTGGATGGGCTTCTGCACAGGGATCCCCCTATTCCAGACCCCTGGTCTTGAGCTGGTTACAGGCTTGGGGCTCCTACTGTCAGGGCTGCAAATTAGGGTTTAATGACGAGCCTCTTTGTGGGAAAGAAAGCCCCAGTGGAGTGATAATGTCATTACCTTCTGCACAGGTGTGGTTGTACCTGGATGGCCTCGAAGCCAGAGCTGCTCTTGTGATTACACCTCAGGGCACTCCCTGACCCCAGAGTGGGAAAGGCCAGCATGGAGGGGAGGGGACATGTTTCTTGAAGGGAGGGAAGGAGGGAGGGAGGGAGGGAGGAAGGAAGGAAGGAAGGAAGGAAGGAAGGAAGGAGGGAAGGAAGGAAGGAGGGAAGGAAGGAAGGGGAGGGAAGGGAAGGAGGGAGGGGCGCAGGGAGGGGGCGGGAGGAAATGGAGAAATGTTTCTTCTGCCGACTTATATGCCATAAAATTTTCCTAATCACTTCCTGTATTAGTCACAATATTCGAGATTGGGGAGGAAAAGTAGTCAAAGATACAACAATAAGACATGACCCTGCCCTAGAGGAATTCATGTTAATGCAAACTCAAAAGGTTAAAATTTTTTTTAATTTCTTAAAAGGGACACCAAAGGAACTCGTACACACAGGCAGGGACACCTGCTTTCCGGGGAGAACCCCTAGCTGTGTGACTTGCCTCGTGCAGGTCATTTATCTTCCTTCAGCCTCTGTCATCTGTTCCATGGAGATAATACTAACCTTGCTCATCCCACAGGTGTTGCTATGGAGAACATGATAAAACACAGAGACAAGTCCTTGGGGAAGTGCCTACAACATAACTCGTTATCATAACATGAACCAGTCTTCATTCTGGTGGCCAACAATAAAAAGGATATCTGCGTTTTTCCCACCTTCCCTGGTTTTACTCAAGACGGTACCCAGTTCCTTGGACAAACACCGCTAGAGTACAGAAAGGCAATTTATCAGGCCACCATATATCTGTGCTTACCAAGGAACCTTCCAGATGTTGATTTATTGGGTGTTGCCCACAGGAGAAAGAATGCATCTGTGCCTGGGAATGTTTTACTCCAAGAGCAATGAACCCCATTTGTTTGCTAGTGGCTGCTTGGAGCACTGCGTTAAGAAGGATTCTGAACCTCTATGTTGGCTTAGCTGGAAAGAACATCCTGATAGATGAAGGATGTCTGTCATGAGCAAGGGATAAGAGGTGGCACTTTGTCATTTATGACTTAGACGATAATCCCTTCCACCCACACCGCTTGTCGCATGCCTTTATAGTTGTATGCCCCAGTCACTCAAGAGTGCTGAGTAGTGGTCAGTTCTTTGAACCTGGTTCCTTATGTATGAATTGGTAAAATTAAGTTCTTTGAGCCGACAAAGCTAAAAGCTTGACCCCAGCAAGAAACAGCTATCCTTAATAAATTAGCAGGTCTTCAGTCCCTGTTCAAATATGCTGGCTTGTCTCAATCATGTTATGTATAAACTGAGAACAAGACTTCTAAATTTGAATGCCATTATCTGGGGTCTGTGGAACTTGGGCACTGCCACATACACACACACGGCTAGAATGCCCCGTAGGTACCAGATGTCCTGTGGCCTTTCTTTCTCTGGCATCTTTTTAAAGTCTTTGGAATGTTCTGCTTTCAACACTTTTCAGGACAGTGCTTTCTGGGAGCTTATCATGGGCTTAATGGAGTAGGGATCCCTCCCATTTACCTTGTTCATGTTTCAAAGGGGACCTCTGCCCATGTCAGCATTTGGTGAAAGGTCTTCCTTCCTTGGTTGCTCTGCTCACAGTGTCATAAAATTCGATTATGCCTGTGTGAATTCCAACAGAGCTGGGCTGCAGTCAAGCCCTGAACTACCATGCAAAAGGAGATGGGCAAATGGACGCCATGATCATGACCAAGAGGGGAAGAGAAGAGGTACACAGCAGCATCTGTGCACCAGGGATGGTCCAAACACAAATAGCCTCAGTGAGTCCTCAGGAAAGAGGGACCCTTGTGTCATCTTACGTTTGTAGTTAGAACCACAGACTGCTGGAGGCAAGAAGCAACTTAGAACCCATCTAGTGACTACGGATGTGGAAACTGAGGTCCAGAACAATTAACCTGCCCAATATGCTAGGATACGCCAGGAATAGTGTCTATAGAAACAGCATCACAAATCTGTGCATGTTCTTAAGGAATTCATAAACGTGTGTTTGTGTGATTTCAGATGGTTTCCTCCTATGTTGTCCCGTGACATTCTCAATATCCAACACTATGCCTAAAAGCCTTTTCCTTCTCAGGGCTAAAAGCACTTTGTCTTGCACATTGAAGGTATTCGATGTTTTTTAAATAAATGAACAAATGGGTAATGCATGTAATTCTGAAGAAAATCTAAGGAAAAGGGGTGAGTATCCATATCATGGGACATGAGTCATTTAAAAATATGTTTATGGAGTCCCAATGCATGTGAAAATACTGATTATATGACAATGTTAAAGAAAATAACATAACACTAAATTGTACATACACTGTGATGTCAGCACTATAAAGAAAAAAATGTATGGTAATATTATCGGAAGAAAATGAAGCAAAACATGAATGGTAGTAATGATGTGATTACAGGTGATTTTATTTCTGCTTCTCTGCAAGCTTCTGTTCTTTGCAAATATTTTACAGTATGTCCAAAAGGACTTTGATAAGCAGTGGAAGGGGACTAAGAAAAGAATGTCCAGAAGTATTACTCATCCTCGTCAGAGTTTGGAAAGAAACAGAATTTCTCTCTTCTGATGTAGATAAGTTAATGAAGCAGAGAGACGCAGAGGCTGGCCAAGGAGGCAGGGTCCCTGCCCCCGCCCCTGCCCAGAGGTCACTCCCCACTCTGGACATTTGTGTCACTGAGCAGATGCTGTCTTAGGACATCACCTGAACTGCCACCCACAGTCTTGTCCCTGAGGCTAGTACAAGTTGTTAACCTTTCGTGTGTGTCTCTCTCTTGCTTCCCTCCACTGGACTGGGAGCTCCTTGGGCAGAGGAGGCAGTCCCTGTTGTAATTCCTTGCACCCCTACAAAGCCAAGCCTAGAGACTTTTTTCAATACTTGACACCTTGAATCTCAGGAAATACTTGCTCATCAACTGACTAATTGGATAGGTTAAAGAGGAGAATGGCCCCGTGGGGCACCTTGGACTTCAACCAAGACAGAAGCTGGTGCACACCTCCTTTAGGAAGCGCTGACTTCACCAACTAGGACGTCAATGCATGTCAACTGTGATGTTGGCCTCTGTCCCCAACGGGATTGAGCCACCGACCAATACATCACAGGGCAATCAGACTTCACGATGTGTCCCTCACTTCCCCCCAGATCTGGGCAGGCTACAGGCCGGACAGGGAAGGGCTGGCCCTGCCTGCCTCCCCTCTGGCTGCAGGGATCCAATTCCAGTTTCTGACCCGGGGCTGGGGCTGGCACAGGGACCCAGGGCTTCAGCAGGCAAATCATAGTCATACAACTCTGATCTGATGAGATCCAATCTGCAGTGCCCCCCATCCCACAAATGACAGCACAGATCTTCCTCCAGTGGGGCCAAAGGCACTCAGATGGGCCATGTGTACTGTCCCTGTATTATTAAAGCATCCAGGCAAATAAGGAAACAGTCCCCCTCTCCTGGTGCAATTCTGTCCTTTAAGCCTAAACTTGCCCCAGAGCTCCTGCACATCTGGAACCTTCTCTGAGTTCTTCGGAACCCCAGGGACTACTATAGAAGTATATATACTTCTTCATGCCTTCCCAAGCACGGGCTTTACTGCTCATTGAAACCTCTCCCTTGGAGCGCCTGGGTGGCACAGATGGTTAGGCGTCTGCCTTCGGCTCAGGGCGTGATCCCAGGGTCCTGGAATCGAGCCTCGCGTTGGGCTCCCTGCTCGGCGGGGAGCCTGCTTCTCCCTCTCCCTCTCCTGTTCCCCCGCTTGTGCTCTCTCACTCTCTTGGTCAAATAAATAAATAAAATAAGGAAAGAAAAGAAAAGAAAAAGAAAGAAACCTCTCCCTAAGAACCCTACCCATAGTAATCTCAACTTTAATGACCCTTTTTTCTTCCTGGATGATGAACATATTAAGACACAGACACATACACACATACCTAGTGTATACATGTGATTTCCCCAGCAAAAGCATATTTTCCGTATGGGCGGGGTCTGATCACTTACACTTCCTGTATCTAGCAGGAGCCCACAGCCTTGAGTTAGTGGATAGATGAACAAGTAGGTTTGTTAACAAAATGGTCAGGGGATAATGCCAAGGAACTGCTGGCAGCAGCCTACATAGGTACATTCCCCAAAGCCCAGTGCCTTCCCAAACCTGAGGAGAGACGCGACTCAATCACGATATGGTAGAAATAAAGTTATAATGAGAGCAATAACTTCTTAGAACCTGCTAGGTGCTAGGTACAAGGAATTTGATATCTCACACAATAATCTTATAAGTAAGGTACCATTATTATTATTATTAATGATCATTGTTATTCCTGTTTTGGTAAGATCAGAGGGCTACCCAAGGTTGAGAATATTGCAGTTGGGATCTGTTGGGATAAGGGGCTGCTGGTCTTAGAACTGCCCTTCTTGACCACAACGGGGGTTAGTCCAAAACGTTGGAGCACAGAGAGTCAGGGATGACATGATGCAGGTGGGTTATACCAGACTCCAGCTGCTCCCAGGAACCAGATCCCAGGCAGAAAGTAACGGCCATGACTCGCCTTTTGCTAAAGTGCTGAAAAGACAACTCCCATCCTTCAATTTTATTTAATCAAAGCAAAGAATTCATAAGAATCTGCAAGTGTTCATTCATCAGACCGATTAAATATTTGATAGCCCTGCAGTTTAATTTTTTATGGCTCAGTGTGTGGTGGGAACTGTTCCCAGGGAGGCCACCGCTGGCCCTGGGATGGAGCAGAGCTGGCCCAGGCAGCCGGAGGAAGAAGCATGACGGGACTCTGCTCCATTCCTGCTCCTCTGCCCCAACCACAGTAACACACCCATCCTGGAACCCAAATGTCCAGGTCCCAGTAAGGGGAGTCAGCCTTCTCTTTCCGTCTCTTTCTGAGGTCACCCAACCACACACTGGAAAAAGCTTCTAGACAAATGTGTGTCAGCATAGGGGTAAAGTAATCCCATCCATCCCCTGGACAACTACTAGCACCATGGGGCACCCCACACCTTCCACTCCCCCTTCCAGCAACACCTGGCCACCTGGGTCTTCCTTACAGCTCACCTGAGCCCAGTCTCACCTGAGACACTTGGAGTCTACAGAGAAAAAGCAGCATTTGGAAGCAGGAGTGCTTCACAGCCTCCAACTGTTTTCTGCAAGACTAGAGAAGGTCTCTCTCCCAGTCCTCTGATTATCTCCAAAATGAAATTTCAGCACATTTTGTCTCCTGTACCCCAAAATGCTCAAATCACATGCAGCATGCTTTCAATCCCTGAATTGCCCTGAGCTCACCCCACACCCCTTGAGTCCCTCCCTCCATTCTCTCTCTCTCTCACACACACACACACACACATACGCACGTACACGCACATGCACACACACGTTCCTCTCTGCCCACCGCAGAAAGAACTGGTACTTAAGCCTTCAGCTGATACGCAGTCAACATCCATCCAATTAATTTGTTCAAGGGTTTAAAGGGGCCAAGAGAGAAGACTTTTGCATTCCAGCAGCCATCAGAGATTTCTGTTTTAATTTCTTTTTAATTGGCCGCACCACTAACAGCATATCAGAATCTCTCTGCTCTGACCTGTCCTCTCTACTCAGCTCCTTTCACTCTTACAGGGGAAGGACATCCTCGCAGTTTGCTAGAAAAGTAAAGAAACACCACGGCAGAGCCCAACTCATTTTTCCTGCTGTCCCTCTTTATCAGCAGCCTAATGAGGATGCGTGGTTGGGACATAAGCTTCCACTTCGTCAGCGTGTGGCTCGCTGAGTCAGGGAGGAGGAGGAAAGCAATGTGCCTCTTCCCCCAAAGAGAAGTACTGCTGCATCCTGATGGTAAAGAGAAGGGTGGAGGGCTCACCTCCCCCAGGGTCTCGGGCTCTAGCTCTGTTCAGCAGACCCCCTCCCAGGGGCTTCAGTACACTCTGGGAAGACAGGAGCCTTCCAGCTGCCTGTGCTGGCCGGCCCTGGGCCACTCTGGTGGTGGGTGTGTTGTCACTGGACATCGCCATGGAAGAAGTAAGAGAGGGTGGCAAAAGGAAAGCTGCTTGCCCATTTTCCTCGTTGAAGAAATGACGAGCAAAGCTTACCTCTACACTCGGACGATTCATGCAGCAAAAACAGCACTGAGGGGCGCGTGGGTGGCACAGAGGTTAAGCGTCTGCCTTCGGCTCAGGGCGTGATCCCGGCGTTGTGGGATCGAGCCCCACACCAGGCTCCTCTGCTATGAGCCTGCTTCTTCCTCTCCCACTCCCCCTGCTTGTGTTCCCTCTCTCACTGGCTGTCTCTATCTCTGTCAAATAAATAAATAAAATCTTTAAAAAAAAAAAAAACAGCACTGAGACATTTAAGGGGAGGAGGCAATTTATTTGATGTTTTGGCATAGCTGCCCAAGCCAATTATCATAATGGCAAAAGGACATGCTGGACAGCCCCCTTCTCCAGGAAACCAGACAGTTTTCACGGCTGCTGGTTGACACTTTAATAAAAGATCAACATCAGGCCACAGGGGGAAGCAAGTTGAGGACAGAATCTGGCCTAAGAGGGTCAGGGTGGGAGGGAAAGAAACAGCATAGAGAAAACAAAGATTCTTGGGGCAAAAAAGTCCCTGTGGGACCCAGCTTGCAGGCCCAGCATGGTGGGATTCCTGACGTTCTTTTATCATTTGGGAGAAGGGAAAGGTTTTCCCAAGAGGACAAAGGACAAGATACCTCAGCCAATAACTACGCAGAAACTTCTCATATTTGATTGGTATCTTACAAATTACAAAGGTCTCGAGACAACTTATCTCATTTGATCCTGTGAGCTGGGTCACATTTTATAGACAAAGAGACGGTTTGCCCAAAGTCACAGAGCTAGTGAGTGAAGGAACAGGGAACTGGGTCCCCATCCCCCCCACCCCGCTTGCAGAAGTTGCTGCTGCCCCATCATAATCCAATTAATGAGAGAAACAGTAACTGACACTATATGCTTTGCCTGGTGGTAAGCACCACATCAATTATCTCCTATTTAATCCTCGTATTGAGGTTGAGAAAGAAAGGATATAGACCTCATTAATCAGATGGGGAAACAAGGCTCAGGGACATTAGTAACTTGCCCAAGGCCCCAGAAGCACCCAGGGCAGAACCAAGATTCAAACTCTGAGCTCCCACCACTGTATCTCAATGGTTCTCCATTTTCCTTGGGCATCAGAATCCCCTAGAGGGCTGGTTAAACCAAATCAGGCTGGGCCCCAACCCCAGACTCTCTGATTCTGAGGGTCTGGGGTGGAACCGAAGAATGTGCATTTCCACCAAGTCTGCAGGTGGTGCTCCTGCTGCTGGGCCAGCGTCCCCACTTGGAGAACCGCTGGTCTAACACTGTCTCCTGTCGCTCAGCAGCTAACACGTTCATCCTGCTAGAGACGTGATAAAATGAGGTGTGCAGAACATGCCTGCAGGAAGCTTCCTCCGCAGAGCAAGGACCTCTCTCCTGACATTTAATACCATAAGCAGAGTACACAGCACCCACCCAGCACCTTACAGTATGTAAGCACCAACCTGCATCAGCTGAACATCGACTGAGGGACGCTCTACACCAATTTACACTAAAATTCACTCTGCGCTTCCTCTGGACCTCCCCCGGCTGAAAGTGGTTCTAACATCTATCCTCCAGACAGGAGATCTCATTAGCATTAAAACACCTCTTCTTCGGAAGCACGGAGAGCACATCCGGATGTGCGGCCCCCATCATCGTGCCCGTCACACACGTGTACGTGTGTCCCTCAGACGCTACACTGCACTGAGAGCACATACGTTATGAAAAGTACACAGAAACAGCCACTTAAAAGGATGATAAAAGTAAAATCGATGTTTTAGTATTTTTTTCCTGTATTGCAAAACATAGTTTGTGCATCCCACTTTGGAGACTGCTGGTCTAGAGCTCAGTGTTCCCACTGAACATGGAATGGGATCCCAGTTCCAAGCTCTGATGCTGAGAGCCTGTGGACTGCCACCCCTCCTCCCATCCCTGCTCAAGAATGGCTGTGCTCTTGTTCAGGAGAAGTGCATTCTGTAAGTCCCTCGAGTGGACACTGCCCCTCAAAAGAGTTACCCTGATACGCCTCCGACCCAGCATAAGTGCTCCATAAGGAGCTTTCAGCCAAAGCTTCTCCATAATGAGGGTCCCTTTTCCAACCAACAATGAGAAGCATTGAGGAGCACAGAGAGAAGACAGCAGCTGCCTATACACACTACATCTCACAGATGAACAGGAGACTGGCTGTGGGAGGAGAGGGTACTGGATCGTGAGTCAGAGAATAGGCCTGGGATCCAAGCCTGCCAATAAGCATGGCCGATGCTTTAGAGCCCGCTGTGTGCCACCTGGCACCACAGTCCTTGCCAAATTAGGTATCCAGTGACCAACATTCCCAGTCTGCCCAGTTTAACTATGGGGCTTCCCTGGATGCCAGACCTTCAGTGCTAAAACCAGGGCAGTCCCAAGCAAACCAGGATGGCTGGTCACCCCGAGGTGTGGACCAGGCAGCAGTTCTGGGTGCGCCTGAGTGTTTTCCCAGCCCCACCCTGTAAGGCATCTTAGCAGAGCAGGAGGGAGTCTGAGGCCCATCCCTGCTCTCAAGGGCTTTGCAATCCCACCAAAATAAAGCTCACAGGAGTAACGGGAATATGCCCTTCCCCTACTCTCACCATCACCTCCCTCCCACCCCTCACCACCACCAATTCAAGCAGGACAGCAGTGCAATTAACCCAGGCTCCGGGGGTTACCGTCCTCATGGCCTCAGTATTCCTTCATTTAAAAGGGGACCGATTATACTCCCATTTCATTTTTAAAGACTGAAGGTAGTAATGCATGCACAGTGTTTCAGAACACTGTCCGAGAGCATGCACTCCATCAGCAAGGACTATTCTTAACCTCTAGACCCTTCGATCTGTTATGAATCGCAGGTGTTTATACAGAGCAGTGCTCTGCACTTAGTAGGCACTTCACTATATGAACAGTTAGGAATGCTTTTGTTATTAAAGATGCTGACAGCAGGCATAGTTCTGCACTAGCCGGGCACTCCCGAAGCCAAAGATGACAAGAGGGAGGGTGTGTGGAGGAAAAGGCACAGGGAAGCCAGCCCTGAGCCCAGGCAAAGCCCTACGGTTTCTCCCAGCCCTGCTAGGAACAAGCAGCAACTGCTTCCTTTCTCAGTTTCTAGTTGGAGCTCACAGCCCTGAGCGGTGACCATGGAAGGGCTTCCCTCCCTCCTCAAACCCCCAACTTCTGAAGAAAGGTACCCAGGCCTCTTCCCCCTACTGCAAGGGCATGTCCCCTACTGCAAGGCCATGACAAGTCCCTGATTAAGCATCAGCTCAGGACCACTTAAGGCTCTTAGAAATCAGCTTTCTAAGAGTGTGGCAGTTTCCAAGAATCCCTACAGGTAAACATCAGCAGCATTCCCCATAGACTCAGGGGGCAAGTTGACGCTGGGGACCAGGGAGGATACCCTCCTGCTTAAGATGGTCTCCATCCAGAACAGCCTTAGAAGCAGGCATATATAACAGAATCCAAATCAGTAAGACTCCCACAAACACCTGGGCCTGAAATTCTACCATTAGGCATTCACTTCTTTGATACTGACATCTTTCTTTGGGCAATACTTTTTTTTTTTTTTTTGGTTGCCTATGATGTCCCTAGAACTAGAACACAGTTAAAAAAGGGAAACCAAAAGTCACCTCCATCTCTGCCCTTCGAGATCTGACTGGCCAACTAAACTGGCGACATAATCCACAAAGAAGTGCAACGCACAGAGAAAAAGAGACATGGTCATACTCATCTTCGAAGGGATCCTACCCAAATGCCCCTTCTCCTACACTCCCCTCGCCCTTTGAACACAGTACCCCAGTAAAAGCAGCTTAGTCGGCAACAGTTTCCAGTGCACAGTTCTCTCACTGTACTGTGAGTTCCCTGAGGCCATTTTTATCATTTTATGCCCCAAACTTGTTGCACTGGGACACAGTAGGCATTCAACAAAGATTTGTGCAATTCATTCGTAATGACTATTTTTAAAAAGTAACATTGAAATGCAAGGCATCTGAGAAGGACAATAATTTAAGACCGTGGTTCTCAAATTGTGACCCCAGGCCAGAAGCATCACCTGGGAACTTGTTAGAAATGCCAAGTCTTGGGGCGCCTGGGTGGCAGAGTGGTTAAGCGTCTGCCTTCAGCTCAGGGCGTGATCCCGGCGTTCCAGGATCGAGCCCCACGTCAGGCTCTTCCGCTATGAGCCTGCTTCTTCCTCTCCCACTCCCCCTGCTTGTGTTCCCTCTCTCGCTGGCTGTCTCTATCTCTGTCGAATAAATAAATAAAATCTTTAAAAAAAAAAAAAAAAGAAATGCCAAGTCTTGGTCCCTACCCAAACCTCCAGAGCCACAGATTCTGAGTTTGGGGCTGGTCTCTGTTTAAACAAGAGACCACCAGGTGGCCACCAGGTGATGCTGACGCCTGCTCAAGTTTGAGAAGCAGTGGCTTCAGCCTTTATCATCACATACCTTCTGTGAAATAGCGTTATTACCCACTTCTCCTCCATCTATTCACTCAACACGTACTCATTAAGCACCTACACCACAAAGGCCAGGTGTACCCACTGGCTCTCTGGTGGCCCACAGATGTCCACAAGATGGCAGCAAACGTGGTCAATCCCCTAAGCAGTTGCCCCCAAAGACCCTCAAAGGCTGTTCCCAGTCAACATGAAGAAAGACCCCCATGCTGGCCCGCGGACTGCCCTTGACGGTGTACTGCGGGGATGAGCTCCCCCAGCAGGAAGCTGCTCTGGGGAGAGGGGACAGATGCCATCCTGACGCCCAGAAACAACAAGCCTAGACCTTGGTGGAGGGGATAGGGCAGGGTGGCAGCCCCACCCCCAACATGGGCTGTCAGCACCTGACCTTGAACTGCTCTGGAGCCCAGGGCCCAGACTAGTGAAGTGGCAGAGCCGAAAAGGGGGCAGGACAGGGTGAGGCTGAGAGGGCAGAGCAGCCAGGCCAGCGTCCTGTTCTCAGCCCTCTTCTGAACAGAGGAGGTTATGGTGGCTGGGCCCACCGAGTCACGGGCTGGTCTGCAAGTGCATCCCCCTGCCCTCGTCCTATCTCCCTGAGCTGATTGCAGCTGCCCAGCTTTAGCCCCAGGGGCAGGCCCAGACCAGTGACCATGCGGGGCCAGTACTTCAGTCCTGGAAGGCGCTGGGGCTCAGCTGCAGCCCAGGTGCTTCTCAGGCCCAGGTGGCAGTGCGCTATAGACGCCAGCAAGGTGGAAAGGACACTGTGCTCCTGACTTAGGGGCAAAGTTGCCAGGCTTCCCCCCAGACCTGGTGTCCCAGGGACACAGATCACTTGCTGACACTCCAGTTATAAAAAGGGGACAGTTTGGCTACCCTCTTGGCTTACAGAGCCTTTAGCCCAGAGTTGATGGCCAGTCCCTCCCTAACACCTGTGGGCCAGGAGCTAGGGATGCCTGCTCAACTCTCCGGGCCACCTGCCCCTTTCCACCTTCACCTTCCAGGTAGTGGGGCCTATGAGAAATGCCAGAAGCCTTGCGCAGGAGCAAAAAGGTCCCATGGCCTGTGTGTGATCTCAGGGCAGAGGATAGAGATTGTAAGGTTGCCAGGTCAAAAACAGAATGTCCCCGTCACATCTCAATTTCAGATAAACAAGAAATAATTTATTAAAATCATATGTCCAAAATATTGCAGAGGACATACTTAAACTCAAAAATTATGTCTTATTTAAGGCTCTCATCCCAGGACCCTGGGATCAAGCCCCAGTTCAGGCTCCCTGCTCAGTGGGGAATCTGCTTTTCCCTCTACCCCTCCCCACTGCTTGTGATCTCTCTCTCTCTCTCAAATAAATAAATAAAATCTTTTTTTTTTAAATATGTCTTATTTATCTGAAATTCAAATGTAACTGGGCATCCTCTATTTTTATTTGCTAAATCTAGCAACACTTCTGTATTAGCAAGCCTGGAATAGGAAAACCCGGCTTTCCCAAAGCAGAACTCAGGAGATGACAAGACAAAGTGCTTTGAAAGTGATCAAGTACAGAGTAAGAGCTCAGTAACGTGACCGAACGTGACCGAAGTTAATGATTTGCTTCACACAATGAGATGAAGGCACCAAGGCACATTAGGAAAAGGCCTGGCCTCTGGTCAACCAACTCAGTGCTGAGTCCTGGCTCTCGCTCAGATGTGCTGGGTGACCTTAGCAAGTCACTGCCCCCCACCAGGGCTCAGTTCCCTCCTCCTTAGATTAGGGAGGGCTTCTCAACCCTGACTGTTTGGGTCCAGACAGTTCTTTGTTGGGGGGGGGGGGCATTGCGTGCATTATAGAATACTTCCCATCCTGGTTTTTGCCAGACTTCCCACAGGAGGGCCAAGCCATGCCTGGTCAAGAATCACTGGGTTAAAAGATAGTATGTCCTCAAGTCTAGAGTCCTGTCAACTTCATGTATGGGTTTGCAGAAAAGATTCTTCTTAAACACCCAGCGTCCATAATGAATGTACCATGAGATGTGAATTACTAAGGTTTGATTACATGTAAACTTTTCAAAATGTATCCCCACCTCAACCCTGACTCTAGCTTTAGAAACTGGCCTAACTGGTTTCCAGTCAATGACTCCAGCTTTTTGATAGCCATACAGATAGCAGTGACTTAATAAAATTCAAAAATGAAATTACCATCACCTTGATTGAAAGCAATGACTATGCATACTTCTCAGGCAAGCACAGCTTCTTAGCTTAATACTGATGGAATTACTACTTCTGTTCTCTACAATATTTGGAAGCTCCAACTATACACCATGACCACACTAGGCACTTTGGATCGATTATGCCTTTTAATCCCTACAACAGCCCTTGGAAGTCTGCTGCTATGCTATTTACATTCAGCAGCTGAAGAAACAGGTTCAGAGAGGGTAAGCAATGTGCCTACAGCCACAAAGTCCACCTGACTTCAGAGTCTAATGATCTTTCCACTAGAGAAACCTTCTACCACATCCAGCTTCCATGGGGAATAGGAAATTCACTTCTTCCAGGGCCTCCATTCCAGTTAAAAAAAAAAAAAATTCATAGACTTTCTTCTCCACAACCCAAATCTCTAGGGGCAATACAAGGTCAGTGTGCATGGGGGTGCAGCCAATGTATAGATGACACAGTTCTCCTCTTGGGCCCCACAGAATGCCAGGCCCTAGGGGGCTGCCACTGGCTTATAAATGTGTCCTGACCTTGCCTTTACCTTGCACCTCTCACTGTAACTCCAGTGTCTACCACAGAGCCAGCCCCATAGTAGGTGCTCAAGAAATGCTTGCTCATGAATCTCCGAATGTTCCTCCATGTCAAAGATGGGGACACTGGGGCCCACCTCCTTCCAGGCAAGTCATTACCTAAGGGAAAACCAACCTGTGGCTCTCAGGTTCTGTCAGTCCTGCATCCAAAATCCCTCTCCCCTCCAGTGCTGAGTCACTTAGTTTTTGTAACTTGCTCTAAGGACCCCCACATTCCCTTCTGTGTTGAGTGAACAGAGAATTGATTGGGCTTGAGTGACCCAGTTGCCTGGTGGCCCAAAGGACTGCCAGAGAAGACCACTGAAGAATTCTGGAGCCGTGGCCTGGAACAAGGGCTTGGCCAATCATGTGTCCATGCCCTCAGTTACTAGGGCACCTTGAGTGGGCCTGCCTCACTGTTCCATGGCCCAGTTTCCCCCTTGGACAGCAGGCTGAGTGAGGTTCCCCCCCACGGTGTGCTATTATTACCTGGCACACCACGGAATGAGGCCACTGCTACAATGAGGTCACCCCACCCCCCAAGATTCTTCAAAATCCTGCTCTTTGGGGCAGCACAACTGGGCAATGTAGGGCAGCAGCTGCCCCAATTTGCCAAGGACTGGGGGATAGAACTGGGCATTGCGGGGATGAGCTGGTTACCATGGCTCTGGGACACCCAGTGACGACAGAAGGAGCCACAGAACAAAAGGGCACAAACTGTGGGCCTCACCCTGAGGGAGATGAGTCTAAAAATCACACATGCACGCATACACACACACACACACACACACACACACACACACACTCCAGGGAATCTAATTTTAGTAGCCATTCGCTCCAGCAACGTACTTTGCAAGCAGTTATTTTGAGAAATGCTATTAGCCACTGGGTTATTTTTAATACCCCTTGTGGGACAGGCATTTGTGACAAAAACAGCAGCTGAAAGGCAGTAAACTCGGGGCCTTGGATGTGTCCAGGGTCTAGGGCTAGCCCCTTGGGATAGCAGATGGAAGGGCTGGGCAAGCATCCTGTGTGCTCGGCTGGGTCCCTTCCTTTGTGACTACCGCTCTGTTCACCAGGGACGGGCGGCTGGATTCGAATGAATGAGAAGTCCCTCCCATCTGTAACACCCAAGCTGCTAAGAGGCCAAAAGATTCTGCAGTGATCCCCATGAGCCTGCCATCCCTCAGTGTCTCCCCCCAGCCCACAGGTCAAACCCCACACCTAAAGTCCCCAACTTCCCAAACCCTCCTAGCACCCAGCCTCCTCAGTCTCTGCTTCACAGATCCTCCCGTGGCCCAGACCGCCCTCCTCACTTGGAGCAGCCCCTCCCCATCTCTCCCAGTCAGCCCACGCCAAGCTCGACACTCTAAACACCTATTATAAAGAGCCGTATAGCCTTGTTGGCATTCTGCCTCGAATAGCTTGCAGTTTTGGTCACCTGTGCACCTGTGTTCCCCATCAAGGAACTGCTGCCACTTACGGAGTGTTTATGATGGGCCAGGCATCCCGCTAAGCCCTTTACAAAGCTCAAAAAATTCTCCTAAGGGTCCGAGCTGGTACCTTCATCGTTCTAACTTCAAAGATGAGGAAATTGAGGTACAGGGAAGTTGTCCAAGGTCTCACAGTGGGTGTAAGCAAGGCCATGCAGCATGGTGATTAAAGGCACAGATCAGAAGCCGGACTGCTCGTGCCAAATCCCAGCTCTACACCTTGAACTTCAGACAGCTCCTGCACCCAGTCTGTGCTCCACCTTTGCCAGGTCCCTGGGAAGATGGCACGTGCTAACACTGGTAAGGTCCGTCCCAAGGTGCCCAGCACACCGCAGGCACTGTGCAAGGGTCAGCTCCTGCCACTACAGTGGAGGCAGAGGGGCCAGGGTGTTAAGCTAATAGTTACTGTGTACCTACAATGTGCCATGTGCTATGCTAATGCTCGTGAAAACCTTGTGAAAGTATACAAGGAAATTAAATTAAGAAAAAACGAAATCATTTGCCTAAGGTCAAAGCTGGTAACTGGGGATTTGAACCAGTAGTTGAATACAAACCTGAGTTTTAACTAGAATCCTCTGTTGTCTAATCTCTGGCAATAGCGATTGCGTCTTCGCGTTCCCCAAAGTTCCCGGACCTGGGTCAGGCCCTTTAAATGTACTCAGTAACTACTCCAGGTTTCTGTCAAGTCTTTCTACATGGGCCCCCTGGCCACAGATCAGGAGCCCTTCCCCATCCTGGGGGGCACTGGCTTCTCAGCCCCTTTTCTACCCACTCCCTGGCAGGCATGGTGCTTCGAAAGCAGAGGAAAAGCAGCAGAACAGTTGATGAAGCTTCACTGAGGGCCAGGGCCTGGTGTTTGGATAGCAGTAAGCTGCCCATAGGGACCCAAGGCCTAAAGGTCAGGAATCTGGGACAAGCCGGACATGCCACTGTGTGCTGGAGAAGTCCAGAATCATAAGGCGTCAAGCGTGAGCTGGAGGCAGGATGGCAGAGGGAATGCAAGCCCGACTGAGCAAGTACATGTGACTGAATTATGTGTGTGGTTCAATTTTAGGCACCAGGCAGATTTATAAAGCTCATCGCCCTCCTAGAGTTGCCTGCAAAAGGCCACACGTTTAACACCACGCTCGTCAATCAGCACAGGAGGGCAATGCGTGCCCAAGCCGGGGCTGGGAGCCTGGGGGCTGCAGCAAAGAGGTTATCCCTGTCCCCGATGGCTCACTGTCTTAGCTGAGGACTCCAGATTGGCCCCTATGGAACACTGGGGGCACCATTAAACACAGAAATTTGATATGGTGCCCATCAAGTTATCACACTTTCTATGGACCTACTGTGTGCAGGGGACCCCGGGCTAGCTCTGCTTGTGTAACTCTGAGCAAATCCCTCCACCCTGGACTCCTGTTTTCCTCTCCTGCCCAATGAGGATGAACTGATTAAATATCCCATGCAGGCCTGCTGAATGGGGCCACAAAAGACAAGCCCTAGGCAAACGTTGGCTTCCAGTATGCAAGGTGAACAAGATGGGAGAGGTCTCTGCCCTCTGGGAGCTTGTAAGTAATATAAAGGGGATGGACTCCAACATTTCAAAGACAATAACCACTGGCTGGGGGATAAACGTACAACTGACCGTGCCACTCAGGGGACTAGGAGGAACATGGCAGAGGACTCCGAATGCCACAGAAACTCAGGACATTGAGCTTGCATTGAAAAGGTGGCTTCCGCTCAGTCTGTGCGTCATACCAAGCAGACCGTGAGCAACCCAGGGACAAGGTCCTGGTCTTCATTACCCTGACCCTCTCCAGCTTAGGGACAAGGGCAGGCTAGGGGCTGGGAGACTCCCTCAGTGGTACCTTGCAGGAGAGCAGCCCAGCTGCCCGGGTGTGGACTAAGCACACCCTTCCCCCAGCAGGGGCAGCACCGCCTGCCACCTGACCCCACAGCGGTTTCAGCAGGGTCTGGTCAGGCAGGTCCGTGGGGGAGGAAATGGGGAAGAAAGACCCCAGAGGGAGGCTGTGAACTGGCAACCTCTGCCCGTAGGAGCTCCCCGGATTCTCTTCAGCTCAGGGAGCAGCTCCTGCTTATCACGGGGGAATCTCCCCAAGGTCCGATGGTCATACACACAACCCTTTGACATCAGTGGGAGTGGTTTTCCAGGAAGTGGGAAAATGGGATCTGGAAAACACGGCATACTCATTTGCCAAGGGCTGCTCCAACAAAGTATCACGAACTAGGAGGCTTAAACCAAAGAAAGATATTATCTCAGTTCTGGGGGCCAGAAGCCTGAGATCAGGGTGTCCACAGGGTCAGGTGCTTCCAAGGGCCGTGAGGGAGACTGTTCTGTGCTTTCCCGTTAGCTTCGGATGCTCTGCCGGCTGTCATCGGCATTCCTTAGTGCACAGATGCGTTGCCCCAACTTCTGCCTTCTTCCTCACACAGCATCCTCCCTGTGTGCCTGTCTACATTCACCTTTCCCCTTTTGATAAGGACACCAGCCATACTGGAGTAGAGCCCACTCCAATGACGTCATCTCAATTTGATCATCTGCAGGACCCTATTTCCAAGTAAGTCACATTTATAGGGCATGAGGCTAGTACTTTAGTATCTCTTCATACTGAGGACATAATTCAACCTATAATACTTGAGTTCCCCAAAGGAAAAACGGTTTTTGTTTTTTTCAAAAAGCCAAGTTGGAATTCCTAGCATCATTAATGTACTGGGGCAGAGTCCTGAGAAGCAGGCTAGATGTCTAAAAGAACTTCCTGGCTTCAGCCCAGCCCCAGGCTTTCTGGCCTCGTGCCTCCATCCACTGAGATGGACTCCTTGCCAGCTGGCCTAACTTCGGTCCTCCAGCATGCTGCTGCCTGACCTTGAGCCCTACCATCAAGTCCCACCTCTATCTCGCCCCACCCCCGTCCTGTTCCACAGCCCCAGGGGCTGCCCTGCCTAGAAGACAGAATGTGCCCCCACCCCCACTACCTTCTGCACCCCGATGATATGCACCAGTGAGAACATCCGCTGAGCTTCCCTGACTTCTCAGGCCACTTTCTCAATCGAGAAAGGAGAAGGAGCAAACTCCCCAAGCATTGCTCCCGGAATGTTCTCCTGAGACACTGGCAAGGAAGCACCCTTGGAGGCCAAGTTGAGGCTGCCACCTTTCAGAGGCTGACACATGTGGACACAGGTGGCAGCGCTCTGGCCCTAGCCCACGGGGTGGACACAGGAGCGAAGGGGCCCGACACTGCACCGAGGCAAAGAGGAGGCCCTCAGACTGGAGATAGAGTCTCCGTCCCCTGAGTGGTTTCTGCCTTGCTCCCTGTGGTTTCTCACAGAAGGCTGTCAGTCTCTGGAAGTCGTCCTGCTAGGGACACTTGCTGGCCCCAAGATGGCCAGACATTCTCAGTGAGAATCTGTCTGATACAGAAGCAGAGCCCTCCTCAGAATCTGAGAAGCCCCAGCCTCAAAAAGAGGCAGAAGGCTTCCATGAATGTGGACAGGCTTCATCTCCAACAAAGACTGGCCTGAGGACTCTCTTGTCTACCTCTTCTTCCTTGACCCCAGGGCCTTTGAATCATCTTCAGTGCAGCTGTACCCACCTGGCCAGCCCTCAGTACCACCCTGGACTCCAGACCCTTCCACACCACCTCATAGACAACAAAATCCTCTCTGTTACCTTTCTAATCAAGATCCTCCTCACCAGGGGACAGGCCTTCCAGATACGAGAGCACCTCATATATGTTACAGAGAATGTTCCAGAAAAAGCACCCTTCAAGGAAGAGATTTTGAATACCCAGACCAGCGACACCACATTTGTTGACTGACTTGATTTCACAACAGCACCGTGAGCAAGTTATGAATATTCCAATTTTATGAGTAAGATAACTGAAGCTCCAAAATGTTAAATAAGTTCCCTAAGACATAGCACGAGGCAGAGGCCCACCCTCTGCCCCACCGTGGACATATTCTCTCCATTCCTCAGTCTACTGCCTGCCTTTACCTGGCATCCCCTGAGTACTTCCAACCCAGCCTCTCCAAAGTCCAACTCATCGTCCTCCTCTGCTCACGCTTCCTGCTCCCCTTCCTCACCAGCCCCCACCCCGACCTTGCTCTTCCTGTACTCTTTCTCACCAGGTCATCACCATCTACTCCACTGGCAAAGCAAATCAAAACATCAGTGTCCCCCAGGGTCTTTGCAGAGGCCAACGCATGGCAGCAAGCAACATCTCAGAGAGCAAACTCCGAACTTGCCTGGGGAATCAACCACTGATCTGTCCTTGCTCTCACTGGAAAAACCCTGCAACGTCCCTCCATGAGTTTCCCGAAGCAGAGCGTGCTTTATTATCAATTGTCATTTATGAATACTCAAAGTCCAACGGGGAGACATCATCATTGTTAGCCTGGGAGTGAAGGCTGTTTGCTTATCACATTTGATGCGTCTGGAGTGTCAAGTACCTTCGTGACTATCCATCAAGGAAGCCTCAGGTATAGGACTGTGCCGAGCACCAGACACAGACGCATTTGGAAGTGATACGCCAAGTCTACGCTGGTTGAGGGTGAGTGAGCTCACACCCTCAGTCTATTCCTGGTACTGCTTCTCTCACCTTCTGACCACGAATCAATGTCACATTATAATGTCCAGACCCCAGGATGGTCTTCTAAAACCCGAGTTCCTGGTGGCTAATGGAACATGATAAAAAAAAATTAAAAAATTAAAAATAATAATAAATAAGCAAAACCTGAGTTCCCAGCCTGAGACCATGTGATGTAAAAGGAGAAGGGGGTGGAGGATCGACTCTTTGTTATAAAGTCTCTTGATCTCTCTAAGAGAGAGCTTACTTCAGCCTGACCTAGACCACCAGGACCAATGTCACAGAGTTACAGAGCTGGAAGCTGTGACACTTCAGCCAACTCAGCGTGAAATCCAGAGGCCCCCCTAGTCTTCTGCTGAGACTTGAGATCTGAGGTGGGGGAAGCAGAGAAAGTGGGAGGTGCAACCAGCAGGTGAGAAATCAGAAAGAAATCATGACTTACCCCCCTCCCCACCCTCAGGAGCATGGGCAGCATGGACAGAAAAGCCCTGCCACTGGCTTTGTAGGGAACTGTCCATGTACGAGTCACCCCGGTGACGTGAGCACAGGTTTGCAAGAGCTTCCTGCCCAGAGTCCTGGGGACACAACCAGCCAAGCACAGCAAGCCTGGGAAATCTCCAAAGGCTGCGGAAATGAGGAAAAGGTGCCACACCTGTGCCAGCAACCAAAAAGAACACCTGAACAAAATATGGTGCCCAGGGCAGCCTTGCTTTGGGAGAAGCAGCAGCAAGATTGTGCCACAAGAAGTGGAGGTCGCTGAGGAACTACACAGCAGGGCTGCCAAGATCAGGACAACAGAACGGGACAGGGGGCCCCGCAGAGGGCAGAGGTGCTGAGCACACCTGGCTCCCTCTTGTCACCAAGGAACGACAGCAGCGTGTGTCAGCAGCAGCCCCGGGAAGCCCCAGGAATCACATGGCAGGTACACCAAGAAGAAAACTGGCTGGGGGCAGGGCCTTGTCCCTGATGTGGCAGGTGGCAGCTCCAGGAAGAAGGATAAGTCAAAGCACAGTTTGTACCTGGCACAGTGGCCAGGTCAAACAGCCAGCCAGATGCAAACAGTTGGCTCCCGGTGCAATGGGTTCACCAAACTCAGGAAAGAAATATCACAGGGATTAAGTTTCTCTTCTGGAAGTCCTCATGGTGGGAGCTCACTTGCCCTGCCTTACAGTTCGCTGGGTCATGCAAGACTTCATTTCATCAACCAGGGCCCTGCTGTAAGAGCCAGAAGGAACATTCTATCAGCAGTGCAGTGGACAGCACTGGGACCCAGGAGAACAGACCCTCCCTATTAACAGGCAAACGCTGTCCACATTCATGGATGGAAAACATAAAAAACCTGTCATCAGACCTGTCGAAGCTCTCTTAAACACAGAAAGCAGAGAAAGTAGCATTCAAAATGAAGAAGAGATTTGCAAAGAATCAGTGGTTGGAAAGGCAGTATACCATCCTGGCCAAGGGCACAGGCACAGACCCTATTGTGAACTCTGGCCCCAGCACTCATGACCCGGGGGAGGCTGAGCAGGGCTCCATCTCTCAGAGCATCTGGGTCCCAATCTCTAGAGTGAACAGGCCTTTCAGCCTTGTTCTAAGGCTCCTCTGGGGTCATGCACAAAATGCTTGGCACAATGCCGAGAGCCCAGTGGGTGCTCAATGAAAGCAAACCTGAGGATAATTGAAGCACCAAGAAACCTGCTAGCCCATGTCTGCAATAAAAGTCCAGAGAACTCATCTCTGAAACGAGATGTGTTGTGAGGGACAAAAAGCACTCCTGAGGGGCACCTGGGTGGCTCAATAGGTTAAGCATCTGCTCATGTCATGATCCCAGAGTCCAGGGATCAAGCCCCGAGTCTGGTTCCCTGCTCAGCGGGGAGTCTGCTTCTCCCACTTCCCCTCCCCCGCTCATGCTCTCTCTCTCTCTCTCTCTCTCTCTCTCTCTCTCACTCTCTCTCTTGCTCTCAAATAAATAAATAAAATCTTATAAATAAATAAATAAATAAATAAATAAATAAATAAAATAGAAAGCACTCCCAAAATGAAGGGGAAGAAAGACATAAGCAGAAATACTGTGACGTCTAAGACCGCAGGTTATATAAAAGATGAGAGCTAGAAAGGACAGGCAGCCAATTCAGAAAAAACTGAATTGAAAATCTGTGAAAATGCAAGAAAACTTTCCAACACTGAAGACAGACTTGGGTCTGAAGATCAAAAGGCTCACTGATGACCAGGGGTCTATGTATGTATTTATTCATTTCATGGTGAAGAGGCATAAGCTTCGCAACAGAAAATAGTGGACGGCCTAGGAAAGGAAGGAAACTCAGGCTGGTAGTGGGTTGCTCCCCTGCAAAACTCAGCAACAGGGCTAAGTTGTCCTCCACATTAGAAGAAACAAGGTGCGATGAATCAGAATCAAGGTTTCAGAAAGCTTATATAGGTGTTAAGCTTCTCACATTTCCGAGAAATGCATTAATCAAAGTAAAGCCTTCAATAACAGGGAATGCCCATGGTAATAAAGATCTGGCAATGAACGTGAGGCCCCAGTAGGTCTCAACAATTGTTACAATTGTGATATATCACAAAACAAAATAAAAATTAAAAATTATGCTTCCATAAAGAGAAGATAAAATGCAAAAACGAAATGCAGCAATACAGTAAAGGCCTAAAATATCAGATTATACAATAAAAGTGTGAATGTAATACGATAGGAGTAGAGGAATAAAAAGAGGGAAAACTTGATTCTTGAAGGCAGTGTCCTGGGACATGCCTGGGGTGACTTACCATACATGGTAGAGAGTCGAGAGCTGCTGTTTCATTCTGTACATTAACCATTAGCAAAAGATGATTGCAGAATTTTTAAAGATTATTTATTTATTTTAGAGAGAAAGACAGCATGAACTGAGAGGAGGGGCAGGGCGGGGAGGGAGAAAGAATCTCAAACAGACTTCACACTGAGCACAGAGCCCTGTGCCGGGCTCCATCTCACAACCCTGAGATCATGACCTGAGCCAAAACCAAGAGTTGGACGCTCAACCAACTGAGCCACCCAGGTGCCCCTGAAGAATATTTTTAAATACCTGAGAAGCAACAAAGATAGAACCAACCTGGTACCAAAGAAAAGTATAAAATTAAATTTAAAAATTGTTCATCATAGCAAGACAAAGGAAACTGCGAAGAAGCAGAAAAAACAGAAGAAAGCCAGAAGAGTCAAAACATGCTAGCTTTTAGCATAAAAAATACATACAAAAATCACACACACACACACACACACACACACACACACACACTAGGGATGATGCCAGGTTGGAGGCACTGGTATCCAGATCAAGAGAAACTCAAGATAAAAGACATCAGACAACTCAAGAGGTTTTGTGTGGATAAGGAATATAACCCAAAACGGGTGTCTAAAAGTCAAGGACTATGCAGTAAGTAAGAAAGGATCGAAACATACAGCAGCAAAAAAAAAAAAATTTTCAAGTAAGCTCTATCCCCAACGTAGGGCTTGAACTCATGACTCTAAGATGAAGAGTCCCATGCTCCACCGGCTTAGCCAGCCCGGAACCCCAGCAGTAACTTTTCAAAAATAAAAAGAGACAAGGGACAGAAACACAGCAGCAATAGGAGAGTTTATCAAACTGCTCTTGCTCTTTCATAAATGAAATTGGCCCAAACTAAACATGAGTAATTAGAAGAACAGCATTCACGGTGAAAGACTCCATCCCTTCTGTTTCACAGGGAGGAGCCTGGGATGGGAAAGATGAGAGGATAGCCCAGTGGTTCTTAAAGTGTGGTCCCTGGCCCCTCTCCTCCCACTCCATCAGCATCACCTGGGAACATGATAGAAATGCACATTCGCAGATCCATCCCAGACCCAACCAGAATCAGAAACTATGGGGTAGGGCTCAGCCCTGCAGGGGGTGCTGATGCAGGTTCCATGCTGAGACTCACTGATGCAGTGATTAAGCCCCTAGGCTCCCAAGGCCCCAGTTAGTCATTGCTGGGTGACTTCAGACAAGATGCTTAACCTCTCTGTGCCTCAGATTAATCATCCACAAACAGAAGAATGCCTCCCTCTTGGTATGGCTGTGAGAGATGATGAGATCACTTCTGTAAGGCACTCACAGTGCCTGCGGTGAAGCACTCACACTGACGGCGTTCACTGATTCGGGGAGGCACAGCACGGCCCCCCTCAAGCCCCACTGTTCTTCTGCCCCCCCCCCCCCNCCCCCCCCGTTCAGTGAACCTTCCGTGCCCACTCCTCCATGTCTGTGCCCAGGGAGGACTGCCGCCCCCTGACAATGAATCGATGCCTTCTCGTGGTTGGTTCCTACCCTGCGGCATGAGGCAATGCCATAAACCCCTCCCCGACTCTCTCTCTGGCTGGAGCAGACGCTGAGTGACTCACAGAGCTTGTCGTTCCAGGACCTCTTCCCCCGCCCACATCGCCCTCCCTTCCTGCCTCCCAGCCCCAAGCCTCCTCCCCCTGGAGAGTCTGCAGAGCTGGGCAGAGGCAGAGGCAGACCCAGACCCTGGGCCCTAGTCTCTGCGCACAAAGGAGCCCCAGGCATGTCCCAGGACACTGCCTTCAAGTATCAAACAGGCACTGTTACCCAGAGTGGGAGGGAGCAGGACAGGCAGAGGCCTTGGGCCACACAGCAAATTCTATCTCTAGGCAGACCAGAGTCAGGTGTGTCCTAGTGAAATGAACATGTCCCAGGAGGCAGGAGACAATGTCTCCACTCATAAAGATGTAATTCAAATTTGAGATGTGGCAGTCATTTCACTGTTGCTGACTGTGTGTCATCACAATTAGATCATATGCTCAAGTATTTTCGAGCTACAAGTGCCCAAGGAAATCAACCAGTGTAACCCTTCCTCTGCCAGGTGAGACTCATGACGCACAGAGAGGCTTGCGGCAGCCCCGAAGTCACACAGCAGAAGAACTGAACGGAGAGGACTAAAACACACTGAGGACAGTTGAGGGCGCCAAAAGAAGCTCCTTTCTACTACATCAGGTTGCCAGGAAACACAAGAGCTGCAGTCACTGGGAAGAGAGAAACAGTCACAAAAAGAGAAGTTTCTCCCTGAGACCCGACTGATAACTCGGCTCCTGCCACCAGAAATGCCTCTCTTCGATAACACTTTTCTTACATGGAGAAGATGCCTCATGTATCATTTCATTAAACAAGCCCAGGAAGATGGGGAAACTGAGGCCAGAACGGACTGAGCCAACTGCCTCTGAATCCTTTCTCAGGTTACTTCTTGCACCCTAAATGCCTTCCCCTCCTCCTACCTGCCCCAAAGCTTCCACACTTCAGGCCCGTACAGAGCGCTCTCCTCCAAGAAGTCCTCCCTCTGAACTTCGTCTTACCCCTAGAGGAATCAGATCCCAGGTTTACCGTATGCAGCCCAGCTGGTCCTCAGACTCCCAGATGTGTCTGATCTGGAAGGAGCGAGCACCACCCCTATGTTTCTCATACCCCATGGACATCGAGAGAAGGACTAGGTCTGTCTGATGGCAAAGCCTGAACGCTCACCTTGCCAAGGTCAAATGTCACCTCTACCCCTCACCCACCCTGTGGGCAAGCCACTTGAACCCTCTAAGCTTCAGATGTCCTGCCTGGAAATGGCAGTAATACATTCCTCCTAGGTTGTTGTGGGGAGTAAATGAGATTACGTGACCAAAGTTCCAAGCACCAAACAGAAGTCGATATAATAAAAATGATCATGATAACAATGATAAAATAGCATCAGTGTATAATACATACTTTTCCATTTAGTTTGATTTGTCCAAGACCACTTGGCAACACTATCAAAGAAATGTAGGCAAATCAGACCCTTTTTGGCTACAATATTACAAATACATTAACTCTAATCCCTCTAGGTCAGAGATGGACAGTGGGGTGTAACAGACTTCTTGGTTCAAAAACGTAATAAAATCCAACTTCCAAACAAAAACCAACCTAGCCACCTCAAAAATCCCCAGGAAGTATACAAAGGACAATTCAAAGGTGAAGCTATCACCTCTTCATCTTAGGAATCAATATCTCCTTTTTTTTGAAGCCATGAATATATAGTTTACAAAAAGGCACAATAACACATCATATCTAGGGGTGTGAAGTCTGTTGGAGAAGTACGTCCCACTCATTGGAGCAAAACACATCAAAGGCAATGTACAAGGGAGTGTGGCAGTGATTCACTCATAAATAGTTGATGACCTCATGACTAAGACTAATTACTGACCCAGGTAAAGCAATCTACCTGGAAAAGAATCATGGCAGACTTCCCATAGACTGATTTCTTGATCCCCTCAAACACCGTTTTAATACACATTGAGGTTTTCCTCCCTCTCTTCCAAGGCTCGGAGAGTCAGTTCAATCCCTTAAAGAGAGAGTATACTGACCTCTCTCCTAGCATCAGTGACTTGGAGAGAAAGGTCACTTCACTTACATCCTAGACACATCTATATGCCACCCAGCTGGGGCATTCCATGTGACCAGGGTTTAGTGCTAGGCTCCTACAGAAAGATCCAGAAAAGCCTGCTAGCTTTATTTCCAATTGAAGAGGTCATTAAATTCACAATATTTTAGCAAGTAACTTTCTCAGAGATTCTGAGCACATCCTCTGGTGTCTGTCTGCCCTCAGATGTTAAATGGACCCACCTCCTGCATCTGGCCATCCAGTACTGGTCCTACTAAGCCCCAGGCACCGTTTCAGCAGGTAGGGAGACGGGGGCACATCACTCCAGTCCCCACCTACATGCGGCTGGCATTCTTCAAACCGCCTCTCTAGAAACCTAAGGGAGCAAACGACTGGCCATTGCCAGGTTTGACTGCAAAGCTGCTGATGGATTCTCTAGTGCAGAGCGGGGTCCTTGCCATATTAGTCACAAGGTATCAGACCCAAAATCTTTGCTAGGCATCTCACACAAGTTGTCATCACAACCACCTTCTGGATCAGGTGTTTATTCACTAATAAGTCAGGCACCAAGGGAATGGACATGTGACTTGCCCAAAGTCACATAGCTAGACCATGCTCATCATGATGGCGGGGGGGTGTTACAGGGAGGGGCAGGAGCTGGGGTGTGGCACTGGAGGGACACTTCACAAGGGGATACAACTGAGTAGCATTGTCAACTAAAGTGCTCCCAGTTGTCCCTTGTTTGGGATATACTCCTGCCTGAAAGAGTGTGTTTCTCACACTGATCCCCGTGGGCTCCCACATCACTAGCTACATAATTTATTCCACGTGTTATGTTTCCAGCACTCATGTCTCCCCTCTCGAAAGGCAGAGTGGGAGAGTCCCTTCCCCAACGCCCTCTGGATACAGTGTCTATACAGCTGGAAGGATTTGAACCCAGTTCTGTGCTATCTCCAAGTAATAGTCTACATCCTGCTTAAGATTGGCCATGGGGTGAGGAGGAAGTGATGGGAAACTATCAACCAGGTGGGGCAGGGGGTAAAGAACTAGACCAGATCTTTGCAGACTTTTCCATCACAGCACCTGAAGGTGAGAAGAGCGACACCAACCTCCCACCTACCAAAGGGAGCCTGGGTGGGAACCCGAGGCAAGCTCTCAGCAGGCAGGAACCTTCTTTAAAGTGTTATGTTTTATCTTTTATAATGTACGCATATTTGCATTTCTCCCATGATAACTGTGATTGACTATTAAAGAATATTTATTCCCAAACCTTCAAAAAGAACTGGTTCTCCAGGAAAGCATGCCGTGTATATATGGAGGCTTCCAGCTCTCCCCATGAGGCCCTGGGCTGTGTACTTGGAAAGCTGGGAAGCACGGATCCAGGAGACCCAGGTCCCCTGAGATTCCGTGACCATCTGTTCATTCATACCAGCCACTCATTGATTCATCACTCAGAGGAGCCCCAGGTTAGCGGCTGGTGGCTGAGTCAGCAGCTCTCAAGGCGATCACCTTCTCCACCTACTCATGAATCACTAACCTGCTGCCCCTTGCTACGTGCCTGGAAACAAAGGAACATGCTTCAGTGAAGTGGTACCTGAGCTGCAAGTTGCTCACCAGCAGGAACCAGTGCAAGTGAGGGGAGGGCAAATGGGGCAGGGTGAAAATACAGCCTGAACACTACGGAACGCCCTAGGTCATTTGTACATTTCCTTCATCAAATACTGCTGCATATTGGCCGTGTGTAATGTGCAAGGCGCCGCACCCAGACAATGCCGGCACTCAGCAGTGAGTCCGAGTTTTGCAAAGACTGAGGAGACGAGACTAGTACTCAAACTCTAACATGACGTACAAACATGTAGTGTTTTAAGACAGGGGATGGGGAAGGGGGGTGCTGGGTGAGGAGAGAGAGATTTCTTCTAGGTTGGAACATCCTGAAAGAGGAGGATTTGGCCCCAGGCTATGAAGAATTAATGGGACCTAGGAGCACACAGACAAGGAAACAGAAAGAAAAAAATTAACTACCACATGAGGCAGGGACAGGGAGCAGTTTGGTGGGCTGGCACCCAGAGAAAGGGGTGGGAAGATAGGGAGGAAATATGGAGATCTTGGAATGCCAAGAAAAAGATATTTGGACTTTTTTTTTTTCCCTTTGGCTACTTAGAAGCCATGAAAGAGTATTTGATGAGGAAAGTGAAATAATCAGCTAACATTTAGAATATTTAATTGGGCAGTCAGATGTGTAACTAATTAGAAACGAGAGTTGTGTGGCCAGCTGGAAGACTACTGCAGTGGTCTAAGCAAGCAGCAATGGAAGCCTGAACTGGGCAAGAGGCAGCAGCAGTGGAGAGAGGGACCGCATGCAGGCAATGACAGGATCATTAGCATTTGCTGACAGACTAGAAAAGGGGCAGGGAAAGGCGGTCCTGGAAACCACAGTCCCTGTCAAAAGACTTACTCTTTCCCTTAGAGAACGGTAGCATGGCTCCCCCATCCCTCTTTGGTAAATTTAACCCACTGGCTCATGTCCAGAGCTAATTAGACTTCTGAAAGCTCGGAAACCATCAACACTGAGACTCCTCGGTCAGACCCTCACCATCAGGCCCATGCTTCATCCTGTTTCCTCTCATCATCTCCATACCCAAGAGGTGCAGCTCAAGGGAGCCCCACTCCTCTGGGTATGGTGAGAGCCAGAAAACATGTCCTTTCAAGAACAGTCCAAAATCAGAAAGAATCTTCAGGGAACCCTGTCAGGGTTGATATTCCCAAGTAGTGTGTACATGTGTGTGTGAGAGACCGAGACAGACAGACAGACAGACACAGAGGGAAAGCTTTTAAATATGGAGAGAGAGAAAAAGGGAGAGGGAGCCAGAAAGAGAGAAAGAGACAGTCTTTCCTCTGAAGCCTTCAGCTGAGTCCCAGGCTCGGGGCTCTCAGCCCCTCCCACCGCCAACAGAGCTTAATTCCAGAGGCATTGGGCATTCATTCCAGACCTGCGTTTATTCTGCCCTCTCAGAATAAAGTGCAGCACACTATTTCCCAAATAAGCTAAAGCAAGCAAACATTTCTTTCCACAATCCAGAGAAAAATAATTTTTAAAAGCAGAAAATGTGTAACATCCTCTAAATTAATTATTTTTCATTCAAAGGTAAATGGCTATATGGAAGACCACAGGTAAGTATATATTCTTGCAACTTAGTTTCACTGCCTGTTGAATAGAAAAATGTCTGTTAGAAAGTAGGCACTGTTTTCTCACACCTTAAAATGTTCTATCAGCCTATACTGGAGAAAAGCAACACAGAGACTCCCGAATGTTTCCCTCTGAAATGAGGTCTGAGGGCCGAATCACGAAGCTCAGCGAACCCTGCCTGAGCAGCTCAGCAGACAGCCGGCGCTGCCCCAGCCCAGAGCTGGACTGGCAATCATCCCGATAAAAATCTCCAGACTGGAACCAGAGAGCCAATATCAAGGGATTATCCCCGAACTGGCTGTTCTTTCCCGTAGGCGGGCTCCGAACCCCTGGCTGTCCAGAGCACTAATCAGCCCTGTCCTGTCTTGCTAAACAGGCACCCAATAACTGCCTGAAAAAAAAAATGCACAGGCTGAGACCCAGCTCTGGGATCTGAAGGGACCAGACTTTCTCTTTTCCCCTCTGCATCCTCTAGGCTCCCTTTAGGGAAGGTAATGAAAAAAGACACTCTTTCTCATACACTTCTGGTGAGACTGCATGAAAGCTGCATGACCTTTCTGGAAAGCAACTTGGCAAGGTGTACAGAGAATCTTAAAAACATGTGCATTCTGGCCCAGCAAATTCCACTTCTAGGAGTCTGTCCTAAAGAAACAATCTGTGGTATGAATAAAAATGGACATATACAGACCTTAACTATAGCACAGCCTAAAACAGTGGAAAACTGGAAATAACTGACACAACCAACAACAGGAAGACGGTTAAACACAATTCATTGCATCTACTTGAGAAACAAACGTGCGTCATTAAAAAGCACATTTTAGGGTGCCTGGGTGGCTCAGTCAGTTCAGGGTCTGACTCTTGATTTCAGCTCAGGTCATGATCTCAGGGTTGTGAGGCTGAGCCCCGGATCAGCTCCATGCTCAGCAGGGAGAGATTCTTTCTCTCTCCCTCTGCCCCTCCCCTCACTTGCTTGCTCACTCACGCTCTCTCTCTCTCTAAAATAAATAAATAAATCTTTTTTAAAAAGAGCATTTTCAACAAATTATTGATGAAATGGGAAAAGATCTATATGTGCATATAAATGCATAGAGAAAAGACTTATATGCAATAAATATTGACAGCAATCATCTCTGAGATGGAACAACTGCTTTCATTTTTATACTTTCTAAAAACCACAGTAAGATACTCATAACGTGAAATTTACCATCGTAACGATGTTTCAGCATACAGTTCCGTGTCGTAACTAAGTCTATTCAAATTGTTGTGCAACCATCATCACTATCCATCTCACACTTTTTCATCTCCCCAAACCAACACACTGCATCCATTAAACAGTCTCCCCACACCTCCCCAGGCAGCCACGTTTCTCCTTTCTGTCTCTCTCAATGTGAATACTCTAGGTCTCTCATAAAACTAGAACCATACAGTATTTTGTAACTGGCTTCTCTCATAGAACATAATACTGTCAAGGTTCATCCTTGTAAAATAAAGTAAGTAAATAAAATCTTTTTAAAAAAGATTTATTTGAGAGAGAGAGAGAGAGCGCGTGCGCACGCACAAGCAGGGGGAAGGGCAGAGGGAAAGGGAGAAGTAGACTCCCCATTGAGCAGGGAGCCCAATGTAGATCTTGATCCCAGGACCCAGAGATCATGACCTGAGCAGAAGGCAGCCGCTTAACCAACTGAGCCACCCAGGGGCCCCAACAAATAAAATCTTTAAAAAAAAAAAAAAAGGCTGAATAACATTCCAGTGTATGTTTATCCAATCTTCTGTCAGTGGCCACATGGGATGATTCCACCTTTTGGCTATTGTGAATAATGCCTATGGATATGGGTGTACAAATATCTGCTCAAGTCCTTGTTTTCATTTCTTTTTAGTATATATCCAATAGTGAAAGGGCAGGATCAGATGGTAATTCTACATGTAATTTTTTGAGCAACTGCCATACTGTTTTCCACAGCAGCTGCACCATTTTACATTCCCACCAGCAATGCACAAAGGTTCCAACTTCTCTACATTCCCCCCACACTTGTTTTCTGGATTTTGGCTAATAGCCATTTAAATGAGTATACATGTATGTATTTTCAGATTTCCTACTGTTTTTTTTACCTGAGTTCTTTAACTCAGTTTTTTAAAACTGAGCTGGGGAATGGCTCGCACCCTCCTCCTGCCCATAGCACAGCAAGGTACCATCTCATGGTGCAACACACAGCTCTGGTCCTCTATTCCATGAGTGCCCCGTTTCCCTCCCCAGGCTCCATGAGGTGAGACAGAAATAGAGAAGAGATATGGGGCTCACAGAGTCCTGGAGTACGATCCCAGTTCCACCGCCTATCCTCTGTAAGCCCAGCAATTTCACCTTCCTGTGTCTCCATTTTTCATCTGCTAACTGGGACTAATGATATCAACTCCTTAAGGTTGTAGGGCCTTGCACTGTGCCGGCCATAAAGTGGGTATTTGATCAATAATGATCCCTATTCATTTCTGGAATTGCCCACAGCTTCTGCCACAGGAACGAACACAGCATACCTATTAGTAAACACAACTTAATTGATTAAAATTCATCATTGTGAAGATCCCAATTTGATCACTTTATCTCCCCCAGAAACCCCAATGGAGTGCAATGTCTCACAAACATTAGTCCTGTTATTTGGTCCCCACAAAAGGGATTTAATAGTCAAATAAATTTAGGAACTACAAACACAGCTATCTCCAAAAAGAGTGAAAGAATAATCACCCTATTTAAGGTCTGCAGTAAAGAAAGCTACTGACCACTGATACCTTTTTGGCATAACACCTGTTAGCGTCCCATGGAACTGACTCTGGGAGACACTGCTTTGTCCTTCATCCCATGTACAGCCTTGAAATCTGGCTCCTCAAGGACATCCAGCCTTGGATTTCCCAACACAAACGCCTGTGAGTATATTAGGATTGATGTGAGCCAGCGGTCTCAAAATTTGGCGAGCATGAGAACCTGGAGCACTTGTTAAACCAGCAAGGGCCAAACCGGTATCAGCCTCAGTTTCTGACTGAGGAGATCCAAGGTAAGATCTGCATCACTAACAAATCCTCAGGTGATGCTGCTGAGCCAGGGAACCCACCTTCACAAACACTGAATAGACATTAAAAAAAAAAAAAAAAAACCAACACCTCCTCACATATAAGTTTAACACAAGACATAGTAAAATCCGTATACAGTTGCCCCTTGAACAACATGGATTTGAAATGTATGGGTCCACTTATACGCAGATTTTTCTATAGTAGAGTACTGGAAATATATTTTCTCTTCCTTATGATTTTCTTAATAACATTTTTCCCTAGTTTACTTACTGTTAAGAAGACAGTATAAAACACACAGAACGTACAAAATCAACTGTTAATCAACTGTTCATGTTCTCGGTAAGCCTTCCGGTCAACAGTAGGCTATTAGTGTTAAGTTTGGGGGAAGTCAAACGTTATACGTGGATTTTTGGCTGCGGTGGGGTTGGCATTCCAACCTCCCTGTTGATCAAGGGTCAACTACACTTCCGGCAACACCAAAGAAATCAGGTCTAACTCAGAACTTGAAACATCCATTCTCTTCTGGGACAAGTTCTCAGAGGAAGCATGTCATAGCCGTTAGATGATCAGACTTTGGAATCAGAAAGAGCACATCTACAAATCCCAGCTCCACAACCACCTGGAAGTAAGCACAGACAAGTTACTAAAACCTTCTAAGATGTAGCTTCATCTTCTAGTTCACAGAATTTCTGTGGTCCTGCAAGCCTGCATCCCAGCATGCAGGATGCCAGCCAGAGTGCCTGGCGCTTAGTAAGTGCTCAGTGAACACTGGCTGTTCTTTTCAATTACTTTGTTATTTAACCACCTGATCTAAGAAGCAGCTCATCATCTGGGTGCTGTCAGGTGACACCTTAACGTCAGTGGCTAGGGCAGATGCTGTTGTCCCTCCTTCTCCCACACACTACCTTGCACAAAGTGCACTTGCTCTCTTTGTGGACCCCGTGAGCCCTCCCAAACTTGTGGCACTGGGGCTGGACTCTAGCACACGGCCACCTGCAAATATCTGCCACCATTGGTCATCGTCCTGGAGACAAACCAAGTGTGGGTCCCGAGTGTTCAAGGAGAGCAGCACCACACGTAAGTTCCAGGCCAAAGAAACAGGCTGGGAGGGCTGAACCGCATCCCCTGCAAAATTCATATATTGAAGTCCTAACCCCCAGTACCTCAGAATGTGGTGACAGGGTCTTTAAAGAGGTGATTAAGTTAAAATGAGGTCATGAGACACTAATATGACTGGTGCCCTCAGAAGAAGACATTAGGATACAGCCAGGTACAGAGGGAATGCCATGCAAAGACGCCGGGAGGTGGCCAGCTACAAGCCAGGGAGACAGGCTCCCGAAGGAACCAATCCTACCGACACTCTACTCTCAGGCGTCCAATAAACATCTGCGGTTGAAGCCCCCAGGTCCGGGGTATTTCTTATGGCAAATTTGTTACAGCAGCCAGAGCAAACGGATACAAGGGCCCACAGGGGCTACCCTCACCTCACATCCCAACATCACGCCATGTGAGAGGGAGGCAGGCGGCCTCCTCAGACACCACAGCTGAGGTGAAGAAAGTGTGCAAGTCCTTGGTTGCAACTGTTAGCCCTGTAGCTTGCTGGCCATGGGGCAAGTCATTGGTACACTTTGAACCTCTGTTTCTTCCGCTGTCTCTAATGGGGCTGTTCTAAGGCTTGAGGCAGTATATCTGATCTCAGCCTTACAGTCCAAGCCACGGTTGCACCCTTAACTCTCACCAGCAAAAATGCAGTAGCCATCCTAACAGTCCCTTCTGCTTCTAGCCCTGCTCTCACTGCTGCAAAATCGAGCTTTTAAAAATGTCCATCATCTCACACACATGGCTACTGAGAGCCCTCCGATAATGCTCCATCACACTGAGAAGGAAATCCAGACTCTGCACCATTGCTACCGCACCCTACAAGCAATGGTCCTTGCCAACCTCCTGTCCTAGCACTTCACCCCCATGCCCCAAACTCTGTTCAGAGTGGCTTTTCTGCTATTTTGGAAACAAGCCAGCTTATTCCTACCTCAGGGAGTACACACTAGCCATTCCCAATGCCTGGAATGCTCTTCCCCCAAATTTCCACCCAGCTAGCTTCCTCTCAGGTGAAATGTTTCCTGCTCGGAGAGGCCTTCCTCCCCATCACAAAGAAACCCTCAGGAGCAGCTCCCACTGTTGTCTTCCTGGATGATAGCAACAACATTTCTGCCTCCCTGAGAGCAAGCACCGTGCCTGCCCCGGTCACTGCTGCTCCCCAGCACCTGTCCAGCACCTAGAAGGAGCTCCATAAATGTTGGTTGCCTACTTTGCAAACTGTAGAGTGCTGCATAAAGGTAGGAGAGTGTCACAAATACCCAAAAGAGCCAGCCAAGTAATTCAAAGAAAACAGGGGTAAAGGGGTGGGGGAGGATGGGCAATTCAGGGTGAACACGGAGGGACTCCAAATGGTCATTTAAGAAATAAACCAAGCAACCCATTTTCTTAACTCTGTGAGGCTTGCAGGCCAGAGAAGCATAAACCGCACTGAGGATTCATCTACTCTATTTGTGCTTTATCTGCTCTAATCAGCCATAGGAACCACGTCAATTACAGGCGGCGGCAGTGCTCCCAGAGCCAGGCAGCAAAAGCCCCTCCTCGAGGGTGGCCTGGGCTGAGTCACCCTCCTTGCACTGGCCCTCCTCCCCTCCTGCATCTGGGTCCTTCTCCCTGCCGTGCTGCCTGCCCCGGGCCTGCACTCCCGCAGCAGGCGGGCCTGTGATTCACAGATGGCCCATCGCTCCCGGTGCCAACAGAGCGCCACCCAAGCCTATCTTTAGAAGTTCCGCAGGCTGAAAAATCAATTTACCCGCCTGGAACCTGGGCCTGGAGCCTTCCCACTACCATCAGTGGCTGGCAGCATGTGGCTTCCCCCAGCCCGCCCTGGGGCATCGGGCCTTGCTCAAGGTCCAGAGGGCCTGGCGGGGCCACCTTGCAGACTTCTGAGCCCAAGGATGTGCTGATCTGCCCTCAGAGGTAGGTCAGGCCTCGCCAGAAGCTGCAGACAAACACCAGACCTTGGAAAGTCTGGCAAAGGCAAGCAAATCACTGTGTCCAGGCTGCCCGGCTGGCACATTCCCCAGGTGGTCATCTGATCCTAATCCACGTGTGGACCATGAAAGCAGCTTGCCCAGGTGGTGTGAGCTCAGTCTCCTCAGAGAATGGACCAGAGGTGGGAGAACAGAACATGACTCCCCACTTTGATAAAGACTCAAGAGGCAAATTCCCAATGCCTCCTTCCAGCCCACCCTGAGGCTTGTCACCTTCTGAAAATGACCACACGTGAATCCCAGAAGCTAAAGGAGACCCAGTGTTATGGGGTGTGAGGAAGGGATCACCATCCAATTAGACCCTGACCGTATCAATCATGTCTTCTTTCTTTCTATAAAGACTCACTAAGGACCTGGCTCAGGGAGCAGCCTGGGTGATAGGGCAGCTGGGGAGTGAGCGCAGAGAAAAGGAGGCCTGGCCATGGCCCTGCCTTCTGCACCCGTGAGCTCTGCGTGCTCAGCCTCTGAGGTTTCCGGAGAGCTTCAGAACTTCTACCTTTTCACCCACATCTGGACACACCATTTTTACAAAAGTCAGGCGATGACGCCTGCGGCTTCCAACAATGCAATCTAGGGCCTGGCCACCCCCACATCTCCTGTTCTTTCTTTATTTATTTTTTTAGATGTATCTATTTATTTTAGAGAGAGAGTGTGCCTGTGTGAGCGGGGGGAAGGGCAGAGGGAGAGAATCTCAAGCAGATTCCCCGCTGAGCATGGAGCTGGACACAGGGCTCCATTCCATGACTCATGAGATCATGACCTGAGCCGAAAGCAAGAGTCGGACACCCAGCTGACTGAGCCACCCAGGCCCCCCCATTATTTCTGACATACAGTGACACCCAGCTGTCCTGAAGCAAATAAAAACGGAGAGGGGGCTCCCACCCACTGGCTTCTAGTTGAGAAATGAGAATGATCTGGAAGTGTTTAAGGACTCAAAAGCCATCCCTGAGAACTTGCAGAAACATTAAACTGAGTTTGTTTCCTAAATGTAAAAAAGGTGTCCAAGCTTATGTGCCCACGGGAACCAGTCTGCTATGATAAGTACGGGACTGTCCATGGCAAGGGCCACAACTCTGTCTGGCCAATCGTCACTGTGAGGGGACCCAGGCCCACAAATGTCTATCTGCAATCTTTTTTTTTTTTCAAGAAAAGTTAGAAACCCATTGTTGTTGTCGTTGTTGTTTTAAATCCCAAACCTCCCATTTTGTAAATGTAGGCAATTAATGCAAAAAAGAAAAAAAAAAGCACAAAACAAAATTTCGAAACCATGCAGGCCAATCCAAGCCCACTTGCAGACCACCAGTCTGTCCCCTCTGAAAGGGAGGGTACAGTGACTGGATTCTAGGGAGCACGTTCAGAGGATTCCATCCTTCTCTGCTTCTCCCCAGAGAGGCCTTCCTGGACTGCCTCTCAAATGGCAGCACGAGCCAGAGGGTGAGGCTTGACCGATAAGCCCAGAAATCTGGCTCCCACCACTTTAAGGAGGGAACAGGTGAGTCAGGTGCTCCCAGTGTTCCCAGTCATGGGGATCGGAGAGGGGAGCACACAGCCACAGGGCTTGCCCCCATGACAGCATCAACTTACGGGTGAAGCATCTGGGACCCGTCTTGTTTCCTTCTTGGTCCAGCACTAACAGAGCACAGCACTAACAGAGCACAAAGGGAAGAGCAGATGGCCCCCTGGAGCCCCCAGCTGCTGGGAACCCAGCTCCATACACCATGTAGGTGTCCTTTTCCTAATCCTTTTCGCTCACCCCTCTGCCTGCAATGTCTCTTTCCTCCTCCTCCCTCTCACTCTAGGCTCATTCCCCTTCTTCCTGAAGATTCTGCTCAGGAATCAGCTTCTCCAAAGAGGGGTATGCAGGGCCACTCGCCAGCCCCCAGGTTCACCAGCCCCGGCACGTCCCCCTCGGGACACTCAATATTCATGCATCTGGCTGGCCCCCTCACCGGCTAGGAGCTCCTCAAGGGGAGGGCTGGGTCATTCTATCCCGTGATCCCCGGCAGCCAGCACAGACATCTTGGAACATGGAAGAAGTTCTGTGTAGAACTGAACCAAGCAACGTTATCAAGGGGCAAATATTTTCTGAGCATGGATCGGTGCCAGGTACCATGTGAGGAGCACAGACCCCTGAGATGAATCCCAAGCATCCAAGGGCTTCAAGGGATCACAATCATTTGGGGATGACATGTTTAAGAAGCCTTCATTAGAGGGACTCCTCCGACTCCCCGTTATCCCCACGCATGGCCCCACTCCTGGCCTTTCTCCATGCCTTCCCTCCTGCCCCTCCACATGTCTGCACTTGCGGTCACTTCCTCCCACAGTGCTCTGAACAGACACCACTCAAAGCTCACCTTCCAGAAGAGCTTGGCTCACTGCCCCGTAAGAAAGCGCACCCTTCTCACCACTTCCTTCCTTTTCCCTCCTTCATTTGTCCTATTGCCCCATCACTATCTGACTTGCCCCGTTTACTTAATGATCCTGGGTATGGTCTGCCCTACCTCTAGAACATATCCCAGGAGAGCAGAGCCTGTGTCTGCTGCCTAGGATGTCTGATGCACCAGGAGGCATAATAAATGTTGGCAGAATGAACAAATTTAAGAAGGAGAAAGTAAGATCCTTCCCAACAGCACTGCATGAAGCCCTCTGAGGCCCCTACATGCCCAACAAGCATCTGGGACCCCTGCCTCCTCCTCCTTTGCTATCAGTGAGCAGGACACCTGCAGAACTTTCCACTTCTCACGCCTCATCACATTTCTGAGGCTCAGGCACCGGAAAGCAGGGCAAGAACCCCTCCTGTGGAAAAGTAAGAGGAGATGATGAGGGGGTGTCGGGTGAGGGGAGCTGAGGTGGGGTGAGTGGCTTGAGGGCACAGAGGTGGGCAAAGGGGTGGAGAGGGCCCACCCATGGAGGCACGTCTGGGGAGCTGCATGTGTGTGAGCAAATGTTTCTGATCGGGGACAGGAAGCATGTGGGTGGGGGGTGAGGGGTGAGCGTTTTCATGGGGGTGTGTAAAAACAGGCGAGGGTGAGGGGAGGCAGGCGCGTGTGTGGGCATATGCATGTGTGCCCCTGTGTGCGTCTGCACGTATGTGAATGCAGGAAGAGTGTGTTGGTGGGGGAAGGTGCTGGTGCTTCCTCTCCCTGGTGCAAACTCTGGCTGGAGAGGCAGAGATGGGGACCAGGTGGTCACTGCCCTTGGGTCTTCGGCAAGAATTTCTCCCTCTGCTGCCTGGCCGATATCAGGCTGTGAGGAAGGACACCATGTAACTGGAACCCAGGCCTCCTTCATTAAAGCACCAGAAGTCACCTACAGAGCAGAAACCAGACAGTCACAGCAGCCCCTGGAAAACAGGCCAACACCGAGCATGGGTGCCTCAGGCCCCCTGGGGATGGGGTCACCATCGTCCCTCAGAAGGAGCCCAGGCTCCTGGTGATTTTGCACCAGGGCTGAACATATCGATGTGGGTTCCTGGAGATTCCAGAAAGCAAGAGAGGCGTTAGTGCAGTGTGGGCGCTTTTTCATTAACGACACATCCTACAAGAAAAGTCTCAGCTTCTGGGAACAGCAAGCCTCGGAAGTATGTCGACAGGATGGTCTTTCTGCTGAGCCAGGGCTCCTGGAGCAAGAAGGCCTGTTCCTGGCCCGCCCCATCCAGCAGGCTGTGAGACAAGAATACAAATACCTAAGGAGTGTTCGCAGCCTCTCCTCTGCCCCCTACGTGCTCTGACTCCTGCCTACCCCGCCGATCACATCTCCCACCGTCTACCTTGCTCACTGCCTCCAAACACAGCCCTCCATCCATTTCTTCATCCGACAAGAAAAGTACTGAGCATCAGTACCTCCCAGGCCTTCTTCTGGGTACCAGCAACACTGAAGTCGGGGAAGCAGACAATAAGCCACAAAGTATAAATCCAAGGTACGTTGGATGGTGACAAGTTCCCTGGAAGAGATAAAGCTGGGGAGGGAGGCAGGTGAGGGGGCAGTTAAACAGAGTAGCCAGGGGAACTCTCCAGCAGCCCAGCTCGCTCCCTCCCCAGAGGCTTCACAGCTGTTATTTCCACATGCCGGAAGCACTGTGCCCCCAGAGGTTCCCCATAGTTTCCTTTTCCAGGCAGGTCAATCGTTCCGCATGATGGTCACGTCCTTAGATACATCACGCCCTTGAGTGTCCACCTACATAAAACAGAGGCCCCTTCACACTCCTACCACTCACTACCCCTTAGCCTGCTTCATATTCTTAAGCTGCTTGTCTGAAGTTCAATAATCATTCATCTACGACGTTCCCGCCTCTCCCACTGGAATATAAGGTCCAAAAGGAGAGAAGATTTGGGTCCAAGTCACCACTGTATCCCTAGCACCTAGAACAGGCCAACACCCCGCAGGCCACACGGGACCTGAACTTCTGACGTCCAGCTTTCCTTTCGGTTATGCAATGCCCTGCCCGGGCACCTTTGCTTAAGTCCTCCGGGTGGGCTGGGTAGCGACACAGGAAGTCATGGACGCTAATGTGAACCCATCATTTCTCTCTGTGAGGATTGCTTACAAATCTAAGACCAAGCATTGGTTTTGAAAGAGGGGGCTGAGGAGAAGGGAGAAAGCACAGGGCTGCTTTCCAGAGCACAGGCAGAAGGCAAGGGGACCAGGGTGCTGGCCCCAGTTCTGTCCCAGTTCCTGGGTAAGCTCACTAAGCATCCATTCCTTCCTGACTTGCAGCCGAGAGGGAGCTCTGTGGTCACCTGAGGCCTGGGATTCCAGGGGCAGGGACGGATCAATGGGGAAAGGACACAAATGCAGCTGCCTCCCCACTCTGCCATCAAGGACAACAGGTTTGTGGTCTGGTCTCCCGGATGGCTCTGCACAGGGCGGTGACAGAAACAAAGTGGGGAAAAGCCAACAATGGTGCGAAGCCACGTGCCCTTGTATTAATGCACACTCAGTGAAGATCATCTCCCCGTTGCTAAGCACCAGCTGTACACACACGGTTACTATTAGAAAGTTAATCATGGAAAATGCTGAGGTTTCTTTCCCCGGCCGGCATCTCTCAGCTCCACGCTACAATTTCATCTTCCATATAATGTTACCGGACAGTGCCATTGGCTCCGTCCACTCCCTTGTCCCAGGCCTCTATGACCTTTCCGTTCCCTTCGAGCCGCATTTGCCACGTCAGCCCTGCAGACTTCGAAGACACGCCGGCCTTGGCCTGTGCCCGGCCCGGGACAGCACGCTGACATTTTCCATGCAGCCGCACCAGCCAGCAAAAAGCTCGGTGGGGGGAAGGGGGGGGTTAAGACAACTCGCTCCATCGCCCAAGTTGCTTTAGGAAAAGGGAAAACATCACTAGCCCCACCTTGGCTGCTGACGCCACCCATACACCATCTCTACCCAGAGATCAAAGGCTAGAGCAAAAGCTGCTTCTCCATCCCTGCCTTGCAAAGCGTGGACTGTTTTCCACCTCGTACTTTCTGAAAGCTCAGCAGAGAAGGGAGTCGTGTTTGAAGGCCAGCCTCATAAAAGGCTTAGTACCTACTTGTCAGTCAACACCCCAGTGAGCACATAATTGATTTTCTTGTTTTATGACTATTTGTGGGCACCGCTTCCCATTCCATTAGCCTGGATAATCGAGAGGAGACTGCAAAAGAGTATTAACATCCCAACCAAGGTCATTCAGCTCCCTCTTGCTGCCTCTCTAACCCAAAGACTGAGTTATTTTGGCTTTTATTAATAATAGCAAGAACAATAAATAACATGAGAACTTATGAAATACATTAATCCTGCTAGTACCTCAACAGTAAAGGCCTTCCTTGGTGAAACACAGGATGGAAAATATTTCCTAAGGCTCAAAGCTAGGACTCTTCTGACAGTGTGAGAGCTTTCTGCTTGGGGACACTAAAAATAAGCCAGGAGACTTGTCTGAGGGTGTACAGTGTGAGGTCTGGGACTGGCTTGGGTTGGGTTCCAAGCTCCACCAGCTGTGTGACCTTGGGCAAGTCACGTGACCAGCAAATTTCCACATCACACAGGGACTAGTGAAGATTGAATGACAGGGTGCCCTTAAGAGTCTTGGCAAGATGTCCACGCATAGCAGCACTCCCTAAACATCAGCTCCTACTTTAATCCTTACTACTAATGATAATGATGTGTTCTCCTTGGTCCCCACACCAACCCAGGAAAGGCGATGAGAATGGCGGGTCCTCCACTGTCCCTCAGCTTGTCTATGTGCAGCACCTAGGGCAACCCACTGGGCACCCCATACCACACAGTCCTCTGCTTCTGGCAGCAGCTCAACCCCCGCCCTCCCTCCCGTTCTCAACTGAGAGGAAAGGGCACCGCTATCCCCATTTTAAAGAGACAGCCTTCGAGGCATCCAAGAGACTGTCTCAAGGACTGCCCTGAGGGAAAGGGATGGACTACAGCTCAGCCAGGGTCTCCAGGGTCCTGTGGGCATCCTCTTTCCCAGAAACCTTGGCCTTTGGAAGACATCACTAAAGGCTCAGCTGCAGAAAATTCTTCCAAACTTCTCAGTTTAGTTATTCCCCCCAAAGTCCAAGAGCTTTACTTCTCATTCGATTTCTCAACACACACTTACTGAGCGGACATGCTGGGCTCCAGACTGGACACTTGGGAGACAGTGGTGGGCATTGCGACCTTGGGTGGACCAAGACACCCAAGGTCCCCTTCCCCAAGGTACTTACCATGGGAGGCAGGTAGACAGTGATCAAGTAAACAAAGAAAATAATTACAAATTGTGATAAGGGGGGCACCTGGGTGGCACAGCGGTTAAGCGTCTGCCTTCGGCTCAGGGCGTGATCCTGGCGTTATGGGATCGAGCCCCACATCACGCTCCTCTGCTATGAGCCTGCTTCTTCCTCTCCCACTCCCCCTGCTTGTGTTTCCTCTCTCTCTGGCTGTCTCTATCTCTGTCAAATAAATAAATAAAATCTTTAAAAAAAAACTCCAATTGTGATAAGGGCTTTAAAAGGAGCAAACGAGGTGCTGAAACAGAATAGCAAAATCACACACTACAAAATTTTACTTATATGTTATGTTCATTGCATATTTTCTCCCTCTCCTAAATAGAATTAGGCTCCTCACGAGCAGCAGTTTATGTCTGTTCACTAGTATATGCTGTGTACCTAGAATGATGTGTATGGAAACACAATAAATATTTGCTGAATGAGTGTTATTGGATGGTCAGGAAGGCTTTTCTGTCCCAGTGGCTTTCAGCTAAAACATGAAGATGAGACAGAGCCAGCACACAAAACACAGGCAGAACAATGGTCCTAGCCACAGAGGACAGCAAAGGCCCTGAGGTCGGGAGAGACTGCCATCTTTGGGACACCCTCATCCAAAAGCAACCTTTAAAAAGCCACAGGAGGTATACCTTCCACCCAGCACATCTCTCTGAGCCTTGTCTCCTGTCTTCCATTTACACGTTCTTGCTCTCATCTGGCTTCCTCCACTTCCTGGTGCCTAATGCCTGATGGCAGCAAAATGCAAGGTTGGGGCATACTAGTGCCAGGAAGCCAGGACTTCACGGATAGTGCCAGGAAACCATGGATAACTGAGAACCAATTCTGAGAGCTGCTGTAAGCATTACACAAGTTAAAAGATGTGAAGCTCTCCGCTCACTCCCTGACACACAGGAGGCACCCAATAAATGTGAGCATTACCATTGTCTATTTTTAGCATTGTCATCGTTATTATTAGATGCCTCCTCTCCACCTGGCCCCTTGGGAGAGGTAACTGGGTAGGTGAATGACACCCATCCCAGTACCTCATCCAGATTCCCAAATGCTCAACTCCGCTTGCCTTGGGGGTGGGTATCAGCCAAATGTGCCCACCCCACATTCTCATGCAATAATCCCATGAATTCTGGGGACCCTAACAGGACTTAATTAAGGACCATGAGCCATTCCAACTGGCTCTGTGGGGCCACCTCTAGCCCCGTACGGCAAAGTAGGGGGATTCTGTGACCCACAGAGGGGATCTGCAACCATGCCTGAGATTTACATCCCCCAGCTGATAGTCTTCCCTCTGTTTAACTTTATAAAAAAACACCTACAAATGTTTTGCCTTTTCAAATCACCTCTCCTCCCCCTCAACACCACCCCCCATCCCCAAATCCCAGTAGTTTCAAAACTGAGTAACTGTTGGGAACTGCAGTTAAAGATGCTAATTTAAACACACACGTCAGACAAGGCAAGCTGGGATCGTTTTCTTAGCAACAACCCCTCATCCACACCTCCCAGCTGTCGCTGCCCAGGAGCAGGGCTCCAGCAAGCTGGCAGGGGAGCAGGACAGATAGGGGCAGAGTCTGGGGGGGCCTGGCGCAGGGCCTGCTTCCGGCCTCTACCCTCAGAAGGCGACCTTCAAAGGTTCAAACTCTACCCAGCTGCCAAGTGAACGAGAAACAGGTCTCAGGGCAAACAACTGCTTCGGCAAACCCGCTGGATCACATTTTGAACTTACAGAACTGCTAACCCAGAGCGCTCTCATTTCCTTTAATAAACCCAAAACCTTCCCTCTGAGTAAGCTTCGGGCACTGAATAGCAGCACCTACTGTCAAAGCACAAGAAGGCTCCTTTCCTTGTCGTTCATAGCATAAATGTGAGCGTGGGTCCCCTCGAGGGGCAGTCACATCTCCAAGTGGCAATGCAAAATGTCCCTCCCTTCACATGGTCCTCCAGGATCCTCCTCCCCACCCTCAGAAGGGGGTGATCCCCCCCAACTCTCTCAGCCTCTTCAATATCTCACTGATAGAGCAAGTCCATGGTCAGGCTAGCACACATCTGTGCCCTCCTCTCCCCACCCCAGGACAGGCACACCTTTGAGCAGAGAAGCCATGTATTACTCAGCCTTGGATCTGGCCTCCTGCATTCACACCACAAGTAAACACATACGCTACCTGCCAGAAGGCCTGGCGCATAGTAGGCGCTTGCTGAATAGATAAGGATTGTTAAGATGGATCACTTTATAAACGCAAGGGAAGAGCTGACCCAACCGAAGGAACAATCAAGGAGGAATAGTAAAAAACAAAGAAGTAGATACTTAAGAAAAGAAAGAAAAGAAAAGAAAAGAAAAGAAAAGAAAAGAAAAGAAAAGAAAAGAAAAGAAAAGAAAAGAAAATAATAAAAGAGTTAAACAATGAAAGTGTTAAATAAGACTGTCCCCAGTTGGTCTCATTGGTAAATATGAGCTTTCTCGTATGTTGGGTTTACTTAACATGGAGGTATATGAATCCTCATTTAAAAAACAAAGTCCAAAGCTAACACATAAGAAACGCAAGCCAGGGGGCGCCTGGGTGGCTCAGTCGCGTTAAGGGGTTGCCTTCGGCTCAGGGCGTGATCCCAGAGTCCTGGGACTGAGCCCCACATCAGGCTCCTCCGCTGGGAGCCTGCTTCTTCCTCTCCCACTCCCCCTGTTTGTGTTCCCTCTCTCGCTGGCTGTCTCTCTCTCTCTGTCAAAGAAATAAATAAAATCTTAAAAAAAAAAAAAAATGCCAGGTAACCTCTCTATGGGAGAGAAATTCCCTGGATTTGGTGATGTGTAGGCCAGACGGTGTCAGAGGGGATATACTGTGTGCAGAAATGCTACTGAAAGAACATACATGGGGGCCTTGGATCTCTAGTTAAGGGTGTATTTCAAGAAATTACGGAGAGGTTCTGTTTCTTGATTTGGCTGTTGGTTACACTGGTAGGTTCTGTTTGCAGAGATGCACAGACTTTATGGTATGTTCACTTTTCCGTATCAAAGTACAGTTCAATTAAAAAGGTAAAAAAGAAACGACTGGGGCGCCTGGGTGGCACAGCGGTTGAGCGTCTGCCTTCGGCTCAGGGCGTGATCCCAGTGTTATGGGATCGAGCCCCACATCAGGCTCTTCCGCACTGAGCCTGCTTCTTCCTCTCCCACTCCCCCTGCTTGTGTTCCCTCTCTCGCTGGCTGTCTCTATCTCTGTCGAATAAATAAATAAATAAATCTTTAAAAAAAAAAAAAAAAAGAAACGATTAAGCAATATTTCCCCCATGGAAACTTATCTTCACAGCCCAAGTGAAGTCAATGCAAGAAAAGGATTTGCTTTCCAAAAATTCACTCTGCAGAGAACTCAGCTGTTTACCATGTACAAAGCAAGATAAGTCTCCAGTGCACAAAGGCAAGCAACAGGGGTATGGGAGATGTCGAAGGGGGACGTGGAATGCTTAGGTAATTAAACAGATGTGGAGAACTTCCCATCGGCATGACAAAAGGAGAAGCTTTGATGAGGTTTGATCTTCATCCCCATACCGACCAGGCTCCAGAATCCAAATGCTGAGGAAGCCAAGAATGGGCAAACTATACTCTCTCAGAATAATAAGAAGGCTATTCCCTTTCTCCTCTGGGAAGCTTCAAATGTGTTGGAGTTTCTGATACTCTCAAGATGGCACAGAAACAGCCTGATTGCAGAAACTTCAACATGATGGTGTGTGTCACCGGTGTTCTGAGTTCTGAATGATTTACAGTCCTCATGACCTGGTTCTAGAAGACAAAACAGAAATGCCAGGCACACTGACACAGCTGTGGACTGCTTATTTCGCTTTATTTAGGATGGCATCTAGGGACCGAGGGATCTGGGTCTAGTTGTCCACGAGCTATTCCCCACCTGCCTTTTTTTTTCTTTGCAATTGACACCAGACCATAATGGACAACCAGAGCCACCCTGATGGTAAGAGAAGGCTCTGAGACATGCCCTGAGAGTTAAGCAGGAGGCAGGAGAGGACACATTTCCTCCAGACCCTCTGGCCAAGGGCAGTCATGGATGATCTGCATGGACACGAGCTCCAGCCTCCCTCAGCACCAGAGGGCTACTATGCCACCATCACTGCCTGCTTCCCTAACCCAACCAATACCCACCATCAAGACCACAGTGTTCACAAATACGGCTAGATGCGTTCACTCTCAGGAGGGCATGTTTTTCTTTGCACAATCCTGTCTAGATATGCATGACTTCATTTTACACCTATCTTGTACAGGTTAAAATAAGATAAAATTAAGATTTTTATAGCGTCATGCAGTTTTAATCAATGCAATTCGGCATTCATTTGTGGAGGACTAGTTGTGCTCCAGATGCTGTTGTAAGTCCTTGGAATCAGGTAATAAGAAGATGAAAAATGAGAACTCTCCCCAGAAGAGAACACATACTCAGCTCTGGCTATGCCCTCACGGGTTGGAACTTGTTCTTTTGTGGATGCCTTGAGGCTTCTTTAGTGCGCCTATGCTCATAACACCCAGAGAGGGCAGACTTAGAGACTCAGTGGTTGAGCAATACATTTAATGAAAGAAGATGACAGGCCCTACAAATGGTTTCTAGAAGCCCTGACAACATACTCCCACCCTGGCTTCAGCTACTCTTCCACAAGCAGGGTAACATCAGCCAGAATACACCCAACCACCTGCCATGCCCACACAGTGGGATTCTGGGTTCCAGGGTGGACCAGGTGGTTTTGGGCAAGTCAACCCCACCCTTGGGGCTCAGTTTGTTCATCTGTAAAATGAAGGGACTGGGGCAGATCATCTTGATTTCTCTCCCAGGTTCGAGTATTCCATAATGCTTTATGCATCCAGGTAAATGGGAGCTGCCTTTTGCTGTTTGTGAATACAAGAGACAGCTCAACATCACCCGGTTCCTCTTTCATAGCATGGCCCCATTTTGTTCAGGTTCCTACCTCTTCCTACACTGCCTTGGACCTCAGGTAAGCTGGGCCCATTCCCTTGCCAGCTCCTGAGCCCTGTCTAGTCTATATCTAAAGGCATTCCTACTCCACTTGCTACCAACTGACTTAGTGGAGGGGAATTGGCCTACAGAACAGATGGAGAATTTGGTGGGAGCCTTCCAGGAAAGGTTCCCCTCTCTATCAAGTCCTCACCGGAAGAGATGGTCCCACCATGCCTCTGAACATTGCCATGTTTGGATGTGCTGCCTGGACCTGCTGCAGCCATTTTATAGCCATGACAGGAGTGAGAGTTAGGATGAAGCTGTTACTAAGGACAGCAGGGTAGAGAAACAGGAGGAGCCAAGACCTCAGACATCACTCAGCCAGACCCGTCCACACCAGAGAGGCCCCACCCCCACCCCAGCCATCTCTGTTCTACTTGCGGGAGATATACTTCCTTACAGCGTAAGCCAACCGGAGTCCATGTTTCCCATTGCACCCCAAAGCATGCTGGCTAGTGTAGTGAACCCCTAATTAGAAAAGATTGAAAATATCCTGAAACACACTTAACACTAAAACTATACTCCACACAGCTGAAGTCCTCCTTTCCTGCCTAGGAAAATGCTCTAGGACACCAGCAGGATGGGGGTTACCCTTTCAAATAAATCCCTAACATCTCTTCCATTTCTTCCTCATAAGCCAGTATCATCCAGATATTTTTACTTTGTAGTTGCTTGGTTTGCAGACAAATGCAAGTGGCCTGCACATTCCAACAAGAAACAGCGCTGACTTGCCCTTCTCCATGGAAACAGTGAGCACAGCCATGAACTTGAGCACAAGAGCAGAAGAATCAAAATTGGCACCTTGAAGGCAGAATTATGTGTCATGATCGTGATTCCGAGCTTGCAAAGTGTTATCATCATTCATTTTATTCTACCTGTGAATGAGTTTCAGGCTTCTCAATCTGCTGACTAGCTGAGATAGATTTTAGCACAGTATCAGGGAGAGACATAGGTTCCCTCCTCTCTCTCTCTCTCTCTCTGTCTCCCTCTCCACCCTCCCCCCACCTCTCACCAAGGTAACAAAAGATGATAATTAAAGTCAATGAGCGGTACATGGTGCCACCATGTGCAATAAAAAAACACCTCCCATCTTACATTGTCATTTCCTTTTTAAACCCTTCGGGGGCATTGTGTGCAAATATAGTAAACAGCATAGAGGGAAATAATGCTGCACATACTTCTGGGAGCACGTCATGTCCCTTTAAGACAAGGCCCACTGTTCAGTTCCATTCTAGGCCAGAGCTCTGGTTTCAAGCCTGCGGTCCCCTTACTGCCTCATGCAGTATTAATATGGCCCTGGCATGCTCCCAGATTTGCATTGTAAACCATAATCTGGGCCAGCTCCCACAAGACAAACTGGTTTGGGACTCCCTCTTCATCTCCCGGGAGGGGCCTCCCCCTCTCCAAGGCCCAGCCACCCCTTCCCCAGGGTCCCCCACCTTCGGCCTCAGCCAAGAGAACAAACCCAGGCTCGTCCACAGGCAGTCAGCAGCCCCAGCGTGGTGTGTCCTCTGTGGGTACCCCTTACACAATAGCAGATGAAGAACACTGGCCTGTGGTGATCAGGGGGGCGGGGGGAGCGCCCTCAGACACCAGAGTCCAAGCCCAACTCAGGGTCACCTCTGCAGCCTGCAAGCACCATGAAAACCCCCGGGCTGGATGGCCCCGTGGGTTCTCCTCAGATCGGCTGAAGGACCACCCTCTCCCTGACCCTCCCCACCACTAACCAGAGGGCAGGCTCTTTCTATGGTGTTATTTCTGGAAGAGCCCAAAACCAACTTCATGTATGGAAAGGGGAAGAGGGGAGGCTGGTGACTGCAGTGGGGGCGGTGGGGAGAAGCAAGGTGTAAAAAGAACAAAAGGATGGGGGTACAGCTGAGTGGGCCCCAAGGCAGCCTTCAAACCCTGGGGCTCATGTGGGCTCCGCGCTGCACACAGAGCCTCGCCCTGCAAGTCAGACTCAGCCTGCAGCCTCATCTGTGAACGCTCCCATGTCTGAGGCATCATACAGTATGTCAGGGAAAGACCAGGCTCTGGAGACAGTCTGCCTGGGTTCCACAACCCCAGCTGCTACGTAGGAGCTCTGTGACCTTGGGTATGATGTTTAACCACTCTGTGCCTCAGTCTCTTCATCTGAAATCTGGGAACAAGAGCAGTGCCCACCTCCTGGGGTTGCTAGTGAGGATACAAAACTGGCCTGGCACCTGGTAATTGTTCGGTGCGTTCCGCAGAGCTTGGACACAACAGCACACATGAGGAGGGCATGGCTCTGAGCAGAGGGTGAAGCCAAAACGTACCCTCAAGAATCCAGCAATTTCCTCAATGTGTTAAGTGCAAAATTACCATTATAACCCAGCAATTTCACTCCTAGGTATATGCCCAAAAGAATTAACAGGTGCTCAAACACTTGCACACAAATGTTCACAGCAGCATTATTTGCAAGAGGCAAAGATCGAAAGGACCCAAATGTCCATCAGCAGATGAACAGATCAACACAATGTAGTATATCCATACAATGGAGCATTCTTTAGCCATAGAAAGGATGAAGTGTCGACACATGGATGAACCTTAAAACATTATGCTCACTGTTTTGAAGGAAGGAATGCCAAACACAAAAAGTCACATGTTGTATGATTCTACTTCTGTGAAATACCAAAATAGGCCAATCCACAGAAGCAGAAAGTAGATCCACAGTTCCAGGGGCTAGAGGAAAGGAGAGATGGGGAGTGACTTCTAATGGGTATGGGGTTTCTGTTTGGGGTGATGGGAAAGTTCTGGAACTAAGTGGTGGTGATGGCTGCACGAACCTGCGACTATATATTTTTTAAATGATTGAAATGGTTAATTTTATGGTATATATATATATCCAGAAAAGGCACAGCACACAGACCCTTTTCTCCCTGAGACCTCTTACCTGATGGGGGTTTGAGAGGACAGAGGGACCGGGGTCAGGGGGTTGGAGGCTGCCGTCACATACAGAGTCCCACTCCTGTGCTCCCGCCTGCCCCCTCTTGCCCCACACCACACTGTCATTGGTTTCTCACATAGGTCACGCTGCCTATCCTCTCTGCTGGGCCTTCTTGTACTATTTTCTCCACCAAGAGTGCACCCCCACCACCTCCAGGACACTGTCTAACCCCCCTCATGCCCCAGGACCCAGCTCAGGCACTGCCTACTGTGTAAGCCTCTTCCCCCAGCCACCTGTTGCTGGACTGGGTGAGGCAGGCTCCTTCTCTGGGCTCCCACCTCGGCACCGTGCACTACCCCTTATCAAAGGACACATGTTCTATAAAGTCCCAATATTGCTCCCCAACTTGACCGTAAGTTTATTCCAAGCAAGGGCTGTATCTAATTCACTCTTGGATCCCTAGAACCCAGCACAGAATAACTACATGAATGAATGAGTTAAAATTACAGACTACTATCTAGAAATTATGAGAAAGGAAATTAATAGTATAAACAAGGGAGATCCAATTCCTATATAATCTAACCCCACCCCCACCCCAAAACCTCACCAGGGAGAAGGACCACGAGACCCCAAGCAGGCAGTGACCAGGCCAGTTCAAGGCACCACAATGAACCCCTATCAGGAAAGTTGTGGGCTGGGGGGCCACAAGGCCCTGAGCTCAGTTTAGAGAGAACAGCCTGGACTCGGTCTCAAGTATATTAATCCAGGGAGCCAAGCACTAGGCCTCCCCCACTTTTTATGTCATTTAAACCTGCAGAGGTCAAAGCATCTGATAAAGGAGGAAATTCAGGCCCTGGGAGGTGAGCCACAGGTACGCAACCCTGCAACCACAAAAAGCCAACACGTGATTTTTTTTTTTAAGATATTATTTATTTATTCGACAGAGAGAGAGACAGCCAGAGAGAGAGGAAACACAAGCAGGGGGAGTGGGAGAGGAAGAAGCAGGCTCATAGCAGAGGAGCCTGATGTGGGGCTCAATCCCAGAACGCCGGGATCACGCCCTGAGCCGAAGGCAGACGCTTAACCGCTGTGCCACCCAGGCGCCCCCCAACACGTGATTTTAAAATTCATTTCCTCTTCTTCGCACGGAGTCAAAACAGTAGCTGCCCAGCAGAAGAAACCCAGAAACACAGGCGATGCTCAAGAGGAGACCCTCACCATCACTGGGCTTACACGTCAGGTCAGGTGGGCTCTAAGAACACACTCCAAACAATGAAGCTATAGCCCATGACGGGAAGCAGGCCAGAAGAAAGATCTTCAGGGAAAGACATGGAAAGATTTGTCCCAGCCACTGCACTCGCTGCTTGGGGGTCCCTGAGCAACTACCTCTCTGCATCCTTTTGTTTGTAAAATCATTTTTTAAAGAAATCATGTGAGTCTAATATAAAATGGAATACATTGTCTCCGAGATCCCTTCTAGCTCTAGGGCTCTAATTCTGAAATGACTAACACCTGCCCTAGAAAATCTGGAAAAGTGGTCATCTTGTCCAGCATCACTTATCAGAATCTATGGCTGGGGGCAGACAGCATCCCGTCAGGCGCATGTAGAGCATAAGCTGAGCTACCAGCAACTTTCCTCTTGGAGCTTCTCCCACCAGCACCCTGCCCTTCCCTGCGCCAGTACCAGACAAGAAAGCCGAAGGCACGCTGACTCTGCTCCTACCACATATTCTGGGATTTTTAGTACAACATAGCTCCATCGCACCCAGAATTCTGTCCTCCTCACCCACCTTCCTGATTTCTGTCGTGTCTGTATGTCCTGAACTGAAATTCACTGCACATTGTTCTTTAAATCAATGCTCAACGGTTTCCCTTTTTTAAAATTAGCATTGTCCTGAGCAGTAATATCGTGAAAGCACGAGCTCTGATGTGTTAGTTCTATTTTTTCACAAGCACATTCGAATACGTAACTATAATAAGAAATTCGTCTGTGTCCCACCTCAAAGCATCCCACCAGTGTGCGGATGCTGCGAAACACAGCCTTCGCTCATTTAGTCTTTCCCAGCAAACCTCTTAGCTCAATGCTGTTTTCTCCGCTTTAGAGAAGGTAAACGGGGGCTCAGGGAGGCTAGTTTCTAAGGTGGCACGGCCAAAAGCCCCACTGCCAGCTTCAGACTCGGGGCGTGCCTCCTTCCAAATCCCAAGTCTCTGCCACTCTTGTAAGAGCCCAGCTTGTCTGCAGGCTATGGAGGCGCATGAAAGTCAAGAGATTGTAAATAATGCTGGTGACCTTTATCACCTATTCTCCTTAATCCTGTCCTAAGAACTTGACAGTAAGATTTTCCATAATAATCTGAAACAAGAGTAATTCATCTATGCATGAGCAAAGCTGACAGCCAGAGCACTGGGATAGAGAGAGTAATGCATGAGCCTAGACCCGTTAGCTCCATGGGAAGGTGTCGCTCCCCCACACCAGCAAGGTCACAGTTATTCCCCATCTGGGCAACGCTGGGCTCAGGCCGTCCCAGTCCAAAGGCTGCACCACTGGCCCTGCCAGCCCTCCTGAAAATGCACAGCTTAGTCACAAGGGACTCTGGCTGTGAATGTGTATGACTCAGCACACATTCATCAGGCCTCCTGGGAAAACAATGGCAAGAGCACATGGGGTCAGTGGTGTCATCCGTGAACGCAGGAATGCCCAGGTCTCCGCACACCAAGCCACTAAAGAAAAGGGCTTCCATCCCAGCTTGGAAAATATGAGAACTGGGAGGGCCAGCACTCATTGTCATCTGGTCTGACCCCTGGTAGGATGGCAAGAAAAAACCAGGGCCAGGAAAGAGACAGCAAAGGACTTTCCCAAGGGCACTGAGCTGTGTGGGGCTAGGGCTGGACAGAAGCACCCCCATCTCAGGCAAGAACTGTGGTCCTGGAATCATACAGCTTCTGGCAGAGCCAGCATCCACAGATACGGTCCTCCTCTCCGCTCATGCTGGATGGAGGAAATTGTCAATTAAAGGGCCATCCCCTAAATTCAGGAATCAATGAAGTGTAAGTGGCGAGCCCTATGAATTCAACGACAATAACAAAGAAAAATGAAGAGGAAAAGTACCCAGCTCATTATCCCTCTGAAGCATTTTCCACTAACAAGTCAATATGCATCAGAAATAATCTCCTACAAAAAGCAGCAAGTAGGGGGGAAATGCACTAAATTGGTGCTCAGAGAGAGAAGAGGCTTGTCATGCATTTCAGTGAACCCCCTGTGTGTCATACAATATGTCAACTGCAGAAGGATTCCCCAAGCAGGCATGTGATAACACGTCATTTGAGTCCAACAAGATGCCTTTGAGCCTCCCCACGATGTGTGCAGAAGGGGCAGATTCTCCCCTGCAGGGCACTGGGCTCTCTGGACCTTCTGACCAAGTGAAGAGGGCAAGAGGCTGCCAGCACTGAAATGAAGCAAACGAAAAGAGAGATACACCCTATACAAGGCATGCTCCTGCTGGGTAGGAAGGAGCAAGGGTCAATATATTTCTTCCCAGGTTGTCGTCTTCTTTTTTTTTTTTTTTTTTTTTTTTTTTTTTACTCACTGAAGCCTGGAAAACACTTCCCTCCAAGTCTTACCCATCAGGAACTAGCCATGGCCAAACCCCACTCAAAAGAGAAAACACAAACACTGAACTACTGCATGTACTGACTATTTATAAGATAGGGTTGGGATTTCCTTGGTGTGTTTCCACCACGGTAGTGACGGTAGAAGCAATGAGGTAGTTCGATTATTTACAGAATTTTACAATCTCTTCATTCATACAATCTCTTGCTTATGGATAAAGCAAGCAAGACGTAAAAAAGCAAATGATCTTTTGACAGTAACCCCACTGGTCAACAGTAGAGCAAAACCCAAGTCCCAAGTGGGAAAAAAAATCTAGTTATTTTAATAAAACCCTCCCCTGGCACTAGGGGGCCCTGACTTCTGAGTCCAGGGCATCTGGGTGATGCTGATAGGTGCTTCCCAAACTCTACCGTGCCCCTCTGCATATGTTCTCTTGGCAACCTGAAACCACTCTCTTCCTTGGCTCTTCCACCATCTGTAATTAATTAATTCTATAGCTCTTGTTGACAACCTTCTCCTCTGCAGGAATAGAAGCTCTACTGCTATGCTCAGGACAAACATAGGAAGTACTTAAAAATATTTGTAGAAAGAATGCATGTGTATTTCTGATGGATGGATGAACATTCAATATTCATGCATTCAACAAACATGGGCTGACCGTCCACATCATGACAGACCCTTGCCTTCTTCACTCTGGGAAATCACTCAGGGTTACTAACATGTCCACTGAGTCCTAACAAGGTCATGTCACACATGTGGGGATTCAGTTAAGGGAAGACACAACCCTGACCCCCCAAGGAGCAGACAGCCTAAGGGAATACAAGCCAACACATGTAAGGGGCTGCAAGACATCGCGGACAGGGTACTAGGAAAGCCAGAGCTCTCTGGTCTAGTTTTCCATCTCCGTTCAATGGTGGTACAGCCTTAAACAAATATTTTAACTTCTCCCAGACTTGACTGACTGCTTAATTTGCAAAAATAAGACAAACAAAGGAGGAAAAGGATCCCAGAGTTGGGAACGTCCAGGGCTAGAAGAAGGACTCTTGACGATCATAACCTACCTGAGTGAAGGGGCCAGTCTTTCTTCCATACCCTATCCCTCCACACAGCTCTTCATGCCAGGCTCTACCCCTCCCATTCCCCTCCACCATCCCTTCCCCCCTTAAGGCTCACCCAACCGTATGAAGGGGTCACTCCTCCAGCCACTGACCTTTCAAGATCCCTCTCAGGAGCACCAAGTAGCATTTCCCAAGCCCTGACAAAGCAGAGTCAATTGTCCCCTGCTTAGACTTCAGGTGTGGGAGAAGCAACTGCCTGTTGCTTATTGACAATTCAGGGCAGAAACAGGGGACGATGGCTGCTCCTTCCCACCCCATGCCCACCTCTACTGGCTCTATTAACCCGAATCTTTGTGGGCACCTGGGTAGCTCAGTTGGTTAAGTGTCTGCCTTCTGCTCAGGTCATGATACTGGGGTCCTGGGATCGAGCCCTGGGTTGGGCTCCCTGCTCGGCGGGGAGTCTGCTTCTCCCTCTCCCCCTGCCCCTCTCTCCGCTTAGGCTGTGTGTGTGTGTGTGTGTGTGTGTGTGTGTGTGTGTGTCAAATAAATAAATAGAATCTTAAAAAATACATACGTACATACATAAACCCAAATCTCTGAAAGGACGCCTGCGTGTACTTACTCCTGTCTAAAGAAAGGAGAACCCTTCCCTCTACCGCTCCATCTACCCCAGGCCTGGCCCACTACACTGCCCAGTGTTGGCCTCTGGGCCTGCAGTCCTTGCCAAGGGCACACTTGAAGCAGGCAGCTGTGTAAACCCAGGCCAGGCTTCCCATCAGGGAGTTACCAGGCCTTCCCCAGTCTCTCCTGGGCATGGAAAACACCCAGCCCCACATTCCCCCTGGAAACCTAAAGATAACAGCTTCAAGAAAACTCAGCTCAAAGATGACTGCTGTTATCTAACTTAGTTATGAAGCCAAACGCTACAAAGAGCCTAAATACCCCACACTGGAGAAAGGCTAACAATAGTGGGATAGCCATCCTGAAGAGCATGCAGTCATGGGGGAAAAAAAGGTTTACAGACTTACAGCAGCACAGAACATGTTTTTTAGAGTGTTGGGGGGGGAGCATACGAAATTGGATAAAGAGTACAGTCACAGCTAAGGAAACTGAAATAATCTGACAATCTGTACAAAGAGGCTTGAAGGAAACGCATCAAACCAATAGGTGTCTCTAGGTAGAAGAGACCAAAGACAAGGTCCCTCCTCTATGTTCATGTACATTTAACAGCAAATATAAACAATACCTTTGAAACACATCTCATCATTTCTCATGGAGGAACATATACTCAGAAAGATCAGGGATCTTGGCATCAAAAGATCTGGGTTCTAGGTTCAGAGCTATCTGTTTCCATGGCATGTGACCTTGAGAAGTAAAAAGCCGTTTGTTTCTATTTCTTACTTACAACCACAGCTTATACCCACAACTGACACCTATAACCTACAACTTACATCTACAACCTACACTTTCAACCACTATCTACAAATTATACTTACGACTACACCCACACCACACCTATACCTACGACCTAAATCTACAACCCACAGGGTCACTAAAAGAGTTGTGGAGCTCACCCAAATGCCAGTCCTTACATGAAGATGTTTTAGGGAGGTAGGGCATAAAATTACTATGATTTCTTAAGATCGACACTCATATACACACTCCAATATCAAAAACATATCAGTTCACAAAGTAGGTCTTGATTCCAGGGGGAAACACTAACACACCAGAAAATTCTTATCAGGGCTCAAAGTCAAAATGAACACCATGTGACTCCCCTGTTCACCTACCCAATACTTCTCAAGGCCTAACAAATTTGATTCAAAAAGTTTATCACCAGGGGCACCTGGGTGTCTCAGTCAGTTAAGTGTCTGCCTTCGGCTCAGGTCATCATGTCAGGGTCCTGGGATGGAGCCCAGCATCGGGCTCCCTACTCAGAGAGGAGTCTGCTTCTCCCTCTCTGTCTGCCCCCCTCACTCATGCTCTCTCTCTCAAATAAATAAAAGCTTTTAAAAAGTTTTTTATCACAATTCTGTTGAAAAATAAAGATAGAAGAAGCTTTAATTTAGTTTTTGGGGTGTTTTTTTTTTTAAGACAAAGAAAAGGAAACATACTGGCAGGTACATTTTGTGTAATTATTTGGTTTGGCAACTACCTCTTGGTCTGGAAACAATGGTTTAAATTTTCCCCCAAGTGAGGGCATGGCAGTTGGCATCTAGGAGCGGAAGGAAGCCAGCACCCTTTCTTTTTAAAAATCAGAGAAAACGGGCTTTCCCAGAGCGCAATCGTACCGTGGTCTTTCTTCTTGGTGTTATTCAGAACTCATTGAAGATACTGCCACCAAGATTCAAGAGTCCCCTAAGACAAAGGACCTCTTCTCTCTCTAGTGGACGTCACTTCAAAAATCAAGAACTCCGGGGCGCCTGGGTAGCGCAGATCGTTAAGCGTCTGCCTTCGGCTCAGGGCGTGATCCCGGTGTTCAGGGATCGAGTCCCACATCGGGCTCCTCCGCTAGGAGCCTGCTTCTTCCTCTCCCACTCCCCTGCTGTGTTCCCTCTCTCGCTGGCTGTCTCTCTGTCACATAAATAAATAAAATCTTAAAAAAAAAAAATCAAGAACTCCACTCTTCTCCGTTATCTAGTTGGTAAGGTCACAAGAAGTGGAGGCCAAGGCTAAGGCGTGACCCCCACCCTTCACCTCCTCCTGAAACTGGATGTGACTTTCATCCCCATCAGGTACTGGTAAATGACCACAGGCAAGTCACCTCACCTCACTAAGCTTCAATCTCCTCACTGGTGATAGCAATAGCAACGTTTTTAAGCTCCTAGAATGTACTAGATACATCTAAGAACGCACCTATTCCTTGCAACAGTGCTATTGTGAGAAGACCAGCAGGTACGTTCACTATCACACCCACCTTGGAGATAAGGAAATGGAGACACAGAGGTAGCTAACTTGCTCAAGGTCCTACAGCTAGTTGGCAGTAGGATGGGATTGAAACCAGGTGGTCTGTCTCCCACACTCTTACCATTTACTCTGTAACATCTGTTAATTGGAGAGAAAGATATGCCACTTGACAAGGTCATCATCTGGACTTTACAAGCCAACTATCTAAAATACCACAGTAGATCCTCAATCAACAGAATTGCTATTTCCTCCCAACACAACCAAATCTGTAACCCTCTCTCAACAAACAGTCAACTTGACGGTGCTTCCTGTTGGATACAGAAAGGATGCATAATTCAACACAGCCAATGACAGGGAAATAGAAAACAAAATTCAAAGCCCATTGCATGAAGTGAGAGGTCCTACGGGCACCGGCTGGGTCTTCTTCATCTCTGAGCCATCTGCACAACCTAGTAGAAATCCTGGCACAGAGCAGGAAATCCGAAGAAGCTTACTGACCCTCATGAATTTCCTTCGAAGACACCCCTTCTTACTTTATGTTCCTGTTTGTTTCCCAGAGACAGCCCTAAACATTGGGTATCACTGATTCTAAAATCTCCGAGGGAACACACAACACCCCCAGAGTTGGGAGGAATCATGTCCCCTAACATCAACCCCCACCAGGTCTTTGATTCTCTCTAGAACCTAGCTTCCCTCTGTCACCTTTCCCGTTCCCTTTTCACTTCACTGGCAGGAAATGCCTTGCTTTTGGTCCATCCTAAGCCATGCCCCACCAGGTGCCAGCTCAAGGGACAGAGTTTTCTGCCACAAGGGCCACTCCCTCGTAGAATCAAGGTGAGTCTGTAGGGTCCAGGCCATGCTCTAGGAGAAATTCCATCCTCACTGCCTCCCCTTTGGCCCATCTTCCACAAGCTGTGGACAAATGCCAGAGCAGAGCCTCTCAAGGGCTCTTCCATGCTCTGACATGTGAGCTGGCTTGGAGAGTGTCTTCCATGTTAAGATCCTCCCATGAGTGTGAAAAAATAAAAATCGCTCAAAAGTCTTTCTTCTGACTTAGAGTGCCAGAATTTACTGGATGATCCCTGAAATCTTTCTTGCTGTCTGTATCCCCATCTTCCTCCTTCTAGTCTGCCTGTAAAAGAAGAAATAATCTTAACAAGAAAAAAGAAACCTACCTAACATGAGAAACTGGGAACAATCTGTTATTAAGAATCTAACAGCTCCTAAGGAGTCATTAAGAGTCCTAGTGGCACCTCTGGTCCCACTGTCACCCAAATCATCACAATGGGCCATTCGGACCATAAAGCACTGCCCGCTTCTCTGTGGGCATGGACGTTCTTTATGGTTCTCCCTCCCCCCTAATTTTTTTGGCGAGGCTCAGTAGGAACGCAACAGACTTCTGTTATGATGATGAACGAGCTGGCTGCTGGCAGAGTGGGGCCTTTGAGGAAGCACTTTACACACACACTCACACAGATACACTCGTATACTCTACACACACAACTCCACACACACACAGCCCCCACCCTGCACATACACACACACTGTATTCAAGATACATTCTACAACTTCCTCACACATACTCTGTGTGTATGCTACACCCTGCACACACACATGCACACACACACTCACACGCTCACCCTTGGCCACCAGCACCAAGGAAGCCCCACGGTGGTCATGTGGGCCAGGACACCCTACCAAGCTCTTTGGCCATGGAGGCAGCCCTGTACACCCTTTCCTCTCACCACTTCCAACTCCAGAACCTTCATTGGCATCATTATCCCCATCTGGATGCCTTAAGTCAGACCTGAGTTCAAATCCCAGCTAACCAAGCTGTGTGGCCTTGGCAAAGTCACTTAACTGCTGTGGCCCTCCATTTCCTTTGTGTGTCTTGGAGAGTGGCAGTAGCAAACTCCAGAGCGAATATGAAGTCAGGCCTCAACAGCTCACCCAGATCACAAGTCCTAAGTCTATCAACCCCTTGGCACCCCCCACCCTGACCCCTCCTCCCAAGATGCCCCCTGGATCTTCCACAGCATAATGACTAACAGGCTAAAGCCTGAACCCAGCAGGATCTTGTTACGGCTCCATAAAAAACACCTAATCTGATTGGTCCACACCTGTGAGGGGTTGGCTGTTAAGACACTGAGCAAGCAGGATACTGCAGGGGAAGTGGTTGGCACGGGGCCTAGCACGGACTCTGCTTCATACAAGTTACCCCCAAGGCTGGGCTGCTCCGAGAGCATGTCCTCCTCCTGCTGAGCAGTGAGCTGTCTCCCTCATGCCACCAGTCGCAGTCCTGCATCTACCCGTGGGGCTGAACAGATTCCAGTACAGGCTGGTAGGTCCAGGAGGCCCCCTTGGGAGAGGCTGGGGACTCCAAGACTTACATGGTCCATGCAACAGCTCCCCCACCCTAGAAAGGAAGCAGATGTCCCCAAGGAACCCCCTTAACTCTCTCCCCTCTCCAGAGCCTGCTAGGCCATTCTCTCATTGGCACGTCCCAGCTCCTGGGAGGAAGCAAGGACATTTTACAGATGGTCAATCACCCAAGTCAGATGTCCAAGATCACATGGTGATGGGGATGGAATTAAAACCTAGTCCATATCTGGATCCCTTCCACTAAAACACCTGCAATTCTAATTTTATAGGTTAGGAAAAAGATACCCAGGTGGGAAGTGAGTGGCCTAGGATTTCCCAGATAATGGATCACAGCAGTGAAGCAAAACCGAGGCTGGAGGCAGAACTGTGTCCTCTCAAGGGCAGATCCGGGCGATACCTCCAAGGACAGGACAAAGTTCTGACAGCATCCCCCATCTCCAAACATCCAGGCTTACCCTACTCCCATCCCCTACTATTTCCTGGGCCATCAGAGGAGGACCACCCAGGCATCAGAGAAGGACCACCCAGGCACCACCAGGCCATCAGAGGAGGACCACCCAGGCACCACCCAGGCTCCACCAGAGCCATGGGTTGGACTCTCAGCCATACTTCTCTGTTCTGAGCTCAGTCTGTGGGCACCAGGCATGAACATCACCCCCTCCCAGAGTATCCGCACCACCTACCTCCAGGAACGCCGCAGCTGACGACCGAAAACAAAGCGTAGCTCACTGCCAGCCCAGCCCTGCTTAGTAATCTGCCCTTTGCATCACCGGGGGAGCGGTGGGAATACAGCTTCAGTACCTGATGGTACATCCAAAAAAAGCCAGCTGAGGGGGCCCACAGACTCCCACCTGTCCTCTCCCACCCACCACTCTAGGAGGGTGTCGAGGAGCTACTGTTTCTTTTTTCTCCCACCCCAAGGAGATCAATATGTTGTGCAAAAACATCTCCATCCCGCCAAGCTTTCCTTTACACCTACCTCCATATGGGCCATCCCTCATAGCATTCTGCTAATTCACCAATAATTCCTCCAGAATCATCATGATTGATTTCACAGTGCCAGGCTGACTCCTGCCTGGCAGCGCCCCAGCCAAGGGTAGCTGAGCAGGCAAATCCAGGCTCAACCCACTGGAGCTGGGGGTCAGCAGGTCGGAGCCGGAGGGAAGCACACCAAGAGCTGGCTTTCGGGGAAATAAGGCAGGGTAATGCAGCAAGGCTGGTGTGTTTGAAAAGGGGAGTTCAGCTTTGTATCTCCATAAACGCTACCAATTATTGAGCACCTACTCTGTGCTAAGTGCTTTGCAAAACTTATCTCATTGAATACTTGGTGCAACATTTTACAAATAAGAAAAAAGTCACGTAAAAAAATACTGTCATGAGCCCAGGGACAAAATGCACCAGGACGCAATGCTATCTTCCCTAATAGGCAGGCCCTCCTTTAGGAAAAACTGTCACTATTCAGACTAACAATTTTTCTGCATAATTTTCATAATGTTCAGGTTCTTGATAACACACTCATGGGTAAAAATAATGCTTAGCAGCTCTCTGCGTAAAATGATGGTATTAATATTAACTGTAGTGCTGGCACTAGTAGGAGCAGCACTAGTAACTGGAAATTATCATGCATTTTAAAGACTATCAGGCACTATGCTGGATCTGTACATATAGTATTTTATTAATAATCCTGTATCAGGGAGCCTGGGTGGTTCAGTTGGTTAAGCAACTGACTCTTGATTTCAGCTCATGTCATGATCTCAGGGTCATGGATGGAGCCCCACATCAGGCTCTGTGCTCAGCAGGGAGTCTGCCTCTCTCTCTCTCTCTCTCTCTCTCTCTCTCCCTCTCCCTTTGTCCCTCCCTTTGCTCATGTACACTCTCTAAAATAAAATAAAAATAATAAACCTTTAAAAAATAACAATAATAATCCTATATCATTTCCAATGTTCTTAGAAACATTTTTGGCTAGTTACAGGCATACCTTGGAGATATTAAGGGTTTGGTTCCAGACCACCACGATAAAGTGAATATCACAATAAAGCAAGTTAGTGAATTTTTTGGTTTCTCAGTGCATATAATCATTACACTCACAGTATAGTCTATTAAGAGCACAATAGCATTATGTCTAAAAAACAATGTATATACCTTAATTTAAAAATACTTGGCTGTTGGGGTGCCTGGGTGGCTCAGTCTGCCTTTGGCTCAGGTCAAGATCCCAGGGTCCTGGAATCCAGCCCTACATCAGGCTGCCTACTTAGCAAGGAGCCTGCTTCTCCCTCTCCCTCTGTATGCCACTCCCCCTGCTTGTGCTCTCTCTCTCTGTGTCAAATAAATAAATAAATCTTAAAAAATAATAAAAAAAAATATTTGATTGCTAAAAAATGCTAACCATCATCTGAGATTTCAGTGAGTTGTAATCGCAGATCACAGATCAACATAACAAATATAATAATGATGAAAAAGTTTGAAATATTGTGAAGACTACCAAAACGTGACATGGAAACACAAAGTAAACAAATGATGTTGAGAAAATGAAGCCAATAGACTTGCTCTACCCAGGGTGGGGTTGCCACAAACCTTAAATTTGTAAAAAAAAAACACAGTATCTGCAAAGCACAATAAATCAAAGTTCAATAAGACAAGGTATGCCTGTATGTTAAAAATATTAAGAGTAATCACTAACAGAATAGAATATGGTCTATAAATTGTGAACCAGCAAAGGAATAATGGAGGGGATGTGGAAATATCCATCAACATAGAAAAGTAAAAAAAGGAGCAAAGAAAAGGACTGGTAAAAAGAAACTGAAAATAAAACAGTAGAGAAAAGAACTCAGAAATTGTATCAGTGATTATAATAAACATAAATGGATTAAACTTACCCATTAAAAGACAGAGATTATCAGACTGGTACAAACAATTGAACAAAATTCAGTTATATTATGATTACAAGAGACACATCTGAAACAAAGCCTTATTAAAAGATTGAGAATAAAGGGACAGAAAAGAATATATCAGGCAAACACTAACCTAAAGAAAAGTGATGTAACATGTAATTAACGTCACTCAAAACCACTACAGGTCCTCAAAACAACCTTCAAAATAGGGCAAAGTAGATATGAAATCCCTATTTTCCATAAGAAAACTGTGGAACAGAGAAATTAGGTCACTTGCCCAAGGTCACACAGGCAGCAGGGGCAGAAAGAGGATCCACATTCAGGTTTCTAGCACTCCAAAGCTCATGTTCTCAACCACAACAAGCACTGTTCTAAGTAATGCTACCTTGGGAAATATTTAGTGTGTAGAAAAGACATGTTTCATAAGCAAGGCTTGGCATATAAGCAAGGAAAATGGAGAAAGGATCATGAGTCACTAAAGAAATAAGAAAGAACCACCTACTGGTTCTCAATCCTGGAAGTAGATTAGCCAGAATATCTAGGGAGTTCTAAGAAAGGCCAGTGATTTGGGCCCCACCCCAGACCGATTAATACAGCATGAGTGGTGTGGCCCAGGCATCAGTATTTTAAAAGCTCCCAAAGTGACAGTAACATGCAGGCAGGTTTGAGAACAATTTAACTGTATACAACCTCAACGAAAGCCTATTTAAAGATAGAGGGTAGTTTTAGGTCACTATGGAAAGCAGAAATAAGACAGCCCTACGATCTCATCCCTCCAACCTATAGATCAAAAAGAAACTTTCAGAACAAGGGGAGATATGGGACCCCTTCTTCCACATAATGAAGGAAACCACATCTGGGAATATCTGGGAAAAGAGCTGACAGAATCCCTGTACTAACACCCCCTCCCTGCTTCTTAAAGAGAACAGAATGAATCACAGAATCTTAGGGGTGGAAAGAATCTTATAGGAAACTTAAAATGGATCCTAGACTTGGCTGACTGTTAGAACTGCCTTGTGAACTTCATAAAAATATATAGTTGACATTTGAACAACATGGGTTTGACTGTGTGGATTCACTTATATGCAGATATTTTACAGTAATGTATTGTAAAATTATTTTCTCATCCTTATGATTTTCTTAATAACATTTTCTCAACCTTACTTTATTGTAAGAATCCAGTATATAATATATATAACATACAAAATGCGTGTTAATCAACTGTTGGTGTTATTGGTAAGGCTTCCAGTCAACAATAGGCTATTTGTAGTTAAGTTCTGGGGGAGTCAAAAGTTACACCTGGATGTTTGACTGTACAGAAAGTTGGCGCCCCTTACCCCTGCACTGTTCAAGGGTCCATCATAGATCTCTGCGTCCCACTGATAGGGGAGTGTGATTCTATGTATCTGGCTAAGGATTGAGAAACAATATTTTTTAAAAGATACTCAGGCTTTTTGGAGAAAGATGGTGGAGTGAAGCCACATCACAATAACTCCATGTACCAACACATAATTAAGCAAAACAAAACACATACCTCCCTCAAAAAAAAGGGGTGAGGGGTGGGAACCAGCACTGATCAAACAAGGAATGCTATCAACATCTAAGGGGAAGACCTGGGGTGAGGGTAGGGGAACAGAATTTGGCGTACCTTATGAAGCTCCTATCCCCACACCACCCCCAAGAAGCATTATTGGTGAGGCCATAATCCTGAGACTTTTTACCAATTACTACCATTGTTATACTACTATTCCTACTTTTTAGAAAGAAGCAGACCAAGGTTGCACTGTTATTTTTTTTCCCTCGTCTGACTTGATGGGAAAGAGTTGAAAGGATAAATTAGAAACTGCTAGAAGATAGCCAAAAGCTGTGGTTTCAATTATTCAGGGTCCCTCCCTCCCTCTCAGATGGGCATCTGCTCCAAAGCTCAAGGCGTAATTCAAGAGATAATCTAAATGTCAAGGACATCCCCTCACAGAAGACAGTACACCCGCCATGAGTGGAATGAACTTGGAACAGGACATTGAACAAAATCTCAGGAGAGCAGCACACAGTCCTAACAAAAGGAACACACAGCTCTGAGCGCCCACCCTCCCTCATCCCCACATTCCCTACAACACTCTCAGGCATCAGAAATCATCTCAAACTACAGCTCAGATACCAGGGTAGAAGTTTTGAATACGTTACAAAAGGAGTCATAAAAAAAATGGAAAGTAATTTTAAAAAAGCATTTGCCCAATACCAGAGCAAATAGAAGGACAAGACAAAACTACCCAAGTTCGGCATAAGCAAGATAGTATCGTGGCACTTGCATACATAGGAAAACGGAATACAGAAGATGAAGAGCCCTGTGTTGAAGAAAATAGAACCAAAGAAACAGTGCTTATCATATAGGAGAAATTAATCAGAATACATATTCACTAAAACAAGAAAAATTAGACTACCAAGAAGTTAGAGTAAAGAAAACAAACGGAAGACCGAAATGAAATTAATCAGAATATATATTCACTAAAACAAGAAAAGTTAGACTACCAAGAAGTTAGAGTAAAGAAAACAAACTGAAGACCAAAATGACACCCTTTCAGATTGCTGCATAAACTGGAGACAGAAAGAATACAAGTAAAAATTGAATTCCTCCACAGGGGAAAGGCTGGAGACCACATGGCTCTGGGACTTACTAGATATTATCAACCTTGACGATGTAAAAACAATGGTAGTACTAAAATAAGGCAGAGGCACATGGTAGGAGAAAGTATGTGAGAGCATCTTACCGTGTCTTTTATAGCATGCACTTAAAAGTCTAAAATTAAAATCAGTCGTTGACCGAAAGGAATGACTGCAACCTTTTAATATTTTTCATCACCTCAGTGAGATCTTTTAGAAAATATGTTTCAATGAAGAAATATTAATCCAGAGCGTAGCACTTCCTTCTGATGTTTCCTCTCAGAAAATCAAGCAAAGTAAGTGAGCACTCTTTGTTAAAATTAGAAAGGAGGGGGCACCTGGGTGGCACAGCGGTTGGGCGTCTGCCTTCGGCTCAGGGAGTGATCCCGGCGTTATGGGATCGAGCCCCATATCAGGCTCCTCCGCTATGAGCCTGCTTCTTCCTCTCCCACTCCCTCTGCTTGTGTTCCCTCTCTCGCTGGCTGTCTCTATCTCTGTCAAATAAATAAATAAAATCTTTAAAAAAATAAAAAATAAATAAAATTAGAAAGGAGAATGTGATCCTATCATTCTAAATTATTCCTGTCAATTTATGATTTATGTATTTTTCCAGCCATATACATCCATAGAAAGATTCTTTAGTGATTTCCTCCTACTGTTTAAGATGATTATTCCTAGGAGGTGAGATTTTTTAAATTATTTTTAAAATATCTCTGTGAATTTTTTTGTAGTGATTATTTTGAAAAACAATTGTTGTTATTTGCAGAGGAAGAAACTTTCAGGTAGTTGAGATGGTCACGGCCAAGTGTGAGGACCAATGAATGCAGCCCAGGAATCTGGCCCAGAACTCTCCGTGCAGCACTCCCGAGAAACAGCCAACCACCCAGCCCAACAAAACCTCCAGGGAGAGGGAGGCACGCGCTCACTGCAGGTCCCCCCCCACCGCAGAGTGACTCTTGCACAGCACAGCTAATTTTCTCGCTGCTGCTGCCCTTGTGATCATGTCTTCCAGCAATAAAACCTACTTTTTATTGAATCGCCCTAACTGGGAGCTCATCGTGTTCTTCTACATTCGTCTTCAATCCTCACAGCAAACTTAAGAAGTTAGGAGGTTTCATGAGTTTTTCCCATTTCCTGTGGAACAGACTGAGCCCTGGAGAAGTGAATTTCCCAAGTCCCCACGGCCAGGAGGTGGTAGGTCGGGGCTCCAAAACCCTAAAGTCCATGTTTTTAACCAAAATGCTTTGCTAAAAAGTTCTCCCTGAGGGCACCTGGGTGGCTCAGTTGCTTGAGGGTCTAACTCTTGATTTCGGCTCAGGTCACGATCTCATGCATCCTGGGATCGAGCCCCATGTCAGTCTCCCCAGTCGGTGGGCAGTCTGCTTGAGATTCTCCCCCTCTGCCTCTTCCCCCACTCACGCATGCATGCACTCTCTCTCTCTCTCTCTCTAATAAATAAATATTTTATAAAAAGAAAAGACAGTGCTCCCTTGCATTGATCCAACACCCACCTTTCTATAAGTTCTAACCAATGGCACTTACTCTTGCTCTCTGGGGACACACCAAAAAAGGCTAAAACCCCTTTCTTTTTTTTTTTATTTTAAATTTATTTATTTTTTTAAAGTTCCATGATTTATTACTTGCATATAACACCCAGTGCACTATGCAATACGTGCCCTCCTTAATACCCATCACCAGCGTATCCCATTTCCTCCCCCCCTCTGAAGCCCTCAGTTTGTTTCCCAGAGTCCATAGTCTCTCGTGGTTCCTTCCCCCTTCTGTTTACCCTCCCTTTCTTCTTCCCTTTATTCTCCTACCAATCTTCCTACTTCTTATGTTCCATAAATGATTGAAACCATATGATAATTGTCTTTCTCTACTTGACTTATTTCGCTTAGCATTATCTCCTCCAGTGCC
>NC_048223.1:80465015-80550425 GCF_002007445.2 Ailuropoda melanoleuca
TCATTTGCAAATGTCTTCTCCCATTCCATGGTCTGCCTCTTAGTTTTTTTGACTGTTTCCTTGGCTGTACAGAAGCTTTTTATCTTGATGAAGTCCCACAAGTTCATTTTTTCCTTTGTTTCTCTTGCCTTTGGAGATGTGTCATGAAAAAAGTTGCTGTGGCCGATGTCAAAGAGGTTGCTGCCTATGTTCTCCTCTAAGGATTTTGATGGATTCCTGTCTCACATCAAGGTCTTTCATCCATTTAGAGTTTATCTTTGTGTATGGTGTGAGAGAGTTAAAACCCCTTTCCATATGGCACTGCCTTTCAATATAGGAAGACAAAAATCCCATGACCCTCATCTGCCCAGCCTTCTTTCTCCCCAAGCAAACCCACACCAGGTGCAAAAATTACAGGAAAAAAAGAAACCTGCATTTCCTTCTGACCTGTGATGAAGTTACTGAATGATGAACTTACATGGAATCATGAAGTTTCCAAGATGCTCTTATCTATATGCTATCATTTAAGTTCCACTTTTTAGGAGTTCCTAACAGTTGGGTTCCCTGGGAAAATCTCCCAAGAGAGTTTCATGCCACAGACAACTCTCACCTCTGCAGGTTAACGGCTGGGTGTAGGGGTGTGGATAACGTAATTTATATCTGGCACAGAAGTGTATTATATGCATTTTCCAATTTATCTTCATAATTATATTTTTTCATAGATTCATATTTAAATGAGTTTCTACTCCCCTAACGCACGCTGACTGGCAGCGAGGGGAGGGAAAGCAGGATGAAAATGTTAAGAAGATTTTCCGCCAAGTGTGAATCTTCCCTACGCCATTGCTGAGAACTCTCTGGGCTAGGTGGGGGCTGTAGGGTTGGGGTGGAGGGCGGGTTGTCTTTGGTTTACAATCTCCCTAAGTCTGATTTCCACACACAGATACACCAGCCTGTCCAGCCAGCGGTGTATACTGCCTGGCACGTCCCATGCCAGGAGCCACAGGGCAGCTGGGCACAGGGGCCCCCCAGGCCCTGCCTAGAACATTCTCCTAGGAGTGTGTGCTTCCCAGCCGGGCCTTGTTCCAGGGAAAGACTCTGCTGCCTTGGTCTTACACAGAGGTCGGCAGGCCTCCACCAAAATGCACACCTGTGTTGGCAGTGGGGCCATGGAACATGGCCTGGAAAACATGGCTTCATGCCTCAGCGTAGGAACAGAGACCCAATATAGCTCAGCCCAGACTGAGTCAAGCTGCTGACCCCACTACCCTGTCCCTAAGTCCTCTCCTGCAGTGTCCTTGATTTCACTTCCATGTCCCCAAATCTAAGCCCCGCCCCCAAGGCCCCTGGGTTATATACATTGCTCTCTACTTCCTCCCATGGCTTTTCTCCAGGCAAAATCTGAACTCACTTATCACAGCCCGTCTGTCCCTTGCAGGGGAGGGGAGACACCCAACACCACAGCCCAGAAGGAACCTCCGCAGGGAATCAGTCAAAAGCCAGACGCTAAAATTACATTTTCTCACTCCCTTCTCATTTGAAGGGAAGTCTGTGTAGGACTGGCTGTGATCACACACTCTCTGCCGTAAATGAGAGTTATCTCAACAGCCTCCCTCTCCTCCTCCTCTTTCTTCTCCCTGTCCTGTCCCCTCTCTGTGCCTTCAAGGCCTCCCTCCCCACTGAATTCCCTGCTTACTGCCTCCCTCTTACTCGCAGTGTGCTAGGGACACGCAGCTCCATAGGGAACGTGCAGAAAGCTCTGGTCCCCCCCATCGGGAGAGGGTGAGCATTGCCACTGCCCAGCAGGAACATACAGGATGCAGGAAGAAGCAGGGGTACACTGTTGGGGGGGGGGGACAGCGGGGACCTCATATAAGGGAACAATTCAGGAGTTTTTCACCCTTAAAGAATCTACAAAAACACCAGCACAAGGGGAGGGGCAAGACAAGCTCTTCAAAGCACATAGCCCGAAACATCCAGAGTCCCAGGCCACTCCTATCTCCTTCTTCTGGAAAAATTCACACAAAAAGGTTATCTTCCAAGATTCACAGACATGTGCCCTTCCCCTTGGCACTGCCTGGCCCCATAGGGGCTGAATATTTTCAATGGGTAGAGGAAGGGATAGTCTTAACTCTCAAAAATGCCTGTTCACCAGGCAGTCGTCTGTCCTTTCAGGACCTCCTTCACATTTTAAAACATTACTGCTGAGTGGTTACTCAGGGAGGCACACAGACAGCCTCGAAGATGTGGAACCAAACCTGGAGAGTTGAACTGAATTTTTGTTTGCCTTTATAGGCCACCTCCTATGAGTCAGGCACTGTGCTGGGCACATTTGCACACCAACCCTCGGTCCCCCAGCAACAGTGGGTATGGTATCGTCACACCCCTGTGCAGGTGAGGCCTGAAGCTCAGAGAGGTTAAGGAACTTGCTTGAGGCCATTACAAGTAATGGCACACGGCCAAGACACAAATCTAGTCCCAGAAACCATCATCTTTCTACCACACCAAATGTTTCCCCTAAAGAGTGCCCATAACTCCACACAGGAACCCAGCCCAGCCTGAATAATCCATCAGGGCAGAAGAAGAAAACTCCTCTGTCAAAGTGAAAGATGCTAATAGCAAGAGTATTTAGCTGGGAGTGTTCAGATTTCCATAAAAATCTCCTTGTGTGAAGATGAGCTGAAAAAAAAATCCGGCTGAATCTGCCTCTCAGAAGCCAGTACCTCCTGGTATTCAGACATCTGTCCTCAGCCTGCCAAAGAGCCCCGCTGCTTCCCCACCAACCTGCAATCCCCACCATGAGTTATTAAGGAGCCATACAGGGTTGGCTAAAGGAAAAGAATAGGTCAATTATATTTCACCCTACCCGCTAAAACTTAAATATGATGTCCAAGATCAAACAGCCCTTGCCTTTCATTTTTCTTGGCTTTAGGAAGGCACTGAGGGGTTAGGGAGCCCAGAACACAAGTGCCTGAGCATTTACAGTAATCCAGCCTCACCCCAGGCTGGCCCCCCATCCAGGCCCACCCCTGTGTGGCTTTTCCAGATCAACTGGAATTTGGGGTGAGAGCCAGTCTTTCCATCCAGTCAGCCTTCTGCATGGAAGGCACATGTTTCCAGGACCTCTCCTAAACAGGTATTCTGAGAAGAATTCTGAAGCAGAGACTGAAAAGTGAGGTCAACATGGAATTGCCTTCCCTTTGGATTATCTGACTCAGGCAAGTACCCACGACTGGAAAGACCCAAGGAAATGGGCTGACCCTAACTGGACTCAGAACAAGGGTGGGCAAACTAACAGCCTGAGGACCAAATCTGGCCTGACCTTTTTTTTGTAAATAAAGCTTTATTGGAACTAAGCCACGCTAATCTGTTAAGTATTGTCCATTGCTCTTCAGAGGGGAGGGGGGTGGGGGAATAGGATAGACTGGTGATGGGTGGTAAGGAGGGCACGTATTGCATGGTACACTGGGTGTTATACGCAACTAATGGAGCATCGAACTTTACATCGGAATCCAGGGATGTACTGTATGGTGACTAACAAAATATAATAAAAAATTATTTAAAAAAAAAAAAAGTATTGTCCATTGCTGGTTCCACGCTACAAAGGCACAGCTGAATAGTGCAACAGCCTGACCCACAAAGCCTAAAATATTTACTATCTGGTCCTTCCCAGGCAAAAAAAAAAAAAAAAGTGCAACCCTCAATTTAGAAAAACCGTCAGAAGTGGTTGGGCCTATTTCCTGAGTCGTTTTAAAAGCAAATAATATCTCTAGAATATATTTGGTACAGTCTTGCATGGAGGTAAAAGGATGGAAGAAAATAGCCCTGGAGGGCCCTTGCAGCCCCATAGGAAGCCAAAAAGAGACAAGATGCCTGGTATCCAGTGCCTCACATGACAGACGTCCTATTTACAGTAGGGTGATGTGTGCACCATGTTTGGGAGGCCAGGTCGACGTGCCCGCTCCAACCACACAGCCTCACCCTGCACCCACATCCAGAACCTGAGAGCCTCATGTAGGTAACGCCTGCTTCAGGAGAGCAAGCAGTCATTTGCGCCAGCCCACTCAGCTGGGGCCCAGAGGAGCCTGCCTGAAGCTGGCCCTCAGCAGGATTCGTGCAGAGACGCCACGGGTCTACCAGCTCCAGAGCCACCCACATGCAGGATACACACATGTAAGTGCACACGGAGAGGCCCAGGGCAGCTGGAGAAAGGCTGGCTGAAGATCTGGGAAGCTGACCTGCAAGCAACCTGCCTTTTATTTAGCCCCTGCTCTGGGCAACCGATGGGCATGGCTCTAAATAAAAGCAACAGCACGTGGGGGAAAGAGCACGGGGGCAGGACTCAGGAGACTGGGGGCCCACACCGACTCTGCCATTAACACTTCATACAACCTTAGAAGAGTCATGTCTTATCTCAGGGCCTCAGCCTTTCCCCCTGTCGAATGGGCTAATACTACCTGCTATGCCTAACTCACAGAGCTCAGACATAAGGCAAGTCATTATTGAACATCTACGACTGGCCAGGCATTGTTTCTAAGCACTTGAGATATCGAGGCAAACATGATAGGCAAAAGCTCTACCTCATGGAGCGTACCCTCTAGGGTTGGGATGGAAGCTTCTAAGCCGTGCATGCAGGAATCCTTTGAAAAGCCATGATGTGCCACACCTGCATCATGGGTGGTGCCATCCTCCTGCCACTCTAGACCAGTTACGGACTGGACTCACACCGCGAGCAGACCTGCTGGGAATCCATCCCTGACCACAGTCATTGCCTGGGAATGGCTCTAAATGCCTTGCATGTAGTAACCCTACAATCACAAGCAGCCCCCAACACCAAGGAAGGCCCTATAAATACACACACTCCACAAACAAGCAAGCTGGGGCCCAGAGCAAAGAAACCGTCTTCCCAGGCTAACACAATCAGTAAACACCAGAGATAGGACTAAAATGTAGGCATTCTGATACGAGGACACATGTATCTAACCACTGTGTTGTCCTGCCCATACTGAGAAGGAAATTAACTGTCCTACCCATCTTGATAGCCCCCATGCTGGCCGGAGGTGCTGAACTTACTGGGTCGAATTCTTCTATCATGGACTGGGTAAGGCCATGCCACCCCAGGCTGGCAGCCATGCCCCCAGAAGGAGGAAAGGAAGCTCCATTCTAGGATGGACATCCTCTAGGAGAGGACAGCTTCTAATAGGACAGCTGCACCCAGGGGCGCCTAGGTGGCTCAGCCGTTAAGTGTCTGCCTTTGACTCAGGTCATGATCCCAGGGTCCTGGGATCGAGCCCCACATCAGGCTCCCTGTTTGGCGGGAAGCCTGCTTCTCCCTCTCCCACTCCCCTTGCTTGTGTTCCCTCTCTCGCTGTCTTTCTCTGTCAAATAAATAATTAAAATCTAAAAAAAAAAAAAAAAAGGACAGCTGCACCCAGGAGAGAGGCCTTAAACTGACAGGGAGATGGTCCTTGCATCGCCCTCTCTGGGCCCCTCCCCTGGCCGGGCATCTCCAAGCAGGCAGATCTCTAATTGCAGGCTGCAGTGAGAGCAGTGACACCTGCCCATGGAGGCAGGCCAAGACCAGGACGCGGGCAGAGATACGTTATGCCCTGTAAGGCAGTCATCTTGCTCTATTATTTCCCTAGTGCCAGCCCCAAGTTTTCAGTAAAGCCCTGAGTCGATGTCCCAGGCCAGATGTCCAACAACACAAGGAATTAAGGAAAGGCTGAAAAGCCATGCCCCCAAGCTTGGGCCACAATGGTTAAAGGAAAAGGGTGCCCCCTTAACTAATATCTTGCTGGAAGTACTAATAGGTAAGACATTTCTCAAGGGAAAGGTAAAATTGGAGAGAGTCAAGGACACGCAGCTACCCTTTGCCCACGTGGAGTATTTTTCTCCAATGCCCATGTTGAAGGATCAAAGTCCTGGCTAACTGAGGCAAATAACAGCTTCCTTTTTGGAAGAGGAGGATGCTAAGAGGGGCAGAGAATGGAATGTGGGGGAAAGAGGTGAGATTCAGGGACTGTGCAGGGATACCCCTCCCAGCCATCCAAGAGACTCTCCTGAGCCGGGCAGTAATGCTCACGTCCGGTGTGCTCACACCAGCGCCAGGGTGGAGCAAAGTAGAAAGGAAAAGAAGGCAGAGACAATACCCCCTCTTGGGGCAGTCCTGCTGCATCCAGTTGGGAGGATAGAGCATCAGAGAAGACAGAAGACTGGCCCTGTTCCCAGGCCAGCCGGATTCATCGCTCCTCGGCAGCTCCCATCTGACACTGGTTCTAGCTGGAGCTGCCTCTCTCTCGACGCCTCCAGCATAGACTTGAGAGGGCTGGGTCCCCAGGGGTGCCATGGTATCCAGAGCTGTCTTCATTCTGCTACGAGAAGCAATGGGAAATCCCCGGGGCCTCGGGCTCCTCTGGGATTTCACACTGTTTTCTCCTGCCTTGCTTTCTCTTTTATCTCCTGTATTCGCATACTGCTGTGCCATCGACATGGTTGTCAGCCTGCCCATCTTAGCTCTGTGACCTCATGCAGACGCACAGAACATAAGAGCTGGAAAGGGCCTTGGAAAACATTCCCGAGCAAGCATCTCAGACTTGGGCACGCCTCTCCCCCGGAAACCGGGTTGTGTCTAGGCAGAAGCAAGGCTGGGGAGTGGCGAGGGCTGGGTGTGCTTATTCTGAGCACATTTTAAAAAGTGGAGCATTTTTAAGGTAAGACCAAGTTGACATGATTCCAAGCCCAGGAAGAAAAGATGCTAGAAGCAGTGTGAGAATCAAGCCCTGAGACAAGAAGAAAAGGTGGTACATGTGGGGTACTGTTTTTATATGCTGCTCCCCATACCGAGTCTGGCACAAGCCCCCCAAGCTTTGCCTCCCAAATGGAAGGCCCCAACCAAGGTTTTGGTGTCAGTGTATGTAAAACCACTCAGGTAATATACTCATGGAGCACAAAATTGATTCAAAGATGTAAAGAGAGTACTATTTACACGTTAAATAAAATATATCATGGAGTGACAGGAAAAATCTGCACAACTTCATCAAGTAAACATGTGCGTGGAGCAGGTAACTTTGGATGACGTTGCAAGACATTTTGAGGGAAGAAATGGAGAAAGAGCCCATTCACCTTTTTTTCTTTTCTCTCCTTAAAGAATTTCAGTAGAAAATTCTCAAAAGCACCAAGTTGTTTTTTTCTTCCAGCTTTATCGAGATGTAAGTGACATGTAACGTGGTGGGAGTTTAAGGTTATTACTTTGCATACCAAGTTTCTAATGCCCCCACTTCACAGATGAGAAAACTGAGACCCAGAGAAAGAAAAGAACAGAAGCAGACTAGAATCCCAAGCCCCTGAATCCCGCGATCAATGCTCTTTCCAGCAAAGTATCACTCAACGTTAGGAGGCCCCACTAAGAGGCCAGGAACAGTTTCCAGTTTAACTCATCCTGCCCTATGACTAGGACAGCATGCTATGGAGACACATCCTTACCGACATAATTCTGATGAGCACAGCAAAACTTTGAGATTCCAGCCAGGCTGATATTATAGACTTGATCCTCCAGGAAAGACCCTCTGTCCCCTGAGCACGGCGTGTGTGGAGCACAGACCCTACCATCCAGCCTGACCAGCACATCCATTCCAGCCATCACTAAGATGGTGGATGGGTACCCGGAAGTCACCCTCTCCTTCCAGAGATTCCAAGAAGTTCATTCTGCAAAGGGACACTCCATGGTTCTAACAGGATAGATAACTACACAGTCCATCAAAAGGCCACAGTGGCAAGGAGGAGGTCACCTGTCAGCAACCAAAACCATACATTACCTTGGAATTAACTTAACCAGAGACGTGAAGGACCTATATTCTAGAAACTATAAATCACTCTTGAGACATTGAGGAAGACACAAAAAGATGGAAAAATATTCCATGCTCATGGATTGGTAGAATTAACATAGTTAAAATGTCCATGCTACCCAGAGCAATCTACACTTTCAATGCTATCCCGATCAAAATACCGAGGACATTTTTCAAAGAACTGGAACAAATAGTCCTTAAATTTGTATNGTCCTTAAATTTGTATGGAAACAGAAAAGGCCCCGAATTTCCAAGGAACTGTTGAAAAGGAAAAACAAAGCTGGGGGCATCACAATGCCGGATTTTGACTGTATTGACAAAGCTGTGATCACAAAGACAGCATGGTACTGGCACAAAAACAGACACATAGACCCATGGAACAGAATAGAGAACCCAGAAATGGACCCTCGGCTCTTTGGGCAACTAATCTTTGATAAAGCAGGAAAAAACATCCGGTGGAAAAAAGACAGTCTCTTCAATAAATGGTGCTGGGAAAATTGGACAGCTACATGCAAAAGAATGAAACTTGACCACTCTCTCACACCATACACAAAAATAAACTCCAAATGGATGAAAGACCTCAATGTGAGACAGGAATCCATCAAAATTCTAGAGGAGAACATAGGCAACAACTTCTATGACATCGGCCAGAGCAACCTTTTTCACGACACATCTCCAAAGGCAAGAGAAATAAAAGATAAAATGAACTTATGGGACTTTATCAGGATAAAGAGCTTCTGCACAGCCAAGGAAACAGTCAAAAAAACTAAGAGACAGCCCACAGAATGGAACAATATATTTGCAAATGATGCTACAGATAAAAGACTGTTATCCAAGATCTACAAAGAACTTCTCAAACTCAATACACGAGAAACAAATAAACAAATCATAAAATGGGCAGAAGATATGAACAGACACTTTTCCAATGAAGACATACAAATGGCTAACAGACACATGAAAAAATGTTCAAAATCATTAGCCATCAGGGAAATTCAAATCAAAACCACACTGAGATACCACCTTACGCCAGTTAGAATGGCAAAGATAGATGACAATGCAAGAAACAATTGCTGGAGAGGATGTGGAGAAAGGGGATCCCTCCTACATTGTTGGTGGGAATGCAAGTTGGTACAGCCACTCTGGAAAACAGTGTGGAGGTCCCTTAAAAAGTTAAAAATTGAGCTACCCTATGATCCAGCCATTGCACTACTGGGTATTTACCCCAAAGATACAGACGTAGTGAAGGGCCATGTGCACCCCAACGTTCATAGCAGCATTGTCCACAATAGCTAAATCGTGGAAGGAACCGAGATGCCCTTCAACAGATGACTAGATTAAGAAGTTGTGGTCCATATATACAATGGAATATTACTCAGCTATCAGACAGAACGAATTCTCAACATTTGCTGCCACATGGACGGCACTGGAGGAGATAATGCTAAGTGAAATGAGTCAAGCAGAGAATGACAATTATCATATGATTTCTCTCATCTATGGAACATAAGAACTATGATGATCGGTAGGGGAAGAAAGGGATAAAGAAAGGGGGGGTAATCAGAAGGGGGAATGAAACATGAGAGACTATGGACTATGAGAAACAAACTGAGGGCCTCAGAGGGGAGGGGGGTGGGGGGTTGGGATAGACCGGTGATGGGTAGTAAGGAGGGCACGTGTCGCATGGTGCACTGGGTGTTATACGCAACTAATGAATCATTGTACTTTACATCAGAAACCAGGGATGTACTGTATGGTGACTAACATAATATGATAAAAAAACTTTTTAAAAAAATCACACTGCAAAACCTAAATATAGACATTTTTTATGAACCATACCTCAATAAAGCCAGGAAAAAAGAAGGAAAAAAAAACAAAAACATCAGGTAGTGGGGCGCCTGGCTGGCTCAGTCAGTTAAGCGTCTGCCTTCAGCTCAGGTCATGATTTCAGGGACCTGGGATTGAGCCCCGCATCCCTGCTCAGCGGGGAGCCTGCTTCTGGGTCTGCCCCCCCCATGTACACTCCGTCAAATGAAAAAATGAAAAAAATCTTTGGGGGGGAAAAAAAGAAGGAAACATCAAGTATTGGGAGTTTCCTTTAGGAATATATACATGTATTCAGGATTGCTTTTATTTTTTTCAGCTTCCTTGAGGTATAATTGACAAGTAACACTCTAAGATACCTAAGTGTGTGTCATGGTGAATTGACGTATACGTCGTAAAAGGACTTCCACCAAGAAGTGCTGAGATATGATACTCCAGCAAGCTCCTGCCTTCTCCATGATGTGCACGGTTTTCTCCCGTCATGGACACACCACCAGGCCAGACTGCAGCCCTCTGAGCTCATTTAAGAATACAAAAACTTGGGGCACCTGGGTGGCTCAGTCAGTTAAGCATCTGCCTTCAGCTCAGGGCATGATTCCAGGGTCCTGGGATCGAGCCCTGCGACAGGCTCTCTGCTCAGAAGGGAGTCTGCTTCTCCCTCTCCCTCCGCCCTTCCCCCTGCCTGTGTTCTCTCTCTCTCAAATAAATAAATAAAAATCTTTTAAAAAAGAATGCAAAAAGTTAGGAAGCAGCCTTTGCATTACTATTCCCCAAACAGCACAGACATTAACATTTTAGGGACAAAAGGGCAAGGTCCATTTTCTCAATAGTGTCCTATTGATGAGTGAAATATGAAATCTAAATTTTTTCATTTTTTTGCCACTTGGGTCTCCATAAAATTACTTCTGTTTTGAATTTCTGAAAATGCGGCCCTTCACTCCTTTAAATGTGCCTGAGTTGGCCCTCATGAATAAATGGTTCTTGCCATTGCCCCAGCTCTTCCCCTCCCCCTGCACTAGAGAAAAGGGCCCTGGGGCGCTGAGGTGGCAGAGGACAGAGGCCGGGTGACATTCCCCAGTAAGATGAAAGCTCCTCACCTCCTGGGTGCAGGGGGAGCACTGGTCCAGAAGTGGGCCCACCTCCTGCTAGGCGCTTACCAGGCCCCCTGCACCATGAACCAAGCGGTTCATCCATGACATAGACCTAGCCAGCGCCTGAGTGCATCTGTGGGCCCAGGGGAGCCCACCTCCAACGTCTCAGGTGCATCCCACTCCCAGAAGGCACCTTCCGTCTCCGGGCTGTTCCCAGGGAAATGCCCACACCAGGCCTGGAGCGTCCTGCTGACTCGCCCTCAGGGCTCAGTGTCAGCAGCAGGCTGTTACCATGAAGGTGTAGGTGGCCCAGGAGATGAGCTCAAGGCAACTAGAAAGACACAAGGTCCTATCTGACGGTCATCATGCTTCTCCCCCCACCTTGCCCCACTGCCTAGCTGATGAGTAAAGAGTCCAGTGGTTCTGAAGCTGGGAAGGGCATCAGAATCCCCCATAGAGCTGGTCTAAACAACACAGATTTTGTATTCCACTGCTGGATATTTCAATTTAGTAGCACTGGAGTGGGAGTTTTATTTATTTGTTTAGGTTCTAACAGGTGATTCTTGTGGCCATGACTAGGAACCATCGGCCTAAGCCACCCACTACAAATAATGGGAGGAGAAGCCCACAGGGCCCCCTCTGGGTGGCAATATGAGCTCCTCAAAGCAAGCTGAACAATTTTCTCAGAGCCGGATTTTCCACCTCTGGGGGTGAGTCTGCTGTTTCTTTAACCCTTCGAAATACCAGCGCCCTGAAGACATTTCCTGAGAAAAAAGTCCTCTCTGATGAGGTGAGGGAGACTCCACAGAAATTGCTTCTCCAATTTAGAAATGAAAACGATGAAGAAAGCGTCCACAAGAAGCTTTACCTCCATCTAACGAGCACACGTACCTTCCCAGGCCTCCCTGTTCCCAGAAACACCGCCATCTGCAAAGACTCCCAGCACTTGAGAGGCCCTAACTTCACAATCACGGCACAAAGGCCACAGAGTCAACGGCCACAGTGCATCTTGAGGACGAGGCCATTCTGAGGGACTTGGGGAAGGTGGGAAACAAGGAAGATGCGGGAACCATCGATCACAAAGGGGGTCAGGTGCGGTTGGCGATGACATCTTACTAGCTCCCCCCATCATGTGAAAGTGATTTCTCTTCTGAGAAAAAACATCCGCTAACAAGAGCTTTGTCAACAACACCTCTTCTCTCACCATGTCTTCACTCTGACACACACGTTTGCACATGTACACAAACAGGCACACACGCACCACAGAAACATGGAGCAGACGAAGAACTCCCCTGACCGGGAAGAGGAGGGCATTCATTCTCAGGAAGGGCAGCGGGGGAACAGAGAGATGGAGACACATGCCTGATGGACTTCAAGGAAAGGATCGGCAGGGCCCTTCCTCACGGGCCAGGGTGATTATACGACAAAGTCACAGGGCCTTTGGTGTTTCTGGAGACCTGATTTGAGCCCAAATAAAACTATGGATCGAGGGCCATTTCTGACTATTATAAGAAGTGAGTCTCTATGGGGTGCCTGGGTGGCTCAGTCATTAAGCGTCTGCCTTCGGCTCAGGGCGTGATCCCGGCGTTCTGGGATCGAGCCCCACATCAGGCTTCTCCGATGGGAGCCTGCTTCTTCCTCTCCTACTCCCCCTGCTTGTGTTCCCTCTCTCGCTGGCAAATAAATAAATGTCTCTCTCTCTGTCAAATAAATAAATAAAATCTTAAAAAAATAAAAAAGAAGTGAATCTCTAGGCTGACAATCCCACAGGTCAGGGGAAAAAAAAACAGAATTATATATCTTGAAGAAATAAGCTGAAAACTAGAATCAAGGAAGAGCCAACCTCCCCTCTAACAGAAAATAAAAATCATTTACTCAAATGACGCTTCAGTGTCACCTGTTTTTTCAACCTTGGCTTTCTGAACTGAACATAAAAAAACAGTTGTAAAACTTTATTTCATCCAACCTCATGACAAAAAAATCTAACAGTTTCTTGTAGCTTTAAGCAGAGTCCTGTGCCGAGTGTCTTCAAGTGTTCCCAGATCCCAGCCCCCACGCTGGCGCAAGAATGATGTATGAAGCCATATAAAAACATCATTTTCCATTTGGCGCAGAGAGTGTGGAATAAGACTTTGGAGGTTAAACTAAACAGATGAAAAGGGAACAGTGCAGGGATCCAAACTTAGCTCCCCGGTGCCCCTTGCACACACATAGGCCTCACATGGGTAACATCTAGAAATGAAGCTCGTGCTGGAGAAGCCAGGAAGTTTGGTTGTGTTTTGGGGCCTCTGGTTCTATGCTAGGGTCAACTAGGTAAATCCCAGTGAACGGTGAGATCCTTGATCACCACTACCTCAGTCGGCAAACACTGACATTCTATAAAGGAGAAACAGCAAAATGCAGGTCTTTGAAAGCATTCTGAGCTCCCCTCAAAGAGGGCTGGGCATGAATCCAGAGTGGATATATGGTGTGGCCAGAGAGAAAGAGCATGGGCTTCAGAGCAAAGTTCTACTTTTTACTACCTACCATCTGGGGGACTTGGGACAAGTCAGCCAACCTCCCCAAATCTGTTTCTTCATCTTTAAAAAATGGAAATACATAAAAAACGAATGATGTACTGGGGCAGCTGGGTGGCTCAGTCGGTTAAGCATCTGCCTTCAGCTCAGGTTGGGGTCCCAGGGTCCTGAGATCGAGCCCCACGTCAGGCTCCATGCTCAGTGCAGTGTCTCCTTGTCCCTCTCCCTCTGCTCCTCCCCACACTTGCACTCTCTCTCTCATGCTCTCTCTCACATACACAAATACATTAAATCTTTAAAAATGGAAATACAAAAAAAATGGAAATATAGTTTTTCAAAATGACTGGGAGAAATTGAAAGTCATAATTCAGGTGACAGAAGTCTGTCTCCTACAGAAGCATCAGTGTTGTTGATGACAATGAAGACAGTGATAGAACAAGCCCACTCCTCACTCATCTCTAAGCCATGGTCATGCCGCATCAGGTTGAACCCAGGACTCTGGAGATACGAACCAGATCCATCCAGAACCCAGGATCACAATGAGCATGAGTCCCAGGGTCATGGACACACCCAATCAAGTGCCTCATGCTCCACCCCAGGGGACCATCTTTCATCAACACCCAATGGTCATGCCGTGATGATGCACCTATGTGCCAAAAAACATTAAGAAAATGCAATCACAGGGGCATTTCCCCAGCTCCGGCCTCTGGCCCCTCAGTCACAGACACGATCAAATCCCGATGCCTCAAACTTATCTCCCATGGGCCCTCCCAGCGCCAAGACCGAAAGTCACCGAGGCAAACAAGCATGTGTCCTATTTGTTGGTCCTCTAGCTGTAATTGCTGGTTGGTTGGAGACTAATACAAATAACTCACTCAGATAATTCTGGCAATTAAGTCTGGCGAAAGAGCAGGAGATGGATGTGACATATAGTGAGCACAGAGGAGCAAAAGAGGCAGGTTTCTCAAACGTAGGGAGAGCTATGCAAGGAAATTAACTCCAGAGTGGTTTGCAAGGAACCAGGGGCCCCGGGCTCATTAGTTCAATCTTGGCAGCTGTCAATCACTGCCAAAAGGTAGTTTAATCGGGCCCCAAAGCTTTCAGGAACACTGTGAATCGAGGCCCACGGTTAGCCCTTCAATGTTAAGTTCGTGAGTTATGAGCACCCTTCCGCTGGGAAGGCACAGGCTTCTCCTACACAGCATGTGCCCTGGGCATAAAGGACGTGTGGATAAATACAAATACCCCGACAGCCAGAGGTGACAGAAACAGGTCTATAATAGTAGCCCAACTGGGTTTATGAGAAACAAGTGTGCAGTTCAATCCTGTTTCTATGGTTCATGGGAGACTCTTGAGCAGCGACAGAGAATATAATTCTCATGCTCTTTAGGGCTTCCAGAGATGAACAGGCGACCCAGAAAAGACAGCAATAATGTGTTATTAGCAGAGGGGCTGGGTGATCCTGAATCCCCCTCACCAATGTTTTCAAAAAACTTTAAGCTGTCTGGCCAAGCTAAAAAATTCAGACTGCCAGGGAAAAGTGGTTTTTTTTTTTTCTCTTTACACCATTCTATAAGAAAGTAAGCTAACATCCCAATATGGAATTATGGAAAGATTGCACCAAATAAGGCATCTGGTGTGCAAATTATAACAAATTCCAAATAATAGCAATATTAGTTAACAAGAAATTTTTCTTTCACCTTCAGCGGAATAATTTGCAAAGTTCTATCTCATAAGATCTTCACAATAAACCTGTAAAGTGGGTATTTTTATCCCCCTGGTATGGATAAGGAAAAGGCTCAGAAAGTAGGTTTTTGCCACTCCAGATTCCAGATGACTCCTGGAATGTTTGTAATTCTGGGCTTACAAAAATAAGAACATGGGTGTCAGGACACGGCCCTTGAGTCGGGTGATACCCAAGTGACACCACACTCAGAGTGTGGACTTGCAGGGGCAGGACCTGAGTTGATAGCTATTTCACGAGATCCTTTTGACCAGGGTTGTATAGGGGAGGGGAGAACAGAGAAGAACAATCGAAGCTCTGAGAGATAGGAACTGGGAACTCGGGCCCACGGTTCACCAGCTTAAATGCAGCTCCAGAAAGGGCCTGAGATGACAGGGACCCTAAGGAAGAAGACACCCAGGCTCCCGGCCAGTCCCAAGGAGATAGGTTCCTACGATAAAGCTGCTATCACTTGTGCACCTTTTGTCCATAGACCTGTCCCCACTAGTCAGAAACACTGCTGCAGCTCAAGGAAGGCCTCAACAGCAGCCCTGGAGTTCCAATGAGGTCTCTGCTTGTCCACATGGAAGAGGGCAAAGGCACAAAATAAACCCGAGAAGCAGAGGTTTGGAAGTAAGCATCAAGCCAGACATCTTGACATAGAACCGTAGGCACAGTCTCCATACGCTGGGCCTCGAGGCCTCTCCAAGCGACACCACTTTCTAATGAGTCTCGGGGTTAACACGGCTGTGGCCTATACGCCTTCGGGGGAGAGCAGCGGATACAACTTTATCACAAGGCAGCCGTGTACCTTTAGGCTCCCAGGCTACGCCAGGAACGTGAGAGACTGACTCCTGCTCATATGCTGGAAAAGGCCTGATGGGTTATGTTGCCTGGGGGCTTCAGCCCCAGAGGCTGGCCCCTCTCCCGGCCTTTGGTCAGCCCAGCCCTTGTTGCCTGGCCACATTCAGTGGGCGTTCAGACTGGTTTCGGCGGGTCCGTCATCCGTGGGATCTACTGGTGGTCTCTCAGGGACAACCTCAACAGGGCTAAGAGTTGGAATGTTCACGCTGGGGCAGATCCACCAGCTTAAAATACTGAAATGCTTTGTCCACGTTGGTCAGTAGGTGCTTCTCTGAACTCCCATGTGCCGGCCACCAACACGTTGCCCACCCACACGCCCCCACCCCAGGACTCCAGGCCTCTTCATGATCCTACAGCTCTGGTGCAGTGGGTGGGTGCCTCTCCAGGCCTGCACGGCTGCACAGGGTGTGCACTTACAACAGGATATGAACACCCTCTGTTGCTGTGCTGTCGGCGGGGCCGCAGCCTGACCCACAGCACTGCCCTGGCGGAAGGGCTGCCAGACCCCTCTGTGCCCAGAACCATTTGAAACCACACTACCTATTCTCCTCCACCTGGTGAGAGGCCTCCCTTCGTTCCTGCTGGGACTGGGGACGAGGGAAGCAACTACAGCCCTACATGTTATATTCATACCTTTGAGTTTATGGAAATATCCACTTGATTTCGAGGAAAAGAGAAAAAAAAAAAAAGGAGCAGCATCTGGTTCCACCTCTGGACTTGAACATTCAGCTGCTTTTTCACACGGTTTCCGGCCCAACAGGGAGAAGTCACCGTCTCCCCCCACCGCTGTCCCAGCAGAGTCATGGCCTAACAGCCTTCAGGGGCTCATGTGTCGAAACTGCACAGGATGACCCATCAGCAACTCACGGAACCAACTGTATAGCTCACAACTGGCATTTTTCAACTGAAACAGAAAACAACAGGTGCACCTGGGTGGCTCAGTCAGTTAAGCATCTGCCTTCAGTTCGGGTCATGATCCCAGAGCCCTGGGATCGAGTCCTGCATCAGGCTCCTTGGTCAGCAGGGAGCCTGCTTCTCCCTCTGCCTGCCGCTCTCCCTGCTTGTGCTCTCTCTGACAAATAAATAAATAAAATCTTTAAAAAAAAACAAAAAAAAACGAAACCCGGCAAACGGAAAGTCTGCCTTACAGGAAGGAGCCGTTACGTGGAACTTCGGCTTTATTATATTCACGAATGTAGGTAGTGAGTCGAGAAAGAAAAACTCTCTTGTGTTGCAGGTCTCAAGGGGAAAAACAGAGTTTGAAAGCCCCGATCCAGCTAATCCCACCCTGCCAATGATGAGGAAACTGGCCCGTGCAAGACCACCGGAGGGCGTGGCGCGAGGACGTGGCCGACAGTCCACAGGGCCTGCACTCTGCACCTCTCTCGGAAGCGGCTCTGGCCCTGGACCCAGATATCAGGTTTCCTGGATGCTAAGGAGCCGGCTCTTTGGCCCCCAAGCGCGGCACTCAAGTCGTCTCTAGTGCGGCTGTGACTTTCCAGACTAAATCTTCGCCCCTGAGCTCCTGACCCCGGCCAAGAGGCCTTGACCGAGACACAGCTGTCAGGGCCTCCCATTCCCCCAGCCAGGCTGAGGATGGTGTGGTTCGTGTCCAGCCTCCACCTCCAGAGCCCTCCTCTGCCACCTCCAAAGTCACCTTCAGGCTCATGTTTATCAATGAAAAATAGCATAAATCCTGGAGGAGAGACTGAAAATAAATTATTTGGCAAGCACTGTGCCAGGGGCTTACACACATGATCGCCCTCGGTGCATAATTACATTATCTCACTTGACATATAATAAATCCCTAAATGTTAATATCACACAGACACACAGAGTCGTCATCCCTACCACGTGCATTCTATTCTAAGCATTCCATATGCATTGTCCAATCTCACCCTCGGCTATAGACAGCAGGTGCTATTACAGCTGCCATTTTGCAGGCAATGAATTGAGATAAGAGAGGCTACATGACTTACCCAAGATCACACTGCTAATGGACGACAGAGCAAGACTGGAACCCAGGCAGTCAGGCTTCAGAGCCCACCCCTGCAGCTACTGTTTATGATTAGCTCCATTTCCAGGCGCAGAAACAGAGACCCAGAGAAGTTCAATCATCCTGCTGACTCCACCCAGAGACTACCTGTAAGCCAGGAAGATGTCCGCCATACTCAACAGTGGGTAAGGCAGGGCCACGACCATATGGATGGACATGGGTGGGCTTAGGCTGAAGACCCTCTCAGGGCCAAACCTCCAGTCTTTAGTAACTGCCTCCTGGGGAGGTCCAGAGGCTTTCAGGGGAAAAGCCAGAGTGATAGAGATATTCACACAACTTGGGACAATAGCTATTTTATTTTGTTTTTTAAATTTTTTTATCTGAGTATAGTTGACACACAATGTTAAGGATAGTTCCAGATATATAACACAATGATTCAACTTCTCTGTGTGTTAGGCTATGCTCGCCACACGGGTAGCTACCATCTGTCACCATACGATACTACCACAGTCCGGTTGACTATATTTGACAATGGCTATTTCAACCAGAAGGGAAGTTTTTAAATTATGTTATCACTTTTGACTACTACAAACAGCCCAGATAGGAGAGAGCTAAAGCTTGACTCTTTGAATTTTGGTTTGTTAATTGCAGGTTTGTTAATTGGAAAGGACCCTAAAACATGTACCATTCAATACCATCATGTGAATGATGAGGACACCAGGGCATCTGTGGGAAGTGTCATGCCCAGGGCCACACAGCGAGTAAGCGACAGAGTCAAGATGAAATCCTAGGGCTCCGGGATTGGCACTTTCTGGGTCTGTCCACGTGGTTTGTCTGTTCTCCATCCATGCGGACTCTGCTCAATACACATGTCGAGAGCCCAGCCCACAGCTGATCCGGCATACCCGGACCATCCCGGGATCCTGAGACACAGGCTCGGCTGCCCAAATTTCCACCAGCGACTACGCCAGTCTCATGCGTATTTAGATTTTTTGAGTAAGCACCTGAATTCTGTGTGACTGATTTCAGCGTCCATTGGAGGCAGCTTCTAAATTTAGAATTAACATCCCAGGCAGTCTGTTGCACAAATGTGTACTTCTTCGGAAGATGTCAGAAACAGTAAAACTGACATACATAAAAACAGTTTCTTCGTTTCTTAATAATATTGAGCTGTGAAAATAAAGTATCTCAAACAAAGCTTTAACCACAATGCCCTTTATTTTTTTTTTAAGATTTTATTTATTTATTCAACAGAGATAGAGACAGCCAGCGAGAGAGGGAACACAAGCAGGGGGAGTGGGAGAGGAAGAAGCAGGCTCATAGCAGAGGAGCCTGATGTGGGGCTCGATCCCATAACACCGGGATCACGCCCCTGAGCCGAAGGCAGACGCTTAACCGCTGTGCCACCCAGGCGCCCCCACAATGCCCTTTAAAATTAACTACCGTAATCGAGGACTGCGCAGATTTGTTTTTAATGAAAATTCAGAAGCGTCCCCATCCTTATTCTCACTTCCAGTGCAGCTCCCCGGGCCTGGCACTTCTCTCTAGACACTTGTCACTACCCAATCTAGAGTGTTAGTAACTGATCATTTGGGGCGCCAACCTGTACTCTATGTGATGAAACCACCTTTGCAGAAGCTGAAGCGTCTGTTAATTTTAATCACCGCCTTCTTTGTCGATTCCAATTAGTTGCTTATGTTCCCTTACACATGTCTCCCCTGTCCTCTGCATATTCATTCAGTTGTGCCAGGAGAGGGAGAGGCCTTTCATTGAGGACCTCTGAACCAAGCAGATGCGGCAAAGCACCAATGCAGTGGGACTCACAGTCCACGCTGACCTGCCACCTTCCATCAAAATACCTTATCGCCCCTTACCAGAGCAGATGGAAAAAAAATTAATCTGATGCCCTGAAATTTTCCATTCTTGATCTCAGCCCAAAGGTGACTTTTATTTTTAAACTTGAGCAAAAAAAAAAAAAAAAAAGTTCAACTATTTTTGATTCATGCGCGGGCTAAAGAAACACACTTTGTTCTTGTTAAAGCAAGGTAAGATTTTTATTTTTTTTAACACATAGGTAACTCACACAACTGAGCTTCAAAAGCCCAAGCCTTCCAACTAGCTAGTCTTCACAGTGGTAGCACCTTTGCTGTAATTGGAAAGCCAAAAATTGATAGCCAGGGTGAGAGGGAGCTGGGATTCCACTTTCTGTATAACTGGTCCCCAGTTCCACTAAATACTTTAATAGAATTCTGAAATTTTGCAGCTGGGTGACTGAGCCTGAAGCTTTTCCTGGGTGATAAGGGATAGGTCACCTGACTGCCTCTGTCCCCAGGCCTTGCTCACCAGCCCTCTTCCCATCCATCCTATCCACCCCAGCCCCCCACACTGGTCCTACTCTCGCTCCATCCCACTACTCCCCTCTCCATGGAAGAAGGGGGGAAGGGAGGGGAGAAGCATTAGGAGTAGCAAATCACCCTTTATCTAACCAACCCCATAGCCCTGTGTACCTCCCTGCTCCTTAGTGAACCCCCTGGATTTCAGCTGCAAAATTCTCCTCTCCACTCTCTCACCCTACCCTAACCTACACAAACTGCAGCCCAAGGGAGAGCCCACAGTGATGGAGCTGCCTCCATCCACCCTTGGGGGCGGGGGGTGCGCTGTGTGCCACACACTTGGCAAAACCCTAGTCCCAAGTCCTGCCTCTGCCATTTATTAACTGTGTGCCTGTGAGCAAGTCACACCCTTTCTGCAAACTGGGCCTGATCACATCTGTCCTGGATGCCCCACAGTGTTGTTACGAGAGTCAGGGGAATCACGGAAGGGAGTGCACTTGGGACTCAGCCCTCAACATAAACGTGTATTCCTATTAATAGACACACAGTGCAGTACAGTGTGGTATGTCCCTTTAGGATAAAGTCCAAGAGATACTGGCATTAAGTGAGTAACACCAGGCAGAAAACAAGGCACTAAAAGAGAAGAACAGATACTGGGATCTATAGGGCTCCTACCTACTAAGGGCAAGTTCACAGTGGCATAGCAATCAGTGAAGGCTTCCTGGAAGAGGATCCTTTGTACCTAGCCTAGAGTGGCTCTCACCACGCTGATCCAAGACCAAGGGTTCTTCAAGGACATGAGGCCTGTCTCGTATGACTCGGTTTTCCCAGCCTCTTCCGGACACCAACTCACCTCATCATGGAGGAGTGTTGAGTGAACGGAAGGATGAGCGGAGCCCTGAATGGACACCTTGCGGAGGAGGACAGAGTCCCAGGGAAGAACACACAGGTCAGGAGGGCTTGTTCAGGGCACACTGCAGACCCATCAGGTAGAGTGAGGCTCATGGAGGGCAGATGAGGAAGGGGCACCTGGAAAGGCAAGCCGAGGTCCGAGGGCAGAGGCACGGACAGTGGGTACAGGAGGCACTCAGGCTTCTGAGCACAGGAGCAAAGGGAGTTCAGAGTGATGTCATCAAATCAGTATTTGGGGAGATGACTGTGGCAGCTGCGTGCAGGACAGCCTGGAGAAGGGAGCGGAGTAAACCTGGCAGAGCGGTCAGGAGGCAACTGCAATAATTCAAGCAGGTGGTGAGAGCGCCGGCGTGCCGCTGCCGCCCCGGCCGAATCACGCTTCTGGCAGCACCCGTCACAGTGGCAGCGGGAGCTCCATCAAGGGCCACACTCGGCAACTGTCCTCATTAGACGGGACCTCAAGCATCCACCCATCCTCCCGCCTGACGCCCAGCCCCAGCTTCCTGCAAGTGGTCACCTTCCCCCTCCTGAATCCCGCTAGAGCAGAGCCAGTCCATTTTTAGATGACAGCTCCCATAGTACGCGCTCCCTTAAAGGAGATAAACAGGGATGAGGCGGGGGGCGTTTTCCCAAAGTGGTGCCTTCCCAACAATTTTATAAGGTCATATGTTGATATGACAGTTAAGACCACGATAAAAAAGAAGGTAGAGAAAAAAGTGGAAAAGGAAGGGCCAGAAGGTTAACCCATATTCTGTTTACACAACAGAGAGACGTAACTCCTGTTGGGGAGGGAGCTCTGATGAAAGGACGCCTTGATTCCAATCCAGAGCCTGCCACTTCCTAGCCTGTGACCTTGGGCACCTGGACCCTTTGTGAGTCAGTTTCCCACGTGTAAAATGATGTTCACGATAGTTCCCACCCAACAGGGCAATCATGAGAATTGGATGGTTGATCAGTGCAGGACTTGGCGCTTGGCCTGTGATTAATAAGAGGGCGGGTGACCTGGCCACTGGGGGTACCGTGCTAGAGGCTGTCTCCCCAAGCACAAACTGGCTCTGACTCCCGAGGCTCATGAGCAAGCCCCCTGCACTGAGGTGTCCCCTAGCAGGTGCGCCGCAGTGAGCTCCCTGCTCCCACTGGAATTCCAAGATGAAATGTGTCTCCCCACAACCCTGGTTCTCTCACCAGGGGACACCCAGAACCAGCTGATGCCTCTTCCCCATCACAGACCTTCACACATGGGAGGGCCACTGCTGTGTCTCCACAAAATAGTCTCTTTTCTATAATGTTTCTTTGTGTTTCTCTCTCCCTTCATTTCTCTTACACTCACCTCTTGCACAGACAAGATTAGGCATCAGAGATAGCTAAATAAGAAAATGTTCTTTAAATGGAATAGCAAAAAAAGAGCTTTGAAAATTATTGCCTAGGGGATGCCTGGGTGGCTCAGTGGGTTAAGCGGCTGCCTTCGGCTCAGGTCATGATCCCAGAGTCCCAAGATCAAGCCCTACGTTGGGCTCCTGCTCAGCGGGGAGTCTGCTTCTCCCTCCGCTTGCCCCCCACTCACACACTTGCTCTCTCTCTCTCTCTCTCAAATAAATAAAATCTTAAAAATAAAAGAAAATTATTGCCTAGGAATACATCCCACGAGCTCTGGAAGCCTATATATATGGAATCCCTTCGGCAGGAAGCTGCAGCCCTCTGGGGAATGTCCCTGCATCCACACCCAGGAACCCTGCTCCAGAAAGGATGGAGGTTAGCTTCAGGTCCCCCTGAACTCCCAGGGCCCTGCTCAGGGCAGCCACCTGAAAAGCCCAGCAGTAGGAGTGCTTTTCACCAGGCATGAATGCTGTGGGAAGCATTTGAAAATAAAGTTTCCAATTACTGCTGGCATTTCTGGAGTGTCCTGCTGCTGGCTGCAGCTGTCCCACGGAAGGCCAGTGACGTCATCTGCAGGCCTGACTGTGCTGTGTTCCAAGGCTGGGCTGGGCCCTGTCACTGGGGAGGGGGAACCTGCCATTTCCTCCTGAAGGCCAGCTCCTTTCAGGCACACTGCTTCCCTTCCTGGGTAGAATTCCATTGTCATAACTTGGATTCACACCAGGAAAGGTCCAGAAACTATTCCAAGGTCCAGGAAACCCTATTAGATAATTTCTAAAATCTTAGTATATGCCAAGCCTTGTTGTGGGTCCAGACAAGCCCAGATGAGACCTACTCCCCAAATTTTCACTGTATGCATTTTACAGAATGAAAAATAAAATGGTCTACATTCCTCTGCTAGACAGAAGGAGAAAATACAAAGATAAGAAGGGAAAGAGAAAAAGAGAGCAAAAGTCAAAGCAGAAGAATGGGTGGAGAGAAAATGAAGGGGGTCAGGGGAAGAAAGGCGGGAGAGATGGAGGGAGAAGATCTGCATGCGAGGCTCTTTGCCTCCGAGCTCCCCTACAGATACCTCCCATTCCCCTCCTCCCCCCCCCACCGTTCCAGGAGCTCAGTTCCTGTCCTCTGGTAGAGCTGACCAGGAGGACAGGGTGCACCATGCCTGCAGGACAATGTAACAGATTGGGCCCGTGCCCAAAAATAGAGTCCAAGCTCAATGCAAAACTCAGATTTCCCATGGGTTGGTAGGATTTGCAGGCTGAGCCTGACCAAAGATCCATATCTGTCGCCATATTAACCAAATTCAGGCCCCACTCAAAGTCAAAACCCCACCATCCATTCCCACCTCAGGATGGGAGGCCTGGCCAGAGCCTCGCTATCTGAGATTGGCCCCTCTGACTAGCAGCCTGCCTTTCAGCCATCCTGGCAGAAATTCTAATTATTAAATTAAAATTTAATAAATTATAGGACGCTTCCCAAAGGAGAAGGAAATAGGAGAAACTATGTATTCTTCAGAATCGAGACAAATGAGAGGAAAAGGGAAATCAAGACCCGTTCAAAAACTATCAAATAAAGTCTTCAGGGCAAATCTGTGGAGTCAGGTTACATAAGAGGAAATTGTGCATTTGAGAGGTTAAGAAGTAACCCAAGTTTACATAGCCATGAAACGAAAGCCTGCCTGGGTCCCACATGTTTTTTCCAATACATTATAATGCATTCAATTCGGCAAAACTGCAGATTTTTTAAACGTTGTCTCTGATGTACCATTATTCAGAATTGCTACCTTTATGTTTCTAATGACCTGTAAAAGTGCATGCCTAATTGCTGAAGATCACATTTTCAATTTCAGTTATTACATTTTTCATTTCTGGAAATTCTATTTCTTTTTCTTCAAATATCTGCACATTTTTAAAATTACTATAATGTTTCTTGCTCATGTTTTTTCAACAACTTATTTTTTTAACATTTGAAATACATTACATATCCAATTAGTCTTATCCATGAAACCCCTGGCGATCTGATTCTTCCATTTGTTGTTTCTGCTGACTTTCACTCGTGGTGACTTGTTTCCTTGTCTGTTTTCTAATTGGAGGGTAAAAGTCCATGTTTGAATGGCTGGGGTTTACCTACAGGAATCTTCCAATGCTTGAGCTAGGAGTATGTTCCTCTAGAGAGAATGTTTCATTTGATTCTGACAGACCCTATGGAACGCTATCAACCCCAAACTACATGAATTTCCCAGCTCGGGATGTCCTGGGTCACACAGGTAGTATAAATTCAAACCTGAAGCTGCATGCAGGCAGATCTATGATTACAAATTCTCACGGAAGCATTGTCTCACCCTCCCTCGACCATGCCAAAAGTGAAACAGGTAAGGTCCCTTGTCTGCTCCCTTTGCACTGACCCTACCATCCCCCACCCCCTCCCAAATGTTTGGTGGACCACCTGTTCCCTGAGGGTGTAGCCCCCCCCCCCCCCACCCCTGGAACAGCTGGCTTTATGCAGGAATCTCATTTCCAACTTCCCACCTGGGAAGGGCCCAAGGCCTGGTCTCCTGGGCCTTCCTAAAGACCACATTGTCAATCCCGGTGTAAAGTCTGACACTCCCTCAGCCTGATTTCTTTTTAGATGTATCAGAGCATCTCTGAAGGCCTGGATCTGGGCCCTCTACAGTACTTCACTGAAAGCTGGATATGCCTTCCTCTCGTCTCAGGAGCCTAAAGTTCCCAGGGCCCTCTAAAGCAGAAAATTTAAAAACTTTAAGATTTTAAAGCCTTTATTGGGGAGGGAGGGGAAAGCAGCCCCAGCAAGGTTTTGATGACCTACAAGGCTAAAGGTAATGAAGAAAGGTGCGTTTCACTGTGCAGTCAGCAGTTTCTATTAAGAGGCATCTGAAGTATTATAAAGAAGAGAGAACAAAGAAGAAAGTAATATTAGAACAGAGCCAAGTAGATGTGAAAGGAATCTACAAAGAATGCAGAGACATTCCTGTCTTTCTGCTTTGCTTGGTTATTCCTCATCTGTGGCACAGCAAAATAGAGGTGACGGCTTCTCAGCGTGTGCACGTACACACACACAGACACACACACATACGCACACAGTGTAGGCTTTTGTTAAAGCTGGAAATAAGTGCGTCATTTAAAGAATAATTCAGTCCACACCAAACACTTGATATCAGTTCAGGCCACTAGAATTTCCACTGCTAACTTCATAGCCTTCACTCACATCATCCTCACAAAAAAATACCCTCTGTTTTTCACAGGCTGTAGACAGTCAACTTTTTTTTTAATGTTTTTTTATTACATTATGTTAGTCACCACACAGTCAACTTTCTGATAACCGGTTCTCTCCACTTTTCTCCACTGACCACTCTTTCCTCTCAAAAGCATTCACTGATTAATCAATGACACACTCAGACACGCTTCAATTGTGTCTGCAGGTGGGAAACTTCCTTACTCAAAACCATGGAGCCAGATGTGCTTCAGAATTCCAGTTGTTTCAGCTTTCAGAAAATTAATCAGATAAAACTTTGGGGTTTGGGCCACAAGTCACTGTCACACACACTACAGTTTCTGCAGGGACACACAGAACTCTCCAGATGAAGCTGGATGAATTGAGACCATCAACAGCCTCACATCAGTTTGGGGCAGGTTTGCCACCCTCCCCCCATGAATGATGTGAAAACCTTCACTTTTCAGAGCTTTAGGGATTTGGGAATTGTAGAGAAGGGTTGTGGAGTCAGATCAATGGGTTCTCTCAAAACCCCTCACACTTAAATCCCCAGCCCGAAACTTGTTGGGACTCAGTTGCAAAATCTATGCTCTGGTTCTTAGAAGAGGAAGAAAAGAACAGTGACCAGGAAAAGGAGCAAAGCATGGAGATGGGTGATGAGAGAGAGAAAGAGCCTGGCCAGGCCTGGAAGCCACGGGTTTGCAGGAAACCACAGAGCATGTCAGGAAATGGCCCCAAAAGGTCCCTAGCAAAGTCTCCGGTGCAATGGTCAGGCTCGGGCAGGGTGAATGGTGGCAATTAGTACAGCTGGATTCTAGTCTCAGATGTGTGACAAAACGCTGTGCAATGTGAAACAAAGCTGCAGCTCCCTCCCATACAGTTTGAGGAGCCAGATCTCACCAGTAATTTGCAAGTGGCAGGAATTAGCCCACTGGTTGATCACGAAGTTTACTTAATGGAGTATGAGCAATATTTTTTAAATAAAATAAATAGAGCAGAATAAATCCAATACATCAAGTCGGCCCATGTGATAAGAATCATTTCATAAATTTTTGTTCTGTATGTAGGTAAATAGATATAGAGATATATACATATATACACATACATGTAATCTAGTACATTATATACATATATATGTATACATATGGGCATGCATATATAATGCACAGATATATGTACACATACATAATGTCCAATATGTTTCTTCCTATGGGACATGGTCTAAAAAATTTCAAATTTACTTGCTAAGGAATTTCTTGTGAAGGGCAAAATGAACTATTGGGACTTCATCAAGATAAAAAGCTTTTGCACAGCAAAGGAAACAGTCAACAAAACCAAAAGACAACCAACAGAATGGGAGAAGATATTAACAGTTCAGATAAAGGGCTAGTATCCAAAATCTGTAAAGAATTTATCAAACTCCACACCCAAAGAACAAATAATCTGGTCAAGAAATGGGCTGAAGACATGAACAGACATTTCTCCAAGGAAGACATAAAAATGGCCAACAGATACATGAAAAAATGTTCAACATGAGTCGGCATCAGGGAAATACAAATCAAAACCACAATGAGATACCACCTCACACCAGTCAGAATGGCTAACATTAACAAGTCAGGAAACAACAGATATTGGCGAGGATGTGGAGAAAGGGGAACCTTCCTACACTGTTGGTGGGAATGCAAGCTGATGCAGCCACTCTGGAAAACAGTGTGGAGGTTCCTCAAAAAGTTGTAAATACAGCTCCCCTAAGACCCAGCAATTGCACTACTGAGTATTTATCCCAAAGATACAAATGTAATGATCCGAAGGGGCACCTGCACCCCAAAGTTTATAGCAGCAATGTCCACAATAGCCAAACTATGGAAAGAGCCCAGACGCCCATTGACAGATGAATGGATAAAGAAGATGTGGTATATATAGACAACGGAATATTACTCAGTCATCAAAAAATGAAATCTTGCCATTTGCAACAACGTAGATGGAACTAGAGGGTATTATGCTAAGCGAAATAAGTCAATCAGAGAAAGACAATTATCATATGATCTCATTCATATGTGGAATTTAAGAAACAAAACAGAGGACCATAGGGGAAGAGAGGAAAATATAAAGCAAGACGAAATCAGAGAGGGAGACAAACCATAGGAGACTCTTAATCACAGGAAACAAACTGAGGGTTCCTGGAGAGGAGGAGGGTGGAGGGGTGGGGTACCTGGGTGATGGACATTAAGGAGGACACATGATGTAATGAGCACTGGGTATTATATAAGACTGATGAATCACTGACCTCTACCTCTGAAACCAATAATACGTTATATGTTAATTAATTGAACTTAAATTTTTTTAAAAGAAGAATTTCTTGTGAATCTTTCCGAACAAATACCCTGTGAATTATTTCTTCTGGTGTTACATAATCCAGACAACTCTGTGTTAAAGTCATCCCAGGCTGAAAATCAAGAAGAGGTTTTGCTAAATCCTTTGTTTTTCAAGATGTGCTTTAATGACTAGGACCTGGCTTCTTATTTTGTCTCTGCTGCTCACTCACTACGAGCCCTTGGGCACATACCAATCTCGGGCCTCAGTTTTCCCATTTGTGAAATGGAGAGGTGGACCATCGCAGACCCCCCAACTGCTCATGTAAAACGGAGAGATAATGGTAGTGAGGATCCCATGACTTAATACTTAGCAGAGTCCCTCGGGCACTTGGTAAGTGCCATATAATTTCATTTGTAAGATTAAATTAGGATTACTTTCCACATCTGGTTGTTTCATGATGCTTCTGAGTCCAGCATCTATAATGCACATACAGCTTCACCTGGTAGTTAGAGCCAGTGGCTACTTTCAGATGCCCTCGACCCCGGCCACCGCAGAGCCTGAGTCTAGAGACCGTAGCCACCACCCTTTCTCCTGCCTCATCTCAGCCCTTGGAAGGCTCAGCTCATCCCCTCGATAAATTATGACCAGAACTCTGTGTTTGTTACCCAGCCTCTTGGGAGACGGGCAGTGGCATAGCAGAGGGATTACTCTGGGTAAATATTTCTCTAAACTTCATTCTTGCCACCACCAGTGTTCAGGGCAAGGGGACCAGGCTCCCAACAACCCCCACTGTAACCCAAGGGAGCCTGGGATGCAGCAGACTTCACTGTGTCCCAACACAGAGCGAAGGGCCCCACTACAGGAGGGCTCCCGCAGTAGGTGGCAGCAGGTGGCAGCAGGTGGGCAAGGAGAATTCCTGAACTGGGCTCTCAAGGAGCTAGTGAGTGCCTTGTCCGGAGCATAGCTATTACAGCAAGCAGGGTATCGACTTTACAGCGCTTAGTACTTGGATCCACAAACCGCCCCATCATAATTCCACCCCTCAGCCCTATACGGGTATCCAATCCCGCCTCTCCCCGCACAGGAATCTCAGCTGCACCTTCCCAATCAGATGGAAGCCTGCCTCCTTAGGCGCTTTTCCAGGCCCCAGGGACCTCAGTGAAAGGCTCCCGGAGGCACACGAACTGGGGTTATTCTACCCAATTCTCCCCAGTTGACAGCTGTGAAAACTGAGGCTTATTATTGCATGGGCCTAAAGCACTGGCCCTCAATGCTGTCTGCACATTCAAATCACCCAAGGAGCTTGTGGCTTTGTCAATGTCCCTGCCACGTGCACGTGCTCTTTGGTGACCCAAGTATTTCCTTTGTTTATCCTCCCAAGGGATTCCACTGTGTAGCCGGGGCTGTGGGTCAGTGCTCCCGCTCCTGGTTATCAATCTCACCAGTGCCGCAGGGCCTCCTGGACCGCCCCGCCCCGCCCCCAGGGGTTCTGATTCACTGGCTCGGGAGCTCAGCCTGAGAAGTGCCATTTCTAACAAGCTTCCAGGCTGATGCTGCTCCAAGGAATCAGGCCTTCCCTGGTGGTCCGGAGAGAGCAGCAGACCTTTGAGAACCAGGACTCCAGGCCCACAGAAGAGCCTCAGTTTTCTCGGCTGTGGGGTGGGAAGAAGGACTCCTCCCTTAAGAAGCACTGGTCTAGAGCCCAGCTCCTCAGACTTCCACATGCACACCTGGGAACCTGGCTGAACTTCAGATTCGGGCTCAGCGGGTCTGGGGTAGGACCCACTCGGCTGGTCCTCTAACCATGCTTGGAGCAGCAAGCCCAGACCGGTGTGCCTAACATCCAGCGCCACGTTCTTCCCATGCTTCTCACTTCAGGCAGGTGTAGGGCCAGGGAACTCACCCCCTTCCCTAACAGAGATTTATCTTCCTGACACTTCCACTCCGACATCCTTGCTCCGAGGCACAGGATAAAGCGAATGTGCCTCTCTCCCAGGAGACCTCCTAGGTATCTCGTCCCTCCCTCCACCCCTTGCCCTCTCTCCATACACATCCAATAATTCCCGTCCCTTTATCTCTTCTTCCTCTGTTGTGGCAAACACAGCTCTCCTCAAGGGGTGTGCTTCCTGGGTGCCCACCACATGTCTGGGCAGAGACACAGGAAGAAACAGCATTCCTGTAAGAGGGGGTGCCATGGGGGGGGTTCAGGGAAGGGAGACTAAAAGCTGGAACAAGAGGACTGTGAAGGAAGAAGCCCCGGCCACCCATCTTCAGGCCAGGGCATCTCAGGACCAGCCCTCCGCCCGCTGGGGTACCGCCCCCGTTCTCCAGGTAGGAGAGCAACGTCAGCCTGGAGGTGCTGCCAAAGGCAGATGAGAAGAGGGTTAACAACACCTACATTGCTTCACAGCTACTCTGTGCTAGGTGCTTGCTCTAAACTGCTCTACAGTGTGTTAACTCTTTAATCCCACCAAAACCCCAATAAATGATCACTACTGTGGTGTCAGATTTTACAGATGAAGAACGGAGACAAGATGGGCAGTAACATGCCTCACAGGGAGTAAGAGCTAAACCTGAACTCCAGGTTGAAAAAGCTACACTCTTAACTGCCACACAGTACTGTCGCATCGGAGTCTGGGAGGCGCCTAGATTCAGTTCTTCCAAGATCGAGGTTTTCACGCAAGATGGTCACTCAAGGGCAGGTGGCTTCTGGAGCTGTCCTCATACAATAATAAACAATAAACAATTTTATTTCACTCAAGATACTAGGCTATTCTAAATAATACATACATATATACATAAATTACTTTTATATCAATATACAATTGTATAATAGAGTGTATAATTATTAATTATAATATACAAATACATCTATCAAAAGAGTACATGTATGTGCACATATCTCTTTAATCTTACAACATCCTTATGAGGCAGATATTAAGTCCTCCATTTTACAGATGAGAAACTGAAAGTAGAGAGTTCCAGTGACTTTCCCAGGGGCTCATAGCTGTGAAAAGCCAGGATTTCGACTCTGACAGCCTTGTTCCCAAGTCACGCTCTCGATCCCCCACTCCACTGTTCATCGCTGTCTTCCTCAGACTAAACTATCAGTTCAGAGCACAGTTCGAGGCTTCTACTAGGTGCTCTCTGTGCCCACACCATGCCCAGCCCCATCACTGAATGCTTTGTAGATGCCTTGATAAATGCCTACTAATGACCAAACAGGTGCCTCCCGCCCTATTTATAGCTCCCAGCATGGCCAACTGGCTATAATTAGCACAGCCTCCCCCAGGACTGCAGCTAAATTAGACCAGTGGGATTAGAGGCAACAGCCTCGCACAGTGCCTCCGGACCTCCAGCAAAGAGCAGTGCTGGTGCACAGGAGTCCCAGCCAGTCGGCCTTTCTCTTGGATGGTGCTTTGATCCAAGGGTTTCCCAATGGCCTCTAGGGACCTGAGCTCAATTCTGGGGGCTGATTTGTCCTGATATCCCCTAATCAAGTCAAAAGAAGATGAGTGATCCCTTTCTTTGAGGGACAAGGAACCAGGAGTCTGGTCCTGGCTCTGCCTCTCATCAGCCCAGGGGCCAAGGCACTCTACTTCTCTGGCTTTCAGTTTCACCTCTTGAAATGACGAGGCCAGATGGACCCATTGCTGAAGTCCCTCCCAGCCATTTCACAGATCTCAACAGGTGGCTGCTGGGGATGTCCTGGGGTTGGGGTAGATGCCAGGAAGCTCTAGACAAGGGCCTAGGGAAGGGCCCTGACCTGAGAGCCTGCTGTGACTTCTCAGGCTGCTGTGCTGTGGGCCTGGGGAGGAGAGAGGCACGGCCTCTCGCCATCTCCTCGAGGCCGAAGAGGGAATGGAAGAGACGGTTTTAGAAGAGAGCTCATCCTTCCCTGTCACTCCAGAGCTTCTGGCTGCCAGCGCTCTGCTCATTCAGGACTTAGATGTCACCTCCTCAGGAGCCTTCCTGGCCTCCTAATCTAGACAACCCACCCCTCCATCATTCCTACGTCCTTTCCAGAGCACAAATGAGGGCTGGAAACTCTTTCACACTTATGTGTTAATGGGTACATTGTCTCCCCCACTGGAAGGCTAGCACCAAAGGGACAGGGCCCGAGTCCGTCTTCTCCACCTGCAGAGTACATGGTGTGGACCAGTCCCTCCATCCACGTCTCCTGACGGGTGAGCCATTTCCACCCCAGGCCCTGCTTCCACTGTGCTGAGCATCTGGCTCCCAGGTTCTCAGAGCCTTTGGGCTTCTCCCTATTTTTCCTATCCAAACAGTGAGTCCCCAAACAGGGCACCACTAAACCAGGGACGTGAGCCTGGAAGGCCTCCTTGAGGAGATGATTTCTTTAGGAATGAGTCAGTGACATCTAGCCCAGGCAGGGGAAAGGATGAAAAGAAGAGACGGAACAAAGCACGGAGGTGAAAATGGCCCATGCAGGAGACAGAAGCAGCTAGAAGTTCCTAAAAGCATAAAAGGCAAAAGAAGTAAGGTGGGGTGGGGAGGCAGATAGGTGGCAGTGACCGAAGCCTTAGATGCCATGCCAAATAGCATGAATTTTATCCTACAACTTGGGTGTCAGCAAACTTTTCTGTAATGATCTGTGCTACTGCTCAGCCACCATTGTTACATGAAAGCAGCCACAGAAAATGTGAAAATGAATGCACGTGGCTATGTTCCAATAAAACTTTATTTATAGAGACTGAAATCTGAATTTCTCATAATTTTCATGTAGCAAAAAATAATACCCTTCTTTCGTCTTTTTCTAACCACTGAAAGATGTAAAAACTATCCTCAGCTCATAGGCCATACAGACAGAGGTGGCCGGCTGAGCTCTGCTGAAGGCATTGGAGAGGCTTTGAAAGGTTTTTTTAAGTGAATGACAAGTCTAGGTGACATTCTCAAGGTCCAGGTGACATCGTCAACCTCTCTCGTGGTTTGTGGAGGATGGGCCAGTGGGGGTGTTTTTCCAAAGGCCAGAAGACCCTTTAGGAAGCCCCTGGTATGGGTTAGGTGAGAGACAGAGAAGGACCCAGGAGAGAAAATGAGACACAGAGTCTCCTCCTGGGAAGTGGTTTTCATTCTCACCCACTGGGGCAATGAGGCCGGTGTCCCCAGGTCTTTCTTACCAAAATGACAAGCCACTGCTTCCTATGAATGGCGATTAAATGTAAACAAGCATGCAGAGTTTGAATCTGGATAACACCCTTCATCCTAGCAAAGCAAATCTATACTAATCACTTTACCTCCCCACAAATACCTAGCTTAACTTCGCATAAAATGCTGCTTTAAAAAAAAAACAACTCTCAACGTCTATAATACTGTTACTGTGCATATACAAGAAAATGTCTTTGGGATGTCTGGGTGGCTCAGTCAGTTGGGCGTCCAACTCTTGGTTTCGGGTCAGGTTGTGATCAGGGTGGTAAGATCAAGCCCCACGTCGGGCTCTACCCTCAGCAGGGACTCTGCTTGGGATTCTCTCTCTCCCTTCTCTTCTCCCTACCCCTCCCTCCCTCTCTCTCTCTATAAAATAAATACATAAATCTTAAAAAAAAAAAAAGAAAAGAAAAGAAGAAGAGGAGAAGGAGGAGGAAGAAGGAGAAGAAGGAGAAGAAGGAAAATGCCCTTATTTTTCAGAGAGGCATAGTAAAATCTTTGGAGGGAAATTCTGTGATGTCAGGACTTGACTTTTTTCAGAAATTAAAAATGAATGCAGCAAAAAGACAGCACCCATTTCTCCTGGCTGCCCTCCAGCCCCGCGGAACACAGGGCACGGCCTGCACGCACGTGAGGAGCTTCCTAGCTCCCCCGGAGGAGGCCTCTGTGCTTGGCAAAGGTGAAAGTCCCAAACCACAAGCAGGTGAGAGCAGAGAACAAAGCCCAAAGTGCTCCTTCAGCTGAGCCATTACTGGAGGGTCCCGCTGCCCTCCACAGTCCTTTGCCCACGGCCCAAAACAAGGCTGTCAATTCCTGACATGGCACTTACTGAAGTTAACTTCATCAAGCCCTTACCACATAGCCTAACGCGTAAACCTCACCACAAGCCCCTGCGGGACATCTGACTATGTGTTATCTCCACGTCGCAGATGAGGAACCTGAGGCCTGACATACAAACTAGGCAGGCCCACAGGTCCCCTGGCTTGGCTAATGCTCTGCTGTCAGCATCTTAAAATCCTTGGTAATTTTTCTTATTATTTAAATTCAATTAATTAACATATAGTGTATTATTAGTTTCAGAGGGAGAAGTCAGTGATTCATCAGTTGTATATAACACCCAGTGCTCATCACATCATGTGCCCTCCTTAATGCCCATCACCCAGGTACCCCATATCCCCACCGAACTCCCCTCCAGCAACCCTCAGTTTGTTTCCTATGATTAAGAGTCTCTTATGGTTTGTCTCCCTCCCTGTTTTTGTCTTATTTTTTCTTCCCTTCTTTTGTGTTCATCTATTTTCTTTCTTAAATTCCACATATGAGTGAGATCACATGGCATTTGTCTTTCTCTGACAGACTTATTTCACTTAGCATAATACCCTCTAGTTCTATCCCTGTTGTCGCAAATGGCAAGATTTCATTCTTTTTGATGTCTGAGTAATATTCCATTGTGTGTGTGTATATATACACATATATATATACCACAGCCACTTAGTAATTTTTGAACAAAGGACCTCAAATTTTCACTTGGCGCTGGCCCCCGCAAGTTAGGTAGCCCACCCTGCTGAAAGTGGCCTCAGTCACATGGCTCACTAGTGAGCCCAGGCCTTTAGACTCTAGCACCGGCCCACCCAACCATGATAAGGTTAGAAATTACATTCGTGAAGGGCCTTTTTGACTCCAGGCTCCTAAAGGCAAAGCCAGGCCAGACACCAGGATTTGTCTGACACCCAAGTTTGGACTTCTATCCAGGCAGGACAAAGACTGGGTGGCCTGGGCCAATCAGCCACTAACCACAATTCACCTTCCCTTACAACCCTCTTCCTCTGTGGGGAACACATAGCCCCATTTACTTCACAGCAGCCTTGGGCTGGTGACGAGGCTGCTCAGGGGCTGGCCTCAGAAGGGCCACCCTGCGTTGCCTGGTCCAGCCCTGCCATCTGGCTCTGACTACAGATGCATGCCCCCCTTGACAGTCAAAGGAAGACTTCAAGGAGCAACTGGGTTTTAGGAGTGGTGGAAGGCAGCCAGGACAGAGGCAGGTGACTATCAATTTCCCGTAACTGGGCAAGAAAGCCTGCTATAAAAAAGAAAGTAAAACCTCCCTTAAAAAATTCAGTAAACAAGGAGACATGCCCTTGGGATATAGCTTTGAGGTTCCACTTCTCAAACTTTCCAAAGGCTGAGAAGATTGGCAATTTCTCCAGCAAGATCAAATGTATGTTAGCCCAGCCCCACCCGGGCAAGAGTGGAGTCCATCCCCAAGGTCACCAATGCCATCACTGACACTGAGCCCAGCACGGAGCTAGTGAGCCTGGAGTTGAATCCCTGGCCCTGCACTCACTGGCTAATTAACCTTGGCAAGTCACTTAACCTCTTTCACCTCAACACCCTCCTCTGTAAAACAGAAATAACAAGGGGTTATTGCTATACAGGGTTGCTGTGAGGCATAAACATGTTAATAGATGTGGAATAGGAGTTTACCAATTGCTAGTGATTTGTATTAAAAACATCATCTTCCAGCTGGAATTTAGGAATGTGAAGACATGCTCACTAAGCAGGAAGCAGCCTCTGCTTTACCCTACCCTAAATCTCTCCCCTCTGGAATCTCTGAGGCAAGCCATCAGGATTGCCCTCTCCTGACCAACTGCAAGGAAGCGCCTGTCCCCAGCAAGATACTCACAAGGGCAAGCCACAGAGCCATGCCCCTCTGGGGGCCTTCTTGACCTGAGCAGTTGAGGCCTTGGCAGACACCCAGGTGTTTGGTTCCATATTAGATTCCTGATGAAACTTTCAGCCACCTTTATTTAAGAGACATGTGACTGCTTAGTTATGGGCACGGTCCCAAAGCACAGGGCAAGCAGCCAGCCAGGGAGGCCCCACTTCCTGTGTGATTTGTCTGCACCCATAACTAGCCACCAGCCCCAGCTGCCAATTTGCAGGGCAAAGCTGACTCTGGCCAGGTGAGATAATTTCAGCATCTCCATCCCCTCCTGCTTCAGTCAGTAGCACTTGGCCTCCAACCTTCTTTTGGCTACAAATGTTGCTCACAGGTCCGGGACTGCCATGGCTGCTGGGCACCTCTGTGCCAAACTCATAAGCAGGGCTGCCCTTGCCGACCTCTGACCACTGAGAGCCCGGCCCTCGTGGTTCTGCCCACTCCTCTTGGGTTCTGACCCTTTGCTTCTGCTCCCTGAACTCCCAGGTTGGGCTTCTTCCTGGTCAGCCCCATCCTGGCCTGACCATAGCTGATTCCACTGTGAGCAGTTGAAGATCATCAGAAATCAGGTCAATGTATCACTGGCCCAGTTTCAGAGAAAGATGGAGGAGGACACAAATGTCCCCTGGAATCCAGGTCCTGGCAAACACGGACTCAGCAGAGACTGGGTGGGTATCATTTCTCACACAAGGACACTAGTTCCAAAGGCGATATCTCTGGGGACTGGTCTAACACCTGGAGAGTCTAATCCCAAGAAGAAATGATTATAAAACATGTAGCCTTTGGAGTCTGTGTTGCTATCATTTTCTGAGGTCTAAAATCGGAGTAATACGATAATCAGCTTCATAACAAAAAGTCCATCCTTGGAGGAAACCAGTCCATCCTCCTCTGATCAATGACCTAACTCTCCACATAGGCAAAGCAGGGTCAAAGTTTGTCCTGGGTTTGGAGTAACATCCTTGGTTTTGTGGCAGAAGAAAGGAGAAGACGGGGTGCTGACTCCTTATGACTTTGGGGCTCTCTCCCAGACAGCCCATTCATGTCACCCTCCTTCCACGCTCAGCCTCAGTGCTGGCTCAGAAGGTTAAGACCAGCATGTCCAACCTCACCTCCTAAAGGCCTAGTCTCCAACCCCCAGCCCTGTCCATGCCCAGGCAGGAGACACTAAGGAGGGTACAGCCCTATATTCAGTGAAAAGGAATTTTCCATTTCTGAAAAGTAAAATCTCATTCATAAATGACACAATTTCAGGGGGCTACGGTAGAGGTAGGATGATTAACCTCTGTTTCCTCCTTCATGTGTCACACTTTATCATACTTTATCAAGGACCTGACCTGGTGACAATCTGTTGGTTTCTTCAGTTGCTTAGTTCAGTTCCCAAAACCTAGAGAGCAGGACTTGGGTACCCTGCCAGGCAGCAACTCGGGGCCAGAGAAACTCTCTCAGAACCCAGTGCTGGCTCTTTTCTAAGCCCTGACTCCCTCGAGCCAGGCCTTCGTCCCCACCACCCACCCAGTCTTCCCTGGCAACAAGCACCAACAGCCCAACATACAGACAAGAGCATTCGCCCGTGAGCAAACTTTATGTGTCTCTCCAGCCACAGAACATGGTACCTTTAAGTTGCTCGATATGTTTTTAACCAAAGAAATGCTCCCTGGAATCCAGGCCACAGGGCGTTCTGTCCCACACTCTGTCTCTGGTACAGACACCAAAGCGTGAACTGGGGGGAGCCTGGTCGTCTGATATGCCCATGGAGGCCAGAGGTCCAACCCAATCCTTCAGATCCTGAGAAGTCCCCCAGAGGAGCCAGCACTCATTGGCTCACGAGGGGGCCTGCACCCCCCTTCCCAGGTCACCTCCAGCTCCCTCAGTGCACCCATCTGAACCCGAGGAACAGAAGACCCTTCTCCCCCTGCACACCCCTCCCACTTACCCACTCCAGCACTCTGCTCATGTTCGTCTCTCGCCCTGCAATGCCCTCCCTTACCTTCTCTAAACTGTCCCTCAAAACCCAGAAGATGTGATCTCTCCCTCCTTCGAGTCCCCATAACAAATCTCTGGGACTCAGCATACCCTTTCTGAACTCAGGCCACACGTTTGCTGCGTGGCCAGGACGAGAGGTGAAATGCGTCCCTGCTCTCAAGCGGCTCACACTCCACTGGGGGAGGTGGGCAGAGAAGTGAGTCCCTGCCACTCAGGCTGAGAAGTGGCAGCGTGAGGTGCTTCAGCCAAGAGCACAAGCTCCACGGTGGGACGAGCAGGTGGCAATCTCCGTGTCATGACATGCTAGCTGTGTGAACTTCAGCAAGTCCCTTAACCGCGAGCATCTCGGTTTCCTCTTCTCTAATTTGAGAACAATTGTGGTGGTTCTTACTTCATTGAGTTGCTATCATGATTAAATGAATTACTACAATTAGACACATTTATTATACTCACCGATTCCTGTAAGGAGTGACGATAAGCACAAGGGAGATTGCTTGGTTTTGTATCAAGCTCTTCCTTGACTCAACAGATGGGAACTCCATGCACGGCGAAGGCTGTCAAGAAAGATTTCTGAACCTGCCGCGAACAGGCTCTACACCTTATCCCCTTCCTCTGTTCCCTTTACCTCCCGCATCCCTGTTTGTTTATAAAACATATCTTCTTCAGGGATGAGCTCAGGTGCCACCTCCGTGAGTTGGCTGACACACTTCGTGACTCTCCAGGTGAATGGCTTTCCTGTCCTGGGTTTAGAGTTCTTCGGCAATCAAGAATGCAGGTCCCCACCACCATTACCGAGACCCTTTTGTGCAGGGGCACTGTATGCCCCCATCGGTCTGCAAGCTCCTTATGGATAAAGTCAAGTTCACTCATGCTTCCATTCTTCAGTGCCCAGCCTCTAGTGACAGAATGATGCCAGCAGGGCTATTTCTGAAGGGGAGCACACCAACACTCCTCTCTGAAACCTCTTTCTCGAAAGCACATGAGCCAGAACGGCCTGCTGGAACCTCATTTTTATCAAAAATAGAAGTCAATGTGACCAACCACACTTCATATCACAATGAAATTGGCTGGCCGAGTCAAACAAGGTGTTTATCAACACACGCTTTCTAGCCTGTCTATGGAATAAAGGGCCCCGACTTTCACCCAACATTGTACGTAACACTCTCTGCTTCTGAATCTGACACCAGTTGGTTTCTTTCGTTACTGGAGAGACTGTGCCAGACCTGTCTCCATCTGTAACGCAGGATCACACGGTCAGTCACCGTACGGAGCTACTTCCATCCACACTCCTGGCTCTGGGGACCATGGAGGAAAATGGATTCTAGCATTTAGACACAGACTCAGCGTCCCATGTTTGACGGCCTCTGCTCGTGCTCTCTATGAAACATGCTCGACCCCGTGCGGGCCATCCTCCGCTATCCACATTCATGGCCGACGAGTCCCATTTGGGGTAGGTGACAGTTTTTGTTCCATTTCATGAACAGAGGGACAGTCATAAATTCATGATTAGAGCCCTCATCAGTATATAGTAAATGTTACTGTTTATTAAAAAGCTAATAATCCCTTCCATTTTTAAATTAAGCAATAAGCCTCTCATATAATAAATTGCAATAATTAAGCCCAATATTAATGGAGTGAAATCATGAGGGAGGAGAGAAGTTCTAGAACCTACATTTTTTTCCCCCACATACAACATGCTGGTAATGAAACAACAGGAGAAAGAAGCTTTTATCCGCAGGCCACTGGAGCACGTATTTGCCAAAGCCAAGGTTCCCATATTATGCTCACGTGGCTGTACATTTCTAAGGAAGTACCATGTTCCTAAATCAGCCCTGACTAGTGATTCCTGCCTCTGTTTTTATGGTATCTCTGTTTCCTGGTTTTTTTGGTTTTTTGGGTTTTTTTTTTTTTACCTCTTTCCATTACAGACTAAGAATTTTGACTCCAGTTAGAGTGCCCTAACCAGAACCCAGGCTTTCCACCTCGATGGGTGGTCTATGCACTGCTCTCTTTCCCCTGCTCCATAAAATGACAGCATCCTCATGTTCCAAATACCCCAGCGCAATGGTTCTAAACAAAGCACCCGTTGAAATGATTTCTTCGGAAAGATAACACTCCTGCCACATTAACGGGATAAACGACCCAAGGCCTGGGCACAGTGTCTGTTTGAAGACAACACCGAGAGCGGCCCCATCGCACCCTGAAGAAGGCAAGGAGCACTTCCTGAGGCCGTGGAGCACAGGCTTGTGTAAACAGGCACTAGAACTCGCCAGGAAGAGATGAAACATTCGCACTTCTCCCTGGGCATGCTAAATGGGAAAGCAAAACTCATTATACAGGCTAGCCTCTACACTCTTCCGTGTCCAGACAAACTTCTCCCCGGCAGCACGCACCTCTACAGCCTGGCGTGCCTGGGATCTGCCGAAGGGGCGGGAAAAAAGGAGCCTTTCTGCACACGTCCAGGGAGAGGAAAGAGTTCTGGAGAAGCGTAGGAAATTCCCATGGTGAGCGTTTCTCAGGGAGGTAACTTTCTGTGTCCACAGTGGGACATCTGTAGCAGAATCAGTCAAAGGCACACATCGGACCTGCCTCGATAATAACCCCCTGCTTCACAGATCCTGGTTTGCTTTCCCGAGCACTTTCGTATCTTGTACCAATCCACAAGCAAACGTTTCCTGAGTGTGTCCCAGATGCAGGCCTGATGCAGGAAATGATCTCACCCACGAAGCCTCTCACAGACTTAATTTTATATATGTGTGTGCTACTTGGAAAAAAGGAGACCCAGATCCACCTGCAAGATGTTTCCAGTTTATCTGAAGAGATAAGAGTCTCATAAAAAGATAAATACTACTGCAAAGCATCCTGTTTCTACTTAATGTTCCTCAAACTGTGGTCAAAATCATAACCACATGAGGAGCTTGTTAAAAAAAAAAGAAAAAAAGAGAGAGACCTGGCCCCATCTTCGGACATTCTACTTCCATGGGTCTGGGGTCAAGGCTGCTGGGGTTTTTTACAAGTGTCCATGGGGATTAAAAAAAAAAAAAACAACGAAAAACACTGCCCTGAGTGGCAAATCAGACAGTCACTCGTGTTGGCCATGGTCCAAAGACTCCAGCAAGGTCAGACACAAGGGGGACCTCGGCAGACAGCAGAGAAGCAGGAAGAGTTAAGGGGTGGGGGGGGACAGGATCCCAGCAAAGGTGAAATAAACATGCAGGAGACATCACGCAGAAGATTCTGGATGCAACAATAGGTTGCACTGGAGAAGGGAGAGACAGACAGATAGATAGTAGCCAAAATAAGGAAGGTCATGAATGACAGGCCAAATGTGTACTGTAGCCGGCAGGCAAAAGGGAACCACAGAGAAAGGTGAGTGGCAGGTGAGCCACAGAGATTTAGAAAGAGAAATCGGGCACTAAGCTGGTTTAGAATGGTCAGGAACACCAGAATCTAGGCCTGTGGTTCTATTAAGATATTTCCATATCCTATTCTATCCTCACCGCAGATCAATGGACTCAGCAAGGCAAACAATATTACCATTTTTCTATAGAAAAAACTGGGGCACGGGGTGGTCCAACAGAGGGATGAAAGCTGGGGAAGCCAGGACAGCCAGGGGGTGGCTCCAGCCCAGCACACTTAATCTCTGACAAATCAGCCCACTGCACTTCAACCCTAATCAACATATATTTACCGACTGCCTACTATTAAGCAAGAAATGGAAGACGCAAAGACAAATGAAACTCCATTCCTGCCCTCAGAGAGTTCTCCTTCTTTTGCAGGGTCTGGCACACTTCTTCTGTAAAAGGCCAGATGGTCAACATTTTAGACCATCAGGCCATTCGGTCCTTGCAGCAACTGCTCACCTCTGCCACTGTAGTGCAAAAGCAGCCCTGGCCAATAGATAAACAAACGGACATAGCTGCGTTCCAATAAAACTTTCTTTACAAAAACAGGCGGTGGGCCAGATTGGACCTAAAGCCTATAATTTGCTAATCCTCGATCTCATGGGTAAAACAAACCCATGCATAGCCACTTATAAAACAAGACAGGTGTGTTACAAATAAAACAACTGTGGAACACAAGGGAAAGAAAAAGCGATTTGGTGTGGCCTGGGATAGTTGAGGAGGTGACGTTGGAGCAGAGCAAGTAAGTCACTTAGCCTTTGAAGGTCCCAGGTAAAATGAAGGGGTTGAACCAGAAGCTTACCGATGTCCCTCTTGCTGCAACATTGTGTGATGTGGATGACACATGCCTTCCTGCCCAGAGTCTTCCAACTAGCAATACGTGCCCTCCTTACTACCCATCACCAGTCTATCCCGTTCCCCCACCCCCCTCCCCTCTGAAGCCCTCAGTTTGTTTCTCATAGTCCATAGTCTCTCATGCTTCATTCCCCCTTCTGATTACCCCCCCTTTCTTTATCCCTTTCTTCCCCTACCGATCTTCCTAGTTCTTATGTTCCATAGATGAGAGAAATCATATGATAATTGTCTTTCTCTGCTTGACTTATTTCACTTAGCATTATCTCCTCCAGTGCCGTCCATGTTGCAGCAAATGTTGAGACACTAATTTTTGAACGCTACTGAAAGGAATAAAAACTTCCAAATGAATCTGGAAGTTTAAGCACACATACATGTGTGCAAATATTCCTACCACCGTTGTGTGTTAAGTCCAAACATAATTCAATTATTTAGCTCCCAGCGCTCTCCTACCATCATAGAACGTCTCTCTCCTGAAAAGAACCCATCTGCTCCCTGGCAGATCTTCCAGTGAGACTCAAATGCTCTATTTGACCAAGTGCTGGCCTCACGAAGAACATGGAGCCAGGAGGAAAACAAGGGTGGCCACACACGTCATCTGCCCCCGCTGAGCTGGTGCCAGACGGGAAAACAGAAATAGAGCCACAGAGCCCCACAGCAACACCTCCAAGGGTGCCAGCAGGCAGGGAGCGAGGCCCAGGCAAATAAACACATTCGGACAGCCTTGTGGTACGGATACATCCAGGCCTCAGAGTGACCGCAACCAAGCCGGCCAAGGTCAACTCCTGTCTAAGGCTTAGTCAGCCTCCTCTTCTGGGGGCTCAGACTCCCCTGGCCAAGATTGCTCACTGTACCAAGAGGACTGCACAAAGCCACAGTGAGGCCAGAAGCCAACGTGGCAAAGGCAGGCAAAAGGCACCCACAGATTGCAGGGGGCAGCAGTGAGACAGCCGGGTACCCACTCCCACCTGGGTAAATCCTATCCCGCTCAAGCCTGACCTTTTCCTCCATGAAGTCTTCCTGGCTTTCGCTAATTAGAAGTGGCCTGTTTCTCCTCGGAACATCTAGAGAAGTGGTTCTCAAAGTGGGGTCAGCGTCACCGGGGAACTTGTGACATGTGTGATTTCTTAGGCCCTACCCCAGACCAAGTGAAGCAGAAACTGTGCTGGTGAGACTCAGCAATCTGCTTTGACCAGGTCCGCTGCATGGTTGAAAAGTCGCCTGGAGCCTGGACACCGCTGACCTAGAGTCCAGATGCTAAACCACTAACTGTCCGTCGCATGGCCACTGGCTCTTCCATGCACTTCCCTGGGCTCTTGGTCCACAAGGAAAGTAACCCCATTTCAGAGGCTGCATCCCAAGTGCCCAGCACAGGGCTCCACAGCAAAAGCACATGTTCAACTAACACCTGTGTGATTTCATGAGTTTGGACTCATGTGCCACCATGGGGGATGTTCGCAAATCACAGAATCTGAATGCAAGAGGCTTTGGGGCCCACCCAGCCCAGCCACCCACCAAGGCTCAGCCACTACCCAGCTGCTCTGGGTCTCTGCCACTTCAGGCCAGACGCTCTGCTAATGCTGGGCAGTGTTCCACCTGATCCGTTTGCCCGGCAAACAGTGAGCACAAGTGCCAGGCACTCTAACGGCCCCCGGGGCACATCAAGCAAGTGTTTCTTGCTTGCTCTGAAGGAGCGGACCATCCGGCCCTGGGACAGACCCAATCGACAGTAAATAATATCAATACACGTTAACCCTAAGAAGATATCAGACAAACCCAAACTGGGGAAGAGTCTACAGAAATAATTCAAGAGTGCTCTTCACAAATGTCAAAGTCATGACAGATAAAGTCATGTTGCAGCCTGGAGGCGACTAGGGAGACACGACAGCTAAATGTGAAGTGGGATCCGGGATGGGATCCTGCAAGAGAGAGAGGACATCAATGGAAGCACTGGTGACATCCACAGATCTGTGGCTGGGGAGTCACAGGAGACCAGATTCCATTCCCAGGCACCAGCACTCCCATGGTTCCTTGGGGTGGGGACTGGAGGGGAAGCTGGGTGGAGGGCAGACGGGAACTCCCTGAACGAAGCTGCCATGTTTCTGTATGTTTTGGGTGGTGAATCCAATCCAGAAATGGGGATCAACATGTGGGGGGTACAAGTTACATGTCCAAATAGAGGGGTTCCCATAGGCCTATCTAGAAGGTGACACGTGAGCAAGACCTGGAGGCAGAAAAGGGGTTGACCAGAGGCGTGAATGAACAGGAGGACAAAGTCAGTCTTTCCAGGGCCTCCCCTCACGGGTCCCTCTTCTATCCAGACTAAGCCTGACTGCTGTCTGAATACCTCAAGCATCGCTGGGTGCCCCTGGCCTTCTCTCCAGAGGGCCCTCGCAGTCCTGCAGCAGCGTGTGCCCTGGTGGTCAGCGCCCCCTGGAGAGGGCAGCCAGAGAGTACACAGCTGGGAGGGGCCTGACCAGGGCAACGGTCAGAAGCCAGGCCCCTCCACCCTCCTTATTCGGGACCAGCCCTGGTCTCGTTTTCTTGCTGGCAAACTACTTCAGTTCCTACTCTCTGCTTCCCTGGACCCTGTGCCCAAGCATCTGAGCTTGACCACTGTCCAAATTTGCCCAGAACCTCGTACAGTGGAGCTCAGAGTGGGGTCGGTGTGAGCGAGCAGACATGAGTCAGAGCTGCAACTCCACCTAATGACTAAGGATAAACGTCCCACCCCAAACTCCTGGTTTCTAGTGTTTTCAGAAGCACAGACCATCAGAACGCAAAAAGCAAAACAACCCACTCTGTGGGACTTAAGAGTATGCAGTTCCAGGTTCTCGGGACCACAGGCAAGTCTCTCCCCTCCAGGTGTTAGTTTCACCGTCTATAAAGTGATATGGTTGGATTAGTTAATCCCCAAGATTATTTCCAGAACATTCCATGATCATTAAGTATCAAATTAAATTGCATATAGTAATTGCAGCTCTGAAGTACCATATGGGGTAGTCAAGGTAGCAGTGATGAGATCTATGGTTTCCTACCCCAAATGAATCACCAGGGTTGCAAATGACAGTTGTTACTATTAATAATATCTTATATTGCCAAGTGCTTTCACATTTACAAAGCACTTTCATACAAAGTATCTTGTGTGATCCTCATAGGTGCCCAGTGAGAGTGGTAAGAAAGATGTTATTTCTGTCGCACAGATGAGAAAATCAAGTTCAGCAGCCATTCAATGAGAAGTGACAGTACTAAGCCCCGACCATCAGCCTTTGGATGCCTCTTCTTTCTCTTGCTTGCTGCTGACTTTGCTACCACAACACATGCAACCACCTAAGATTCTGTCTCTGTAGACTTTGACTCGGTTAGTGAAGGCATTCTTACTACAAAGAAAGCCAGGTGTCCGCCCTGGAGGAGAAAGCTGCCAAAGTGTTCCAAGAACTGCACTGGCTTCACCCACCTAATGGGCTCTTGGAGGCACAATCCTTACCCAGAGGGCAGGTGAGAGCATCCCACATTTGTTTCCCTGCTGCTTGAAATAGAACAGATGAGATTTCACAGCTCACATGTTGAGCTCACTGCAATATCAGATGTTTTAAAATATTAAATAAAGAGAAATGGGAGCGTGAAGAAGAAAGCCCCAATTTCAATGCTAGTGCCCCATGCACATGATAAGAAAGGGATGATGGCCAAAGTCAAGGCAAAGAACAGCTCCCCTGGAGGGGCCAGGTTTATGGCAAGTCTGCCCTAAACAAGACACCTTGGCCAACCTTCCTACCAGTATGAGTACAACCACCCCTCATCATTTGGGTACTACTTACAAAGGGCAAGAGACACCTTCACCTCTTGCCATACCAGGGAGGAGGATGTACTCTGACCAGCCTCTACTATCCCCTAGCCTGTCCTCCCATGTGCAGAGGTCGGCCCAGGCATGCCCAGAGTGGGTGACTGCCTTTATATCGTGTTAGAAAGGGCAGGACAGGTGAGAGCTTTGATCTCAAGCTTACTCTATATATACCTTATGTCCATACCTCAGTGCCTCACCTTGTGTAGGACACTTACCTCCCTGGGCCTCAGCCTCCTCAGCTCCAAATGGGGCTTAAAAGCATTCATCTCACCTCTCTTTCTCAGAACTGGCAAAGGACAGAGTGAGATCATACTTAAGAAGACACTCTGAAAACTTACAAGTTCCACGCATCGCTAAGAGACCATAACACAACAAGCTCCTGGGGTCAAGACCGGCCTCCACTGCCCAGCTTCCCTCCAGTTAGATGGGACACAAAACCAAGCTCCAGTCAGAGGCACGCGGGCACAGCGTCCAGCTGATGAAACCCTCCCACACATAATCCTCTTCTCTCCTGTCCACTCCGCCAGCTGAGGGCTCAGAGGAGGCTTCTGGGGACCTAGAAAGGGCAGAGCCACAGAGAGGAGTCTGGATCCTTCCCTGGACACCTGGGCGCCTGCCCCATTAGGAAGACCCATGTTGGTTGTAAACCTTATATTGTGTTAAGTCACTAAATTTGGAGGTTGTTTGAAATAGCGATTGGGCCACCTGGACAAGCACAATGGTCCAGTGGAGTCCTTGCTTTGAAAAGTCCCACAATGGGGTTGTAAATTCAAGCAAACAGAGAAAGAAGTGATAGTAGCAGATAGCTAAGTTTCTTCATTATTTCCTCAAACCAATGATGGGATAAAAATGAGACCATATAAACGATGTCCCCAGGCTGATGGACTCCATGGTCCCACAGTTCTTTTTTTTTTTTTAAGATTTATTTATTGATTTTTAGAGAGATTTTAGAGAGTGGGAGGGCCAGAGAATAAAGGAGAGAGAGAACCTCAAGCAGACTCCGTGCTGAGTGCAGAGCCAATGCGAAGCTCAGTCTCACGACCCTGAGATCATGACCTGAGCCGAAACCAAGAGTCGGATGCCTAAACCAGCTGAGCTGCCCAGGTGTCCCCCACAGTTCTCTGTTATGTCTGAGTTTAAGCTGTTTGAGGAACAGTCAGTAAAACACACTTTTCAAAACACAGCCATGATCTCCAGTTTGTTGTTGAGATGTACTTTTTTCCCTCCAACACCTAGATTTTCACTCCTGACAATAAAGACAGTGTGGATTGACCTCTAACCAGTCAGACAGGTTAGGTTATCTGATCACAGTGTCAAATGTCTTCCTAATGTGGACAGACCATACCGGAGGAGGCCAGATAAGGGACTAATAATCCAACAGGAAAATAAAAAAGTGCAAAGGATCTGAAAGTTCAAAAACATAAAACAGAAGCAGCTCTTGAAGATCTGAACAGGGGTTTGTCGTTACTCATGAGAAATAAATACAAGATGAAATAAATACGCAATAAAAATGAGGTACATCTCACCCAGCAGACTGGCAAAAATCAACACATGTGACAAGATCCTATGTTGCAGAGGGTCTGGGGAGAAGGCACTCTCTTGCACTACCTGTGGATGGGGACACTGGTCCCTCTCCCGAGGGAGGTCAGTTTGGCAGTATCTATCACCACGCAGGCGGCAAATCCCTTCCAATTCAGTCATTCCACTTCTAGAAATCTACCCAACAGATATCCTCATACATGTGCAAAAAGACTCACGCACAAGATTATTCATTGTTTGAATTGCAACAGATGGGAAACAGCCGAAATGTCCAACGGTACAAATCACACGAGTACATACAGGCTATTAAACAGATGAGAATCGGCTTCAAAGTTTACAACATCCCACTCTAGAACATCATGGGTGGGGGACGAGGGCCAAGCAAGCACACGCCCACTGCCGCCTTCCAGCATTTGCAAAGCTCACAAGACTCCGATGCTAGGAGGAAGCCTCATCGTTCAGATGCTACAGGAATACCGCTCGATATTTGACAAGGTGCGAATCTCTGTCCATGCGGCTTCTCGCTGGTGTGCTTATTTTAAGCACACGGAAAATTAGCCATAATGCAAACAACACAGCAACAGCTGTGTTTTCATCTTCTTGGCTATCTTGACGTCACCAACATCAAATACAGCCTCCAAAAACGAGCTAATGATATTGTTCCCAGCAGCACACCCCAAAAGGCCACACACCTTCCCACCAGCTGAAGGATTCCAAAGCTGTCCTTTTTTTGTAGGTGTGATTTCCCCTCTCTGCGGGGTAGCTTTTTAGCAACTCAGGGACAAAGCCAGCCATCTGAGACTTAGGAACGGTTCTATCATAAAAAGCAAAAACCTTTCTGGAGAGAAATCTAACAATATCTATTAAAATTAAATATACACACACCCCTTGGCCTAGAAATCCCATACTCCAACATATAAAATAAAAGCACCAGTATAGAAGGCAACATAATACGAGGATATTTATTACAGCACTGCTGTAGTGGGGGAAAAAAACAACCTAGAAGTCCATCAAAAGAGAATGGCTGAATCTATTATGGTACATGAGTATTCTGCACATATTTTTTTAAATGAAATCTCCATCTATGGACCTGGAGGAGTGTCCATGATATATTATTAAACAAGAAAAGCACATTGCAAGGATAAATAATATGACGAGATCCCCTTTTCATTACACAACCATAAAGCCCTATCTAATGCCCACGAGGCCCTATACAATCTCCCTTCCTCCTCCCTCCGTGACTTCCTTTCCTACCTCTTTTCCCATCTCACACCCTGCTCTAGTTGACAGAGCATATTACCAGGCACAAGCCTGCCACAAGGCCTTGGTACTTACCCTCAGCCTCAAAGCTAATCCCAGAGATCTCTTGGCTTTCTCCCACCTGTACATTCTCACCCAAATAAATATACTTCCAGACCACCCTTCCCACCAAGCTCTGCCACTTGGGTAATAAAGGACAAGGCCGGGGCGCCTGGGTAGCGCAGTCGTTAAGCGTCTGCCTTCGGCTCAGGGCGTGATCCCAGCATTCCGGGATCGAGTCCCACATCAGGCTCCTCGGCTGGGAGCCTGCTTCTTCCTCTCCCACTCCCCTTCTTGTGTTCCCTCTCTCACTGGCTGTTTCTCTGTCACATAAATAAATAAAATCTTTAAAAAAATAAAAAATAAAAAAATAAAATAAAGGACAAGGCCAACTGCTAGAGACGGTGAGGTCTGAAAAAGCCAAGTGGAGAGGAGCAAACGGGAAGGAGACTTTGCTCTGCCTCCTACTCACTTAGTGACCTTGGGCAAGGTCACTCGAACCTTTCTGAGCCACAGGTTCTTCCTGTGTAAAATCCAAAATAAAGTCACCTGCTTGGCTGCAGTGGCTGGATGTGTGCGACGGTGCTTTATCACACCGCACACATACTCCTTGGGAGGCATCACCGCTGTGCCTGCCACATGGGATATTGTCAAAGCCCGCATACAGACAGCCTGGGATTCCTCAACTTTGCTTCCAGTGAGTTGCCATTGGTCTACAAAAAAGCTCCATATTCTGTACTCGACTTTGGCCCCCTGGCTGAATTCCATTACTTCTAATAATTTATAGATTCAGAGTCTAAGATTTCCTCTATCCAGATGATCAGATCTCCAGCAAATAATGACACTGTTATCTCTTCCTGCCTGAAGCTATGTCTCTCTTGCCTTTCTCTTGTCCTACTGCACTGGCTTGGACCTATGGTTCAACGGTGAACACGTACAGGTGAGAGTGGACATTCCTGCCATGTTCTTAGCTTAAAGGGAATGCACCTCATGTTTATCTATTAAAAATAACATTCACTATAATTCTAGTTGCTTATCCATCACCAAATAAGAAAGTCCTCTTCTGTGCCCAGTTTGGGATGTTTTCTCATGAAACGTCAACTGGATTATCTTGAATGCGTTTTCTGCAATCAGAGATCATCACATTTGTGCCCCCTTCACCTGTTTTAATAGAGGACTGCTCAGCACTAGATACCCCACCCCAGTGCTGACTTTCAAGGTCAAGTGCAACAAGGCCTGTGACCTTGGACATAAGGATGTCATCCTACCTCAGCAGCCAGAGCTGTCCTGATGGTCACCTCCACTCTTCAACACGATAACTCTCTGGGCTACTCTCCACCTCACCAGTCCCTCAAACACCCTGGTCTTCACCTGTGTGGAGGGGACATCAACAGAAAGTTCACTGCCAACCCATCTCCACATTAAGGAAAATCACCCCAAGTCTGTACTGTGTGAAGTGGGCTGATTCTACCATTTTTACAAGATGAACAGCTCATCATTTTGATGTAAATAGTTCACTATCCACCTCGGCATGTTCTATGATTCACGTGAAACTATTCCAAAATGGAACAAAATGTATGCCTTGGGGGTAGTGAGCTCCCCACTCCCAGGGGTATGTAAGCAGAGATGAGAATGCCCCCATGATATTGTTACAGAGAGTATTTCCACACAAGATAAAAAGTGACCCGGGTCTCCTCATCTGTAAAATGGGGGTGACAGGCCAGTCAAAAGGAAAAGGAGGAGGAGGAGAAGGCAGTGGTGGTCCTGTGGGTCGAGCAGCAAGTAGGACATACTGAGCATTTCCAAGCACCTGACACACATGTCCTCACTTAGTCCTCAGTAGGCCTTTTATGTAACGGGATACGTAGAGAAGTTACTACGAAATACACGCATACACACACCTTGTTCAAGGTAACAGAGCCAGCAGGTGACAGAGCCCAGGGAAGCAGCAAGGACCTCTTCTCCAGGCCTCAGGCTCCCTCCACTACACCACGCTGCCTCCCTACAGGGCATGAATCTGCTCGTTAAACTGCCTAACACAGTGACAGCCAATAATGGGCACTTCATGATTCCCCCCAGGGGGAGATGACCAACGGTTCCTGCCACCAAGCAAAGGCCATTTTCTCATTTGCGAAGCAAGGAGAGACTTCACCCTGGCCCTTCATGCACAGGAAGGTCTGACTGTGTGGCTCTTATGGCCAGCCCTTTCCACCTTTTCAACATATATTCAGAAACATGGGGGCGCCTGGGTGGCACAGCGGTTAAGTGTCTGCCTTTGGCTCAGGACGTGATCCCGGCGTTCTGGGATCGAGCCCCACATCAGGCTCCTCCGCTATGAGCCTGCTTCTTCCTCTCCCTCTCCCCCTGCTTGTGTTCCCTCTCTCACTGGCTGTCTCTATCTCTGTCGAATAAATAAATAAAATCTTTAAAAAAAAAAAAAAAGAAACATGATCTCATCTAAGCCTCACACCTCTGAGAGGCAGAGCCTTGACAGAGAAGGTCACTGGGGCTCACGTGTGAAGGTTCTGCCCAAGGGTCTCATGCATGGCTGCACTAGGATGCTCATGTCCGGGGACACTGGGGACCATCATTATCTCCATTCCAACCAAAGCCTCTCAGATAAAAAGAAAAGACAATCTCATAAGTTGCATTAAAAAGTAAAGCTAAATTAAACCTATGTTCAAATCCAAATTTGTGATGTTGATTAAAGTGTGAAATGCACTCCAGAGCTCTTTGGTGGCAGGAATGAGGAAGCAGTAAGCCCATGATCTGGCCAATCGAGCACAAATAACGCCATTGTCTTTACGCTCAGACCATATGACCTTTATAGCCTTGGTATATACATTTGTTCTTCTTTCATAATCTGGGGACCATAATATTTCTCAGTGGCTCACTCCCACCAGCCTCAAGATGAAGAAGCTCCTGCATTTGGTCCCAACACAGAAGGCAGCAAGCCTTTGGAGGCTACAGCCTAGTTCCAATAGTCTGTTTATCATCAGAGGTCATCACCATGGTGCCTCCCCGTCCCCTGGGTCCTGGGAAACATCAAGCCCAATTTATTTGTTAATGATTCAACCAGAAACCATATGGGTCTCAAGGCAACCTCCTGCCCCTCAAGGACACGGCCAAGGTCAAGAGATGTAGCAAATTATTTAGACCAAGAGCCAAAGCAGGTGGCACAGACCATGTAATGTTCAGTTCCAAGAAGTGCTGAGTTCTGAGCAATGGGTGGAATAGATGCCCAGCCCTTGCTTCTTTGCTTACAAGGAGATCCATGCCACCTAAGACACTAACCTTTCTTTGCACCAAAGCCATACTCTACTAAGGGGCACTGAGAATGAGGCCATCCCTTATACCTATCACCATCCCAGTTAGTGGGAGGGGCCTTCTGAATTGACTCCAACTTGCAAGGCACAAGAAATTCACCAATGGTCGGCAACAAACTTTGATGGAGGCATCCCAGCTCTCCCATTGCCACCCGGGCACTGAGGCTAGGAGAGATGCCCTGATGGTAGTAACTTTTCAGATCCTGACGACTCCTGTGTCCACTGTAGACAAAAGTGCTCAGAGAAAAGGACAGAGACTCACTCTTATAGCATGACATGAAGATCAAAGAAGTCACATGTTGTTTGATCCCATTTACATGAAACGATCAGAACAGGCAAATCACAGAGACCAAAAGTAAGTCAGCAGCTACCAGGGCTGGGCGGAGGAGGGAACGGGGAGTGGAGGCTCAGCAGTAAGGAGTTTCTTTTGGGGTGAGGACAATGTTCTGGAGCCAGGCAATGGGGATGGATTCACCAGCAACTCTATGAATACACTAGAGACTATTTTAAAAGGGTAAGCTTTATGGTATGAGAGTGACATCTCAATAGAGCTATTATTATGTTTTTAAATCGTGTTGGTGAACAGAGAATCTGAGCGTGCCAAATTAGGAGGTGTTTCTCCGCCCCACATCTTCCCATGTGTTCCCCCTACACTGACATGGGGCCTCACATCCTAAGCACTCCCGGCAGCCCTACAGCGGTGGGACCAGCACCCCACACGCTGTGCTTCGACTGTCCAGCCCACAGCAGGCCCCTCCCACCAAGGGACCGCCCTCAGCCCCGCCATAGGCTCAAGGGTTCTAAGCAACCAAGGCAGGCATGGGAACATTCTCAGAACATTCCCAGGAAACACCTTTGGGAATATTCATTCATCTGGTAGGGAAGCTGGCTGCTTTCAGAAAACCCAGCCCAGGGTGAAGAAGGACATGAAACCAGAGAGGCAGCCACCTTCCTTCTCGAGAAGCTGGAGCTGGTAGGAAGAAAGTGGCAGGCCCGACCACTGACACCATCGCTGTGTGACTCCACGCTGCATCGAAGGAGAGGTACACGTTGGGGTGCAAGCAGGACAGACTTCAGAGGAAAACAAACCAGGCATAAAAACTGCTAGAGGTTCCATTAGCAAGACAGAGCAAAAAATAGGATTCCCACATCCCCCCTGTTGCCCCCAGGGCTCCTCGTGCTGCTAAAAATAAAGCAACAGGCCCTGATATTTGTGATGCCAGAGTTCTCAGGAGTCCTCCCTCTGGGCTTCCTTCCGTGTTCCTTGCCTCCCTCTCCCCTCCACCTCAGCAGGGATTTCTACAGCATGGCAGTGGCAGAAAGGTCGGGGGGTGGGGGGTTGCGGAGACAGCGAGGAGTCCAGGACGGAGAGAAACAGGCTGGCACAGATTTCCTTCTGATGGCCTACTGCAAAGGTGTGGAGAGGGGCGTGAGAACCAAACACCTGGACAGGTGCTGTGTCCCTTTGGGAAAACAGGGTCTGAGCATCTATGTTAGCAGGGGAGGGGGGGTACAGATCCATCCAATGACAGGACGCCCCACACCCACCCCTTCAGGTCCTGGTAGGCATACAGGGGAAGAAGTCAAGAGTGTGCAGGCGGGGAGACAGCTGGGGCGGTCTGTCAGCCTGAGCTCACACCCACCCTCTCCCATCACACAGCAGGCTCCTTCCACAGACCCACCACCCCCTGGAGTGCCCAACACTCACGCACAACTGTAGTTTCTCAGAGAGAGAACAGCCTCTGGAGCAAGATGGCTGGGGATCCTGAGTGGAGGCTGGGTGTCGGCCACCTGCATCCCCATCCTGGCTCTACCGCTTAACAGTGTGACCTTGGACAAGTTTCTGACCCTCTGCTCTCCAACCCTAGAATGAGGATAATAATGTTTCCTACCTCAGAGGGTGAGTCTGAAGCTCTTAAAATAAAAGAGATGCAATGAATGCAAGACATTAATGGGGACCCACTGACAACCTTTCCCGGGAAGCCACTGGCACGGGGGGGCTGGGCAACTCCTAATTGTCTGGGATTGCCCCACACGTGGCAGCATGTTGACTCTCCCAGCCCCTGGGAAGCAAGTGCTGCTGGTGCTTCTCCAGTCGGGCGACAGTCAAAAGGGATGCTCAGAGAGGCTAGGACTCAAACTGAGATTTGTGTGACCCTAAGCCAGGACCTTTAACAACCTACCCCAAACTGCCTCCTGTGAAACCCACTCTAGACCCCCCCCCAAAAAATGCCTTTCTCCTCAAGGACAGTGGGAAGCAAAGAAATAAGAACTGAAAAAAATAAAATAAAATAAAATAAAACAAAGCAATCAGCAGACATGGCATTTATTAGTTTTTAAGCTACCAAATTCTGCTCTTCAGGTCCTTTGAGTTCAACATATGCCAGAGCATAGAAACCAGGCTCTCGTTCCCTTCCTAAAGATTAGCAGATGGCTCTCATCCGAAGTGGACAAGCAGAAAACCGACACTTTTCTCTGAGGGTTTTGGGGTCCCTGGAAACCCCAGGTGCTGGCCTCCCAGCCCACTCCACCCTAACCCCTCCCTTTCACAGGCAGCACGGTGTGCCCACCACACACCACTGCAGCCCACAGAGGCTCTGGGAGATCTCAAGGCCTGGCCCCGTCTGAGGTGTGGCTCCAAGAACACAGTGGCCCATTAAACAGCCTCGAGGCTGGGCACCGGGAAGGCCATAAAAACCCACAGTTGTTAACAGCAGACACCCCTGCGGCTGGAGCAAAGAAGCCAGCTGCCGCGTTCCCCATGAACCGCAGAGGGCTGTTCCCTCCCCAGCACTCCACCCAGCTGCAGGCCCGGGACACGGGATTGTAAGGTCCTCAGAGGCCACCTGGCAGAAGAGGCACTTCGCGGAGGGCTCACTAGCTGCCAGGGACTGCACCAGATGCCCTCCGGGAAGGAGGTCAAGTAGATAATGCAGGGAAGAGCTGGCCCCTGCCTGCGGCCGAGAAGGACTCTGGGAATAGTACCCTTCATCTCTCCTAAGCCTGAAAGTGCCCAGCAAGTTGGGCGTGATTCCCATCTTCAGATGGGGAAACCGAGGAGTTGCCCAACTCGGAAGTGACTGCACTGGGCTTCGAGCCAGGTCTATCTCCAGACATGGGCTTTGCCCACCTCCCTTTGTCGGTTGCTCCCGGGGACACTGGGCGACAGGCTGCCGGGATGCGAGCGGAGGCCTGGTGGTTCTCTGCAGGGCGGCCTCCCAACACAGGGCTCGTTGGCTTCAGGGCCGCGTCCCAGATGTGCCGGGGCAGTTCGCGGCGGTGTCTCAGGGCCAAGCCCGAGCAGCCTGGCTGGAGGGAGGCAGCAGTGGCTGCCAGGTCCTAGTCCCCTTTCTGGGAAGCTCATCCTCATCACAGGTAACCATGACAGGAGCGGCTCACCTTTAGCAGGTGCTTCCTGAACGGCACGTACGTTCCCCACACGTGCTCACTGTGGACACAGATGCTCTATAAGGGAGGTGCTCGGTTTTCGCAGAAAACAGGTTCATGGAGGGTACACAACTTGTCCAAGGTATGCAGCCACAGATGGCAGAGCTGGGACTGAATCCTATGTCAACACACCACCCGCCTCTCGGAGGTCATACCCACAGAAGTATCCACTTGGCCACTATCTGCCCAGACACACCGTGATGGCTGTAGCCTGGGCACTCCCCTCAGGCTCCACCTGCCGCCCTTTGCTCAAACCCCCTGGCGTTCCTTGGCTGCCTATGCCTCGGGCCCTTTGCAGGTAAGACTGTGGAAAGGCCACGTAGGTTCTAAGTTTAGGGTCACCCAGCCCTGCGCTGGAGCCGCTCCTGATTGTCTGGAAGGAGGGGATGCGACTATGAGGTAGGAGTGCCTCCTCCAGAGAAACGCCTGAATTCTGAAGGCCTTTAGAACAATACCCCAACCGGGAGTCAAGAAAATCACATGTGCACCTGGCAGTGACTTCTTCCGAAGCCCCTCCTGGGGGCCCCAAGCCGAGGGGTGCTGAGCACGCAGTACTGCCCCATCGTTAGCTCTCCCTGGGCGACGTGGGGCTCCCCTCCCGAAGCAGGCAGAGCCACCAGGGACTTAATGTGTTCAGCCAACAAACCCCTGCAAAGAGCCCTCTTGGTTGTCCAGTGCCACCTTGGGTACCTTGACCATGGGGAAGACCCTACAAGACCTGTAGGGAAGCCAAACTTCCAGAGACCCTCGCCCCCACCTTGGCAACAGCCGTGCTCCATTCTCCCTCCCCGTGACCGTGTGCCTACAGTAAATCATCCTGGCCTGGCCTGGGGTTCTGACTTCGCTAACTGGATGGGGCAAGAGGGATGTGTGCAAAGCTGGATCTGGGATGAAGAGAAGAGCTGCAGGGTTGGGAAGGAACAGAAGTCAGGATAGAGTAGGAATGGATGTCTGAGGCTGAGGAAACCACCTCGTGGCACTCAGCAGTGAGAAAGGGGAAGTCAGGAGGGGCCATGGAGGACAAGGGGCAATACTGCAGAGTCAGGCCAGCCAAGTGAAGGACCGGTTTTCCTTGCCTGTTTTCAAGGTGCGGCTCCCCTGCTGAACGTGCTGCAGACTCCCCTACCCTAAATACCCCTTATAAACATCATTCGTTGACACACTATGGCCGGCAGAAGCACGGCCCCACGATGTCTGCATCCTAATCCCCAGAACCTGCGAAAGTGTCTTATCTGGCAAAGGGGGCCCTGCAGGTGTAATTAAGTGAAGGATCTTGAGATGGGGCGAGTATCCCTCAATGTGAGCACAAGGGTCCAGAGAAGAGGGAGGCAGAGGGACATCTGACTGCAGATGAGAATGCAGGAGATGTGGTGGTGGGAACAGAGACCACAGTGATGGGTTTTAAAGATGGGGGACAGGCCACAGGAACAGGACCATAAGTGGCAGCTGGACGTTGCAAAATGCAAGGGAAGGCACCCCTGTCAGAGCCTCCAGAAGGAACCATCCTGACGGATGCCTTGATGTTAGCCCCATGAAACCAATTACATACAGACTTCTGGCCTCCAGAGCTGTGGGAGCATAATCGCTGCTGTCCTGATCCGCTAAATTTGTGGTAATTTATCACAGTGACTATCGGAAATGGAAACACACACTCACTCCACCTAAGTCAGGAAGCACTCTCCGTGCTCAGCACCACGCTGGCCACTAGAGGCAAAGTGATGAACAAAAGAGACCCATCCCTGGCCTCCTAGAGCTTATAGTTACTCTCTCCCCCTCCTTCTCTCCTGGAGCCCGGGGCCTAGAGTATGCTGCCATCTGCCTCTTGAAGTCTCCACGTCCTTCTCGCTGCCAACCCACTGCCTCCAAGCCACTTTGCTGGGGCCCCCGGCACACTCTTCACCCATCCGGGCCTGGCTAATAACACCCCCTCTCCTCCAGGCCCCGCTTCTGCAGAGAAGCCTTCCCTGAGCCCTGCCCTCTTCCACGGCCTGTCATCACACCATGGACTTCCACATGTGTGTGTGTGTGTGTGTGTGCACACGTGTAAACCTGAGTGTGCAAGGGGGCAATTATCTATCTTCCCATCCCTCTGCTCTCTGGCCAGAGCAGACTGAACAAACAGTTCCCATCGGAGAGTGACAACAGGTATCCCTCTGGACCAGGCCAACGGTCCCTGCAAATAAGCAGACACAACGTTTAAAGAGAAAGAGCATGAAGGTCTTTATATAATCAAATTTTTCTTTAAAAAAACAAACCAAAAAAAAAATCAAAACAAAAAACAGGTGATCGGCACTATCAGGCCTGAGTCAGAAACAGGAGGAAGTCTGGACTCAAGATTCAGAAACAGAGAAGGGGATTAAAACCCCGTACAGACTTCAAAGCCTTCAGGGACGACTCTCACCATGACCTTTGGGGCAGTGCTCAAACCCTCCCAGGACAGAGACTGCGGTAAAAGATCCCGAAGGGTAAGGACCATTCAGGGAAAGCAGAAATGAGGTGGTAGGCACCACCATGTCCAATGAGCCCAACTGCCACCCAGTTCCCACCCTCAGACTCCGCCCTGGCCTTCTGGGCCTGGGGCACACTGCCCCAATCCTGCACGGCCACCTCTGCCCTCTGGCAGGGCTCAGCCCAGTGAGCACCTCCTCAGAGAGGACTTTCCTGGCCACCCACTGAAGCAGCCCCTCAAACGACCCCATCACCCTGTTCCATTTTGTCCACTATGCACTAGAAAGGATCTCATTCATTCACTGACTGATTGTTGATTATCTACCTGCCCACCTGCCCCCCAGCCCTCTCTGTTGCTGTCCTCGCACAGCTTCGAACACTGCCTGGCACATGGGGGTGCTCGAGAATGCACAATGAACCCCCACTGTGCATATCCAGGAGACACTGGGATACAAAAGCCCCACGCCTGTCCTCACAAAGCCCAAGCCTGGTGGCTCCCCAAAAACAGCCTGCCCGCCAGTGTCCCTTTCACCAGCACAAAGTCTCTTTCTTCCCTGGCCAGCAGCACCACCCTTTCACCATCCGTTTCAAGTCAGGAAAGATGGGAATGGAGAATTCTTAAGGTCAAGCACAGCAGATCCCTGTCGAAAACAACTCACTGACTCAGTGACGGAAGCCAGACACAAAAGGGCACGTATTATGGGAGGCCATGTATATGATTACAGATTGGGTACATCCACAGAGCTAGAAAGTAGATTATCCAGAGGATGGGAGGAGGGGAAGGGGGGATGACTGCTGAATGGGTACAGGGCTTCCTTTCAAGGTGGTGAAAATGTTCTGGAATTAAATAGTGGTGATGGTTCCACAGCTTTGTGAACATACTAAAAATTACTGAGTTGTACACTCTAAAAGGATAAATTTAATCTCAATTAAAGAAAAGGTGCATTGAATAATGCAATGGAGTGGTCAAAACTGCAGGTTCTCGAGTCGGGCTGTCCAGCCTCAATTGTGAACTTGTGTGAACTTCAGAAAATGACTTGGTCTCTCTGTACCCTAGTTCCCCTACCTGTAAACAGGGGTAATAACTATGCCAATGTCAAAAGGGTGTAGTGAGGATTAAATTCCACCATCTCTTGCAGGGAACTTTGGTTGACTGCTTCCCAGATGTCCATCTTCTCCCTTCCTTGCAGACCCCTGTTTTCCATTTAAAGGTCTTCAAGGTTCTGAGGATACTGACCATACAGCCTAGCCTCAGCCTGTCCAGTTAGATTGACCCTCAGGACCTGTGCAAGGAATCCTGGAACAAAGAGGCTTTATTTCCTACAGGCATGAACATAACAGCACATGCTCTCTGGAGCTGTGGCAGTCATCTGGGAACCCAGGGGCAAAAAAGCCTCAGGATGAGACCACCAGTAAGGAAAGCAGATTGGAGAGACAGAAAGAAACTGGGTCCTTGGAGACATTGAGCCCCTGGATCAAGCCTTACCTGAAGTCACTCAGCCTTTCAATTATATGAGCTAATGAAGCCCCTTTAATGTTTAAGACAATTAAAGTCAGCATTCCTACTATTTACTATCAAAAGCATCACAACTGTTTCAGCTACATAAAATCCTTCACTCTGGGCCTGGCACATAGTTCCCTAAAAGTGTGAGCTATTGTGACTTTTTCCCAAATTTCTCCTATGCTATTTTGCAAGGTCAATGCTCACCCTGGTGTCCAGAGATGAACACTACCAGCTTATAACCTTATAATTCAGTTCCACATCCCTCTGATGGCAAGCCACAGACAACTTCACCAAAGACCCTAAATCAACACACGCAAGTGTCCATGAGATGCTTTACTATGTGCTCACCACGAGGCTAGGTAGGCAAGAGGAGAGGTAAGAGAAGAATAAGGTGCTGTGGTTATAAAACCAACAGAGAAGTTACAATCTGGGCTGGAAGGCAAGATCCAGGGCCATAAGACAGTAAAGCATCTATCTGCCTCCTTATGCAATTTAAGCAATTCAATGTGAACACCAATGAGTTTGAGGAAGAAAGAGATGAAAGTCCTGGGGGCCTCTGGTGTCTCCTTGCTCCCTCTGCTCCCACACAGGGGCCTAGACAGATCCAAACACACTGCTTCCGAGAACCTACAGAGGAAACAGCAAGCCAGAGCCCAGCACCAGGCCTGGCCTCACTCCCACAAGCCCCAAAGTCCATGTACACTTGCCATGTACATGGCCAGGCACCCAGACCCACTCCCGGTCATGCACACCGAGCTGCCTAAACTAGTCCAGGATTCAGCCAATTTCTCGTCCCCCCATTTCTTTTCTTACCAATGCAAGTAGGAGTGGGATGCGTGAAACACTTACTCCACAGAACCCAGGGGCAGGTGGGGAGCCTCAAATCCAGAGAAAGCGAAATGTAATGATTCAAAAGGAGATCAAGATACATGAATATTCATCTTCCTTTCCCTTATGATAGAAACCCGATTTGTGAGAGTTCATTGAGCTCCATTTCCTCTGAATCCCTCAGAGCGCTCAGGGTCCGCATCTCATAAGTCTGCCTGAACACAGCACGCCGTGCGGGGTGCTTGCCTCCAAGAGTTGGTGGTTCCCCCACAGGTGCATTCATATGTGACAATCCACCAACCTGTACCCCGGACATCTGTGCAGGCCCTCTACATATTTAGACCTCAGTTTAGAAACTGAAAATCAAAAGACTGGCAGATTTCTTCTCATCCTTCCAGGCATGTTTCAAGTGTGATATTCTCAGGGGAGCCGTCCTCTCTTCGCCGCCGAGAGTAAGTCCTCAGCTCCTCACCTTGCCTGACACACGTTCCTGACACAGCTCCTGGCCCCAAAACATAACAATGAAGGTAAAGGGTCCCCTTGAGACCTTCCCAGGAAGACAAGGCTGAGGCTGACTTATTTCTGGATCCCCTGCCCTGTGCTGATGTATACAGTGGGTGCCCAATAATTGTTTGTTGCAGGAATAAATGACAATTTGGAACTTTTGCCCATACAATAGGACTGTAAGTGCTCAAGGTCTCTGTCTTCCACCTCCTGGGATGCCTATGTGATCCCGGGGCAATTACTTAACCTCTCTGAGTCTCTCCTCCCGAACAACATCTGCCTTTCGGGGTTGTGAGAATTTTACCAGCCACGAGGCAAAGTGGCCAGCTCAGAATAGGACGCATTGTAAGCTCTCGTAAATGGCAGCTCCCCTGCTCTAACCTCCCCCCTTCACAGTACAAGGTTTAAAACTTCCAGAAACCTAATAAACTCTGCTTGACTGGAACTGACCAGTTCCACCCCTGGGTGCTCTGTGCCTCTTTCCAACACACTCTGTGCCTGGTTAAAGAACTCAAAGCTACCTGGTTCCAAAACAATGCTTTTGTCTGAAGTCAGACCCAATGGGGGCAACAAGCAAAGCAAGAAGCCCAGGAAGACATCTGGGCCAACTGAGTTTGGCTACCAAGGGGCCTTCCTTAGAGAAGGCGGTCCAGGCTACAAGCCGGCTCACGCAGCAATGCAAGCACGCACCGAGGGGTTCAGTAGCAGTAAACAGACGCCAAGATTCACTTCTGTGTTGTTCTTTCCCATGTGCAGCAAAAACTATCATCGTTCTGTTCCTTGACAGGATGTTTGCATTTGAGCTAAAATCGCCTCCCCCGCCCAATTTGCCACAATTCGGTTCCACGCGGTACGATGAGGGACTTGGCTCCTCTCACGATGGCTGGTGGCTGCTGGCCCAACAGAGGCCCCTTCACACAGGGAAGGAAAGAAAGAGACGGGCAGGGGGAGAAGAAAAGCACGAATCTGTCATTTTATCAAACACAGGCAAAGACTGTCTGCAGGTGGGAAGCTGCTGTCCAACACTTTTACAAAGAGAGCATACAAAATATCCGGCCTTCTGGGGAACCTGGCCAAGCCACCGGTAAACAGAGTAGGGAGAGGCTACCTTCGCAGGCATCTACACCCTGGCCCTGCCCGGGGCTAGCCAGGAGTCCTGTCTCCTCCGAGCCTGGTGAGGGAGGCCCAAAAGGCTCAATCTCGGCTTCCAGAGATAAATACCCTCAGTACTCAAGAAGCCATAGACAAGAAAGAGATTCAGTGCCCAAAATATAATTCTAACCAGTGTGGAATACTAGTCAATTCATCAGCAAGAGTTTGCTCACGCCCATTTGTTCTTTCACTCACCAATGTCTACCAAGTGGCCACCTTGCGTCACGCGTCACGCATCACGCATCACAGTTGGTTCTGGGGACACAGAGGAAATACCACGAAGCCCACAGTGTGCCCACTCCTGAAGGATCCATTGTTAGGAGCTTACAGTCTTGCCAGAGAGCTAGGCAAGTGAAGCCACGCGGAACCCTCCAGGGCGACTCCACCCTCCACCTGACACAGTACTCCGTCTAAGGGGAGGGCTCGACGGCAGGCTTGGATAGATCTACTCCTGCTAAACAGCGTCAGGCCACCTGCTCCATAATGGAAATGGCGGCCACCATGTACTGAGCATCTCTCATGTGCTAGGTAGAACTTTCTCTGTGGTTTGCATCTTACAGGCAAGGGAGGCAGAGGCTTGGGGAGGGTAGACCCCTTGCCCAAGACGACATGGCCCATCAGCAGGAAAGGTGAGAGCTAAGCCCGGATCCTTGTGCCTCAAATCCTACACCTCTCCACGTCACCGGGAAAACAGGAAAGAGCACCCATGTCTGTCCCTCGCTCAATCCCAACTCAACTGGGGCTCTCCTAAGAAAGCCCCACCATGATTAATCCTCTTCATAGCCTGGCCCGGTATGGGACAACTTACTGATAATGAAAATGTTTGCTTAACTGAGTGATTGTGGCAGAATAAACTTGAGATGGAGGGGAGGGGGGAGGTGGGAAAGAAAGATGATCCAGGAGTTTTCCTGGAGAAGTTCAGTGTACAGAAAGATGTTTTTGGTGTCTCAGAACACATAATCCCCAGTAGAGGAAAAAGTCTGAGGCCAAATACCAGATGTTATGTCAACCTTAAAAGAGGCACCTCACGTGCCTCAGTGTGTCAGGGGAGCACATATTCCTGAATGGGAGAACCTGTCAGGTAGGAATAAGCCTACCCAGGCGAGGAGGCAGAGGCTCAAGAAGGCCCTCCTCTTGGCCTTTCCAGCCCAAAAGGTCCCCTGATCTATTTACAGCTCCCTAGAACCCTGCAGGCATTCATAGGACAGGAAGACCGCCCAGGACAGAAGACAGATGGGCCCACCCGACTCAAAGCCTCTACATAGACCTCGGTCTTCTGGAAAAGCACTTTCTAGGTCCTCCCTCAATTCCCGTCCCATTTGTCCCCTCTGCTCTAGTCTCCATCTGCCTGAGGATGTGGAAGGTGGGGGGTGCAGAGCAGAACATTTAAGAGCAAAATCAAAATTCTTACAAAAACACAGGGGATCGTTGGACAAGGGACCCTGAGAATCACCTCTTCCGACCTTCATTTTCTGGGGGAGCAAACTGAGCCCCCCCACCAAAAGTGACCCTTTTCAAGTGAGGTCTCTTATCCTCCAAGATTCTTCCTCTCCCTCCCCTCCCTCCCTCCCTCCCCCCTCCTTCCTACCGTGGGTGGGGTGGGGGTGATGTGGAAGTAGAGGGAAGGGGGTATTTCTGACTCCACCCTTCTTTTACCCTAAGCTCTGTCATCATCTGTGATATCCAAAGGAAAAATCACCAATCCCCATGGACCCACGTTGGTCTCCCCTGGTGACCGTGCTCCCTCAAGTGACCCCCTCCTCCTACCTCAGCAGCATCCTCACTGTGGCTCTTGACGGAGGAGAGGGGCCTAAAATAACTTCTAGAGACGGAAGCCCTCTCCGGAGCACCTAAGAGGTGCTGGGCACTCCTAACGTTCACCTCACTTCACCCGCACGGAAACTCTCTGTGGCAGATATTTTAGTATTCATATTTTACCGATGAAGAAAGCGAGCTTGGCACGGTTAGTAAATGGTCCAAAGCCACCGAACTAGTTCAAAGTGAGGCTGGGATTCAAGCCTGCCTTTGTCCCTACTCCAAGGCTGGGCTATGAAGTTCACAAGCTTGAACTTAAGAGACCAAAGTTAACGTTCGAAATGAGTACTCTGCCCCTCCGTGGTGGGGAGCGGGGCGGTGGGGGGGGCGGTTTACACATCCACTCCAATGCTGCCAGAACTCAAAAGCACGTGGGGAACTTTTCTTTGGAAATAGCCTACAGAGGTCATTTACATGTCACCCAGAACTTTCAATCCAATACATTGTAATTACAGATTTGGGGGACCAGAAATACTTTGCTCACACTGGCTTCTGCTCTTAAGTCTTTATACTTGCCTGTAAACTACCTCAGTTTCCTGAAATCACATGGGCTTTCAAATGCCGAGGAATGTCACCCCAGCAACATCCAAAAGAATGCACTGATGCTATCAACAAGCCTGTTCCCAAAGACAGACCCTCATTTTCCAAGTAAGAATGAAACCATTTCTTCTTTCGTTCTTGCATTTATTCAAAAAGCATCTTGTGATGCTGGACACTGTTATAGGTTGCTAAGGAAACAGAGATAAACATGAAAAGTTTTTGGTCTTGGAGTTCTCAACATGGGGACAATATTTCAGGCAACTTTTGCAGAGGACCTCAAGTGCCCCAAACACTATGGATGCAAACATGGACACACAGTCCCAGACTTCAGGAATGCTACATTCCAGCAGGGGGACAGACATGCCAGCCGTCCCTCTGGAAACTGGGTAAACTAGAGTAGAGAGTTAGGGAAGACAGAGTGACCGCCTAAGCTACTGTCATAGTCCGTCTTAGGAAAAGAGTCAGTCCCCAAAGGGGACCAAAGTGAAATAACAATCGTAATCAACACTGACACAGCATTTGTTATGTATCAGGTGCTACTGTAAGCAATGAACACATATTATATCCTCTCAACAAATCCATGAAGTGGGTGCTATTATTAATCCCACTTTCCAGGTGAGTAAGCTGAGGCACAGACAGATTAAGCAACTTGCCAAAGGTCTAAAAGTCACCAAGGGCAGAACTACGACGTGAGGCCAGGCCGTCTGGCTCCAGAGGGCATGCTCTCGACAACGACACTGAACTAAGTGGGATGAGAGATGCTGATTTGGACGTGTGGTTCGGGTCTGCCGGGTTTTAGAAAAGCAACCATGTTATACTCTCATTATTACTCACGTTTGTTCCCCCTGGTCTCAGCAATGAACTCTCGAACTCACTCCACTTAAACATGAGATCTGGGGGCGCCTGGGTGGCACAGCGGTTAAGCGTCTGCCTTCGGCTCAGGGCGTGATCCCGGCGTTACGGGATCGCCCCACATCAGGCTCTTCTGCTATGAGCCTGCTTCTTCCTCTCCCACTCCCCCTGCTTGTGTTCCCTCTCTCGCTGGCTGTCTCTATCTCTGTCGAATAAATAAATAAAATCTTTAATAAAAAAAAAAACAAAAAAACATGAGATCTGTAGTGGGTGGAATGGGGTAAAGTGAAGTGACATTTCCAAGGGATAAGCACTTCACTACAGGGAGGAAGATGAGGGACCTGGGATACAGCCTCTGCCTCCATCCCTGTCATACCCTTCATGGTCCAGGCAAAGAACCACTCAAAGTAATATTCAAAGTGGAAGACAGCCGAGGGGCAGTCACAAGGCAGAGCACAGGGCAATGGCTGTCAATGCACCCCCTTCCCATGGTGGAGAATAAGGGCCAACCCCATCTGGTGACAGCCAAGACGCCTCTGATCTCTTTGTACTCTTTGGAATATGGAGAGATGGGGAAATTCAGCCCCTTGCTCCCTCTGCTCTAGTGTTTAACAAGGAGAGTAGCTTGTGAGTTGAAGGCAGTGACGAAAGGCTTTCTGGAGCCAGAAAACTCTGGGTTGGAATGGAGCCCTGCCACTTATGAACTGATACCCCTGGGCCAAGTGCCATAACCACTCCAAGGTTCAGTGTTTGCGCATCTATAAAATGGGGGTAAGGGTCATAGTTCCTACAGCATGGGTTTTTTGAGAGGATTAAGTGACATGAAGCACGTGGAGTGCTTAACACCGTTGGTGATACCTAGCAGCGCCCAGTAAACACCCAGTGGTATTAGCTAGTCATAGTAATTGTGGCAGAGCCAGCTACGGACGGAAGAAGCCCTCTCCCCAGTTTTCCCCCAGCACGGCCACTCTGGAGCCCCTCTGCAGTCTGGGAATTCTCCAAATCCATCTCCTACTCCTCCTGGGTGCCCTGCTCATTCCCCCTTGCAGTTAAGGTACCACGTGACTAAGTTCTGGTCAATGGACTAGGTGGGCAGAAGTGCTGTGAATGGCTTCCAGGACTGCTCCCACAAAGCCACCCCTCATGATCCTTATTTCTCACTCCCCATCTGTCAGATGGATGCCAAGGATTCAGCAGAGACTGTCAGAGCCCTTGGAAGATGGCCAGTCCACCCACAGGTAGAAGGAGCCAAGGTCCCCGTACAACTGCATGGAACAAGTCCCATCCCCAGCCCATCCCACCCCACACACACCATTAATGGCACTTTATAAGAGCAATACATAGACTTCCACTGTATTAAGTCATTGACATGGTGGGTTGCTTGTTACAGTAGCTGGCCTAGCCTGACGAATACATGCAATTAATCATGTCTCCAGATGGACTCACAAGTCCCTATTGGCTCACTGTTTCCATGACCACTGCATGAACCACAGAGTCTAGATAACCATAATATGGTTGTGGAGAGAAATCAGCAGCTGTGACTACTTAGGCATGGCAAGCATGAGGAAGAGCAAGCAGCAGCAACTCAAGAAAAGTAGTGGAAGGATCGCCAGCCTAGAAGAAATGACACAGCCCAGCAGCAATAACACCTGTGCTCACGGTCAGTGACAGGTTCTTCATGAGAACAGTGTAGTGCCCTGGAAAGGGCAGGGTCTTTGAGGCCGTGCAGACTAGAATCCATGTCTACCCATGACTTCCTTAGGAAAGTAAAACTCTCTGAGCTTCAGTTTCCACATCTACAAAATGTGGTAACAGCACCTGCCTCCGTGTTCTGTGACACCATGCTGGGATCTTGAAACCAGCCACGGTGGGCATATGTACACCATACGAATTGGCAAATGCTGCAAACAGGGGCTTCCTTCCTAGAGATTAAATACTCACTGGCACATCAATGGATAAACAGGAGTCAGCTCAGTGGAATGGGAGGGAAAGGACAAGGAAAGAGAATTCCAGGCAGAGCGAGGATCATCTGTGCCATGAAGGAAGTCCTACATGGCTGGCTCCAGAGGGTTGGGGAAGAGAGGCTAAGAGGAACCCAGAGAAGGGGCTAGGAGCCGGGTCTGGTAGAAGGACCACCCGACATGACAGCTATTTGTTCTAGTCATCTACTGCCACATGACAAATCGCCTCAAAGGTCTAAAACAATCATTTTCTTTTGTTCATCATTTCTAAGTCAGGAATTCAGGAAGGGATGAGCTAGCAGGATCACCTTTGATTGTGTAGGCTGGGGTTGGAGAAGCCATTTCCCAGATGGATTCTTCCCACCACATCTGGTGCCTTGGTGCTCTCTGGAGAGTCTCTCTCCCTACCCCCATCTCCATGTGGCACCTCAGGCCACGAAGCCTGTCCCCGTGGCCTGGACTTCTCACAGCATGGTGGTCTCAGGACAATCAGACGTCTTATACATGATGGTTGGTTTCTCAAAAGCCAGTGTTCCAGGAGATCGAGAGAGAAGCTGCTAGACCTAGTCTCAGAAGTCCCAGGATCATTCCCACCTCATTCTACTGGTGATGAGCAAGTCACAGGCTGGATTCCAAGCAGGGAAATGCCCAAGACCATGAATACCAGAAGGCTTGGTTTGTCAAGGGCCTTCTTGGAAGACTAGCCACCCCACCATTATTGACTGGCCGACTCACACCACCTACGCTCCAGGACCACCAGGAGGACGCAGGGTCAGAAAAGGAGAACTACCAGCCCTGTCCACAAGGGGCAGCAGAAACACGATGCTCACCCAGGGTGGGGAGGACACACAGTGGGGAGTGTCAGAGGACAGAGCAAGGCCTGGCCCAGGCCGTGCAGAAGGCTTCCCAGGAAGGTGACACTCCCAGCAAGTGAGCCAAGTCTCAAGGATGGGGGAGGCAAAGGGAAGAAGTGAGCCATCCCTGAGGTCACCCCCGGCTGGCCATCGACCACACCTGGACCACCCATGGGCCAGGCCAGGCCATCTGCACATTTCCCAGTACAGGCATGTCACCCAGCCCTGGGCACTCTGCAGCAATGGTCAGGCAGCAACAGAGCCAAAGCGGCTCCTGACTCTGCCAGCTCATCCCTGGGCCCAAGAGCCTGTCCAGTGCACCAGGGCTTAGGGAGGGGCCATGGAGTATAGACCTGTTTACTCTGGCTCGACCTCCTCACCCAGAACCAGCAGGCACCACGACCAGCAGAAAGGCCAGTTATGCAACCACCCTCAAAGCAGCCTGCCAGCCCCAGAGATCCGGCCTGGCTGCCGGGCCCGGTAGTGGGACTGCCGTGGCCTACAGGGCATGCCTGGGCTCCGAATGCCATTTTCCATATAGGTGCAGGATGCTCTCCTGACAAACACCTGGGGACAGCAGGGGCCGTGGGAGGGAGCTAAAAATAGCACAGCCGGCAACGGAGAGGCCTTTTCCAAATCCTCTGGATCCTGTTATTCCTCATGCATGGGCCCTAGGGGCACACACAGGCTGGCCCTCAAGCTCTCGCTCTTCTTCAAGGCTCCTGCTGAGAACAAGTGTGGGGGCCTGGAAGCCCTCCTACAGGACGTCAGGAACGGCACCATCGTCAGAAGTCATGGAAACAGCCTGTCCTGGAGCTGGGCGGAGGGATGGGAAGGCTGGGTCCATCTTCACACCCCCACATCCCCAGGATTGTCTGTCTGGCCACCCCCTCTCAGACCAATACTCAGTGTTCTCCACCTTTTCTGGACCTCAAGTTCTTGATGTTTCCCTTACTTGTTTGGCCATTAAGAATTAAGGGCCTTGCACTGTTTTTAATTTCTCATGTAAGTGTATACAACCCAGCTAGACACTTAGAAAAGCCACCTGTGTGGACGTGTGGGGTGTACAGTGCACAATTCCAGTGGCATCGGTCATACTATGATGTGAATGGTGCCCTCTGGAAACAGGCAGTGTGGCTACTGGCATTGTCCAGGAGGAAACAATGCCTTACACAACTCCGTATCCCTGGGAAAAGGACGGCCATGCTAATAAAGGCTCACAGACTGACCGCTTCGTCTCCTGCTTCCAAATATTCCGCACATGGGGTCTGGCAGGCGCAAGGCCACAATACCCAATGGTCTAGAAAGAAATCCATACTGTGATACAATAATGTGTTTCCAGGCTCTGGAGTTGGAGAGTGGCAAGGAATCGATCTTTCTAAGGCAAGGGAAGATTCATAACCACTGAATGAGTTAGCACTACCTTCTTCTGAGTGCACAGATTAAATTCTCTGCCCCACCGACATCTGAAATGTACTTTACTTATAACAGATTGGGGAATTCAAATATAGTTATATGCTTTTCATAGAATTCCCATTCTTTTAATAACACAGTTTCAGAGCTTCAGATATGAGCAAATAGCATGTGGGAATAATAAGGCATCACGCCACATCAGGATGCTCACATTCACAGTTTAATGACAAGGCTTACTGGTGGGTGTCAAACTTTTCACTCCTCATGCTCTCCTGCAGGTGTATGCACAAATACACACATACCATACATGCCTCAAGTTTTTAAAAATGTGCTTGAATTCTGCACCCTACTCCTAATATCTCCTGTGCATGCGTTAATATCAAAAATAGTGCTTTTATTCAAAACCACAAGGAAGACTGATACTCAGAAAAATGCCCCATATTTATTCTGTGCCTCCAAATACCCCTCAACAGATATGGCACATGTGCCACAGTTCATAACATCTAATTATGTATTACCTGATATGAATCTCATAGCAGCCCTAGAGTTGTGCAGTGAGCAAGCTGTACAACTGCACACAGCACACCTGCCAATCAGGTAGACAAAAGGTGATGATCCCATGTTCCAGACAGGAAAAGCAAGACTTAGAGAGATTAAAAGGACCAGATAACCTTCAAGGTTCATTTCTATCCTCATAGTACAGAATTCTCTGAATTTACCTAAGGGATCTCACACCTCATTGAGGGATGGTGCATGAGTCTCCACACACCAGCTCTTCTTTTCAGTCCTATCTATACCTTTCTGTTTTCCCTCACTCTGTGGCACAGATGAGCTGAGCAGAGCCAACCTACCATACCAGAGGTAAACCTATAGGTGTACAGGGCAAGGGTGAGATGCACGGGCTCCACTGTCCACCTGCCTGGACTCAAACCTGGCTCTGCCCCTCACGTGTGTGACCCTGGGCAAGTTACTCTACCTCTCCAGGTCTCAGTTTCCTAATCTGAAAAGTGATGGTAATACCGCCTATTTCGCTGGGTTGCTGTGAGGATTAAGTAAGATAATACATGCAAAGAGCTTAGAAATCACCAGACACATAGTAAGCACTCAAAGTCTGTTATCCAAAAATTTATATAGATATATAGATATAGATATTCTATGTGCCTCAGTGGTCTGATCTATAAAATGGGGACTGTAAACATGGTTACTCCATAGGACTGTTTTGAAGGTTAGATAACACAATAAACATAAGGAGCTTAAAACTGTACTTGATGCATAGTAACGACTCCAAAAAAAAAAAAAAAAAGTTTGTTACTAGTTTACTTTTTCCGTAAGAAGTCAGTTACCCAAGTTCACGAAGACTTACCAAAACAAAAGCACCAGTAAGTGTAGGGATCCATGCCATGCCTGAGGAGGAGGAGCAAATGGCCAAGAGAGACTGTCTGAGAGATGACTGCTGTTTGCTACAACAGGTGACAGACAGGATGTATTAGAGATTAGAGGTCTTTGTTTTAAATTAATTCTTCCTGAGGTCAGGAAGTACAGAGGAGCGTAGGTGAACAGGCGCCTGAGAGGTAGGGAGGAAAGAACAGACCGCTCACTTGCTGGTTTCTCTTTTCACCATGAGAATCCTTTGAAAGCCCTGCCTCACATTTAAATAGCATCATCCCCTGGAGATCACTGTTTCAGCTTCATTACAGTCTGTGTTCATAGAGTACAAATAGAAACCTTTGTGATTTTATTAGTTTCCATGCAACTCAGGAGAGATTTGCATGATAACATTTCAGCTCCTGACTTAAAGAAGGGACCAATTAAAAATATAGCATTTGCACTGCCTGTCACCAGAAAATGAAAAGGTACCCAGAGTTTTAAAAATCTCTGTCATCTCTGGTTCGTGGCTATAAATCAACCTTTCAGTACAGCAGATACAATAACTATCGTCTCAATTTTTAGTTTATTTTTGTAAGAAATACTTGCAGGATGTCTGCACCCCCTAATACGAGCATGGCGACACTACAGAAAAATCTAAAGAAGTATTTTTGTCCGGGCTTCGTCAAGTCCTACACAATCACCAATTCGCTCAGTAATACCCAAAAGCTACCGGGTACCCTGCAGATCTGTGAAGTGCTAGTGTAACATGTCTGTGACAAGTTAAAGTGTAATACGTGGCCCCCGGTTGCATGATCTAATTGCTATTACGTAACCTACAACTATCCATTCCGTTCTGATGTACTAGCAGCTTACAGTTTGGGGGTGGGGGATGTTATTTCAGAAGTTATTGAGTGTGTGGGGATCATTCCTTCAGATACTCGCTCGCTCCTTTGCCACAGAACCTCTGATCATCCCATCCTGGCTTCTGGAGGCTGGAATGGTCCATGGAACAGAGCCAAGAAGGGCATTCTCACTCCAGGGTTGCCTTCTGGGACAAGTCAAGGAAAAGCCTCAAAGTAGGTTGATTGGCATGACCTTCTCTTTAATGAGAGGTTTCTTTTTATGCCCAACCTCCACAAAGCCAGCCTGTCACAGCGCGCACCACTTACAGTCTATAATCCAAGACGTCTTCAACCTTGCCTCCACACCAAATTAAAACTAAAACCTCAACAGTGATGTGGCTATTTCCTAAGAAGTAATAGCAGAGTCCCAAAAACCGACTTCGGAGGCTTTTTTTTATTTTTAATGACAAGTTTGAGGGTATTTCCAAAAGGGTCTATGTCCTTAGATTGTAATTCTTAAATATGCCACCGCATCAAAGCCAGTACGGACGTTTCGGGGACACATCAGTCAGACTTCACTCTTGTGATTTATAACAGAATCAGAGGCAGCCCGTTTGCCTTGAATGATTTGCTCTCGGGTTCTTCATCGGGTACAGATGATAACTTCAGAATCTGATTGAAGAAATGGCTATATACTGAAATCACTGAATCAGGGAACATGGGACGTATAAGCAAACTGAGGCCCAGCGACAATGACTTGCCTAAGACACCAGAGCCAGTCCTATGTCAAAAAACAAAATTCCAGCAGCCTCTAACTTCAGTCTAAGAAGAGACACCATTAAACCAGACTCCTCAGGCAGAAGCAGGGTTGTTCCGTCTGCTCTCAGTGTGGACACCACCTAAATCAAACAAGGCCGGGCTGGGTACTTCTCCTGGGACTGCCATTTACCAACCCTTAGAGGAAAATCACTAGCTGCCCCAAGGACAAACATGAGCACCACAGTGAAGAATGTGGGAAGAAAATGAGCCCAAAGATAATGGGGGTTCATCTCCAGGAGGTAGGATTTGAAGGAATTCCCCCCCCTTTTTTTTTATTGTGGCAAAATAGGCATAAATAGAATTTACCATCTTAACCATTTTAAGTGCACCATTCGGGAGTACTAAGTATATTCACATTGTTGTGCCGAAGTCCCCATCTTGCAAAACTGACACTTTGTGCACATTAAACAACTCCCCATCCCCTCCTCCTCCCTGGAGTCCCTGGTAATTACCATTCCACTTCTATCTTCATGAATTTGATCTATTGTAGGTACTTCATATAAGTAGGATCATACAGCTTTGGTCCTTTTATGTCTGGCCCATTTCACTTAGCATAACATCCTCAAGGTTCATCCACGTTGTAAAGTGTGTTAGAACTTCCTGTCTTTATATGGCTGAATAATACTCCATTGAGTGTATATAGTACATTTTGTTTTTTCATTCATCTGTCAGTGAACATTTGGGTGGTTTCCACCTTTTGGCTCTTATGAATAATGCTACTATGAACATGGGTGTGCAAATATCTTCTTTTGGATTTGTACCCAGAAGCAGAATCGCTGAATCATACAGTAATTCAATTTTTAATTTTTTGAGGAACCACCATACTTTTTTCCACAGTGACTGCATCATTTTACATTCCCATCAACAGTGCACAAGGATTCCAAAATCCTCACAGCTTAGCCAACACTTATTATTTTCTGGTTTTGGTATTTGTTTTTTTTTTAATAGTGGCCATCCCAGTGGGTATGAGGTGTCCTTTTTTTTTTTTTTCCCTAACGCCTTGCGTACATTTCTATAATGAACACATAGTCCACTTACGATTGAGGACAAAAGTGTAAAACACTGAAGTTAAAAAAAGAGTCTTATGGATGGATGAAGGACTTGAATGTAAGACCCAAAACCATAAAACTCCTAGGAGAAAACACAGGTGGTAAGTTCCTTGACATCAGTCTTGGCCATGATGTATTGGCTTTGACACTAAAAACAAAGGCAACAAAAGCAAAAACAGACAAGTGGAACTCCAACAAACTAAAAAATACCTTTGTACAACAAAGGAAACCATCAATAGAATGAAAAGGAAACCTGATGATTGGGAGAAAATATTTGCAAATCATATATCTGATAAGGGGTTAATATCCAAAATTCATAAAGAATTTATATAACTCAATAACAAAGAAACAAAAGCAAACAATCTGATTAAAAAACCGTGCAGAAGATCTAAATGGACACTTCTCCAAAGAAGATATCCAGATGGCCAAAGGACACATGAAAAGACACTCAACATCACTCATCATCAGGGAAAGGGAAATGCAAATCAAAACTACAATGAGGGGCACCTGGGTGGCTCAGTTGGTTAAGCAACTGCTTTCTGTTCAAGTCATGATCTCAGGGTCCTGGGATCAAGCCCCACATAAGGCTCCTACTCAGCAGCGATGCTTCTCCCTCTTCCTTTGCCTCTCCCCCTGCTCATTCTCTCTCTCTCTCTCTCCTCCCCAAATAAATAAAATATTTTTTTAAAAATCTACTAACACCTGTTAGAATGGCTATTATCAAAAAGACAAGAAATAATATGGCAAGGCTGTGGAGAAAAGGGAACCCGTGTGCACTGTTGGTGAGAATGCAAACTGGTGCAGCCACTCGGGGGAAAACAGTATGGAGATTCCTCAAAAAATTAAAAATAGAATTATCATATGATGCAGCAATTCCATTTTGGGGCATTGATCCAAAGAAACCAAAAAACTAACTCAAAAAGAGATATGCACCCTCCTGTTTATTACAGCATTATTTAAAATACGCAAGATATGGAAACAACCTAAGTGTCCACTGATAGAGGAATGGATAAAGAAAATGTGATAGATATCTAGATAGACACACAGAAAGACAATGGAGTATTATTCAGCCATAAAAAAGGAATGAAATCTTGTCATCTGCTACAACATGGATGGTATTGAGGGCATTATGCTAAGTAAAGTAAAATAAGTCAGACAGGGAAAGAGAAATACCATATGATCTGACTTATATCTGAAATCTGGGGGGAAAAAAAGAAAGAAAAAAAAAACCTCAAAGATACAGAGAACAGACTAGTGGTTGCCAAAGGCTGGGAATGCAGGGTGTACGAAATAGCTGAAGAAAGATACAAACTTGCAATTATAAAATCAATAAATCATGGGGATGTAATGTGTAGCAAGGCAACTATTATTAATAATACCGTGTTGCATATCTGAAAGTTGTTAAGAGAATAGATCTTAAAAGACCTCATAACAAGATAAAAATTCTGTAACTATGTATGGTGACAGATATTAACTAGACTTACCGTGGTGATCATTTCACAATATATAAATAACAAATTATTATGTTGTATGCCTGAAACTAATGTAATACTGTATGTCAGTGATGCCTCAATTAAAAAAAAAAAAAACCTAAATCTTATCAGGAAAATAGGGTTGCAGATGAGCTTAAGGAAAGGTTGCCATTTTTAAGACAGACAAACCACTGATTTCTCTTGTGGGTTCAGCTAAAACACCATTCCTATACCCTTCAAGAATCTTACACCTGATCAGCTGTGGCTGACACAATGCACAGGAGAAATGGCCATAATTCATGGGCAGCTAAAACAATTCCTGGGAGCACTTTCTTATAGCACTTTGTGAAAAGTGCTCCCAGATGCACAAAGAAAAAAAACCATGTATATAAAGCCGTTGCCAGCTAATATTGGTCATGAAAATCCCCAGCACTTGGATAAAACCTGCCATCTTCCAAACCTTCCTATAACCTGAGACCCCTTTCTCTGAGTTCCCCACTAGACTATCACTGGACACCCACTTTTTTCCCTTCCGAAGCCATAAAGGGTCTATACTCCAAAGTCACATAAAGGGAAAACAAGTTAATGTAGGAGCCGCTCCCTAAGAAGGGCAGGATTCTGCTCCTATATAACAGGGACACAAAGAAGATCCCCAAGGAGCCTGTGACTCCCGGTATCTGGGCTTCGGGCCACCCAGGCTCCATTTATCAGTTAGCTAGACAATACTTCTCACTGGAAGAGCTAAAACCTTCCAAGAGTGAAATCATCCTTTCTACTGGTCTTTACATAACACTTCACTCCTTGGGGGTGAAGTCACTTACTCACTCATTGTCATGACTTACTCACTCAAGACCAAGGTACAGGAACTAAAAACAACATCCATCCAATTATATATTTACCCAGCCTCTAACTCCCAGAAGAGAAATTCTATTTTTCATTGTGTGAACATCTCCCTCTAGCCCCTACTCTCCCTCACCTTCTCCTCTTACATGTTCTCTTTTCTGGTTTCTTTCTGGTCCGCAGAGTAGGAGAAATGGCCACAGTAGTATATGGAAGCCCAGAGAAGAGTTAAGAGGAGCAGCTGGGAGGAGCAACACTCAATCCTAGGGAGCAGCTCTAGTTAAACGGTGCAAAAAAAGGCTCCAGATCACTCTCTGCTCTTTCTCCTTTGGGAACAGCCGATACCTAGAAAGCAGAGTTCAACTCAAGTGTCTTAACAAAGGATCCACACTCTACATCTGGATTCCTGGCATGGCCCCAGAATCACATCTGCTCCCCAGCCAAGCCCAACACTAAACTGTGAAGGGAGCTAAACTTTGGAACGCAGTGCATGTGTCATTGACAAAGAGGTAACTTGATGGCCCAGGGACAGCCAGAACCACCAACCACAGCTTCTAGCAAGACCAGACACATCCTGGAGGGCAAACGATCAGAACCAATGGCCAAAACGGGCCACTTTCCAAACTCTGGGGACTGGGACAAGGAGAAACCTTACGACCCCAGCTGAAGGACACCAGGAAGTCATTAAGAGAAAAAGAAAGTGGCCTGAGAGGGGTAGAATTATGGGCATTTGACCCCCCAACAATATTGCTGACATTAACCACCACCCCACTCTGGGCCTTCCTGGGCTGAATTTAGAACATAAAATCTATTATCCACCAAGATTTGTTCTGGGTATTGTGGAAAGAGACGAGAAGCAAAGAGGGGTGAGTGCAAGGAGAAAGATTTTTCCATTCATTCCCAAGTGGGTTGTCCTCTCTGGAACAGTAGCCTCAGAAGATCATAAACACCTCCGTCCCCTATGATGACGGGGCACAGAGCTCCCAGCACTGGCACTGGGGAGGAAGTAGAACCCAGGCCCCAAATCTCCCTTCCACCTCTATGACTTCGTAATGCCATGTGCTTCTAAGCTAGTGAGAGCAAGTCCCTGTTTGCTGTCCACTAACCTGCCAACTTCAGTCTCTGCTCCCAGACTTGGCAGGAGTCACTATGGAAGAAGGGAAGGAAGGAAGAGCAGCAGGAAGGAAAGAAGAGAGGAATACAGGCATTTTGGCTAATTACCTTTGGAATGCCCAGAGTAAACCAGATCTGGGGCCCTCAGAAAACCAGGTAGGGAGGCCAGTGAAACAGCAAGGAGAATACAAAGTGAATGAGATGTCTTAAATAATTTTGCATTTGGCCATGTAAAGAAGCATTAGTCATACAGGTAATGAGATCTTACAGGGAGATGAGGATGTTAAGTATATCCATTCTGGACCTGGAGTGTCAATTCCATTTCCAGATTGGCAATTAGACAAACACAATCACCAAATAATGCCAAAAACAAAGCAAATTCCATCTTCCATTATTGTGAGGCTCCCTTCCATCTCCTGCCTGACTCACCCAGCTCACCACAGCTGCCCACCATGAACTAAATCCTCGCTATCCCTGGTCAAGAGACCTGCATGGCACAAGTAACTGAGACCCAGGAATGACTCAAACACCATCGTGTCACCAATCAAGCCCCTCCCTTTCACCCAGACTTTCTCCATAGCTTCTAACGAATTACCCAGAAAAAGCAGCAAAATGTATCTGCAGCTACCACACTCCCACCCGGCCCCAGGCAACCACCGTGGAAAGGGCCTCCCCGACATATATGTGTGCTTGTGTTTACAGCACTCAGTTCCTGCCCTCGGGGGGTTTACAGGCAACTCCGAGACCAGACGTGTACACACCCCATGAGAACATACTGGTTTCTTCCTCTAAACCCTGTCACAGAAAAGTTACAACTGGGTCTTATTTTTCCCCTAGCACCAGCTCGGTTTGGGGCACACCGTAAGCATGTACTTACTCGGCCATAAAAGCAAAATCAACAACAACAATCATAACCTTACTGTTAATCTGAGGACCTATCCTGTGCGGACAGTGTGTTAGGCCCTTCTTCATTCCAGCTGCTGAAGATGCTTTTGGCTGAGAGTTTCCTCCGGCTTCTCTTCGACAATGGAACGACAGAAACAGCACATCTCAAGGAAAAAGTCCCTGAGAGTGGGAGCCGCAAACAACCATGCTAAGGTGACAAAAGGAGCTACTTCCCACGTCACCTGCCAGAATCCTTGAGAAGAACAGCTGGAGGGGGCACGGCACAAGCCCCCCCCATCTCCCCACACTCAGGATCCGTCTTGAGTCCAATCCTTTTAAGTTGAACCCTCCATTTGGGAAGGCCCACCCAGGTCCCTGCGGAAAATCAGGCTGGCAGTTTTGCTGCCCGCTGACTTCAAACGCTCCGGAGGGAGTGGCCAGCAGCCGGCTTCCTGGAGCATCACCACAGGGCAGCCTTGGCGACCCCAGGAGCCTTTAATTTTGCAAGAAGGTGGTTTGGCTGAGTTGCCGTCCTGGACTTCGGGACGCCTCCCCCCTTGCAGTGTGACCGACTGGCGCGAGGGAGAGCCCGCACGTTGATGGGCAGGCAACACACAGACCACACCCTGTACACCCGCAAAACACGGCTCTGGCCGCCACAACCCAACCCCAAGCCAACAGCGCCTGTGGGCTCCCTGGGAGCAGGCACCCGAACAGTCAGCTGTAGCAGGAAGGGCCCAGACTGAACCACAGTGGCTCAGGAGGGGTCTGAGCTGTCTTCTCCACCTGGCTGTCCTGGCAAGGCTGAACCTTCCTCGTCCCGCCCCACCCCGCTGCTCAAGAGCTGGAATTTCCATATTTAAAACTAGGCTTTTTTTTCTTTCAGGGAGGGCCTGACTGGAGGCTGAGGAATGGTCCAGATCCTTGCTCCTCAAAGTGTGGTCGGCACAGCAGAGGCACACCCGCCCCTGTCTTGTCAGAACCTCAGGCCTGACCCTGGACCTTCTGAATCACAAGCTGCATTTTAATGGCTCCCCAGGTGATTCATATGCATATTAAGGTGTGAGGAGCCCCAGGACTAGACCAACAAATGTTCTCTCCAGCCCTTGGAAGCAGAGATAGGATATCCCAACTCAACATTCCTTGAGACTCCTACCCAGAATGCTAGGACACCCCTGCCTCTGAGGCGGAGATTCCCTTCCTGTGTGCCAAGGGCCAGGATCCCACCCACTCAAGAAGCATTTCCAAAAAGGAGGCAGTTTCGGTCTGCTCCCTGCCGTGCACAGAAAGGCTGTGGAATTTCAGAGGACCTGCAGGAGGCCTGACCTTGCCTGACCCCTAGACACTTGTCCATGAAGGCCAGGATTCCCTGCGGGGCCCAGGAGCGGTAACTTCACTGCATGAATACAGACAGCCCTTTCCACCCCAGCCACGGAGGCGGCCCTCCAGGGGCTCCGTGTCTCCTAAGACCCAAGAAGATGGTGTTGGCTGCTGTGATTCGCAGGTTAGCAAGGCCACTGCCACCGTGAGCTGGGACACCCCCACTGCCCACTTGGGCAAGAGGTCCTGGCACTGCAGTCCAGGGCCAGCCTGACTGTTTCAACAGCACGCTTCTCTTGCCCTGGTGAGACAGAGAGAGGGACCCAAAGCAAGCACTTACTCCCTGCTACCAGGCACCCAATGAATGTCCCCATCCAGGGAGGAGGACAGTAGCAAGGTAAACAGAGGGCCCACTTGGCCTTATCCTTGGAATTCTTTCCACCCCACACTGAATGATAGGGCAGTTCTTCCTTTCCTCCTGATGTGTGTTTGGATAAGTCCCCAGTGTACCTGGATACAGAGTCAGCCCAAGGCTTTAGGTCACCCATGTCCTCCTAGGAAAGTCTATAAAATAGGGCTAGAGAGAGTACCTACACCACAGGGCTGTGCTCTATGACAACCCCCAATTTGCAGATGAGGAAACTGAGGCACAAAGCAGCAAAGTCCTTGCACAGGGTCACAGGCTGACTGTTGGGTACGACACAGCAGGCTAGACAGCTAGGCAAGTCTGCTCAAAGGGAGCACAGCCAAGAGCAGTTTAACCAATCTCTCTACCACAGGACTTCTGCAAGCCTGTGATGTGACTCTCCAAGGGGCGCTCAGGTGTGCCATGACTCACAACGTTTTTCACAAGGTAAGAACAAGTGCTCCACAAAACACACCTTGGGAGACACTGCTCTGAGGAAAGCTGGTGCTGGTACAGACAACCCTGGCCAGGAAAATGTGACATCAGCAGGGGGAACAAGTCTGTGAGCTCTGGACTGGGGTAACAGGGATGGACATGGTCCCTTCTCAACAGTATGACGCTGGCCGGCCCCTGCCCTCCTACCAAACAGTTCACATACTCTCCGTCTACCACCCCTGGAGCCACGTGGGGTCAACACTAGTCAACACTAGTCCACTGACGTCCCCACCATCCAAACAGCAGCCGTCAAAACATAGAGACTTCCCTGCCTGCCCCGCCCCAATCCTTCAGCCTTGCAACAGCCAAGACCCATGAACCCAAATCTCAGTCTGACCCTAAGTGGCTGTTGGACCCAAGGACAGTAGACTTCAGAGACTAGAGGTTCCTTCTTGCTCAAAAAGTTCTATTTAGGGGTGCCTGGGTGGCTGTCGTTAAGCGTCGGCCTTCAGCTCAGGTCATGATCCCAGGGTTCTGGGATCAAGTCCCACATCAGGCTCCCTACTCAGTGGGAAGCCTGCTTCTTCCTTTCCCATTCCCCCTGCTTGTGTTCCCTCTCTCACTATCTCTCTCTCTCAAATAAATAAATAAAATCTTTTAAAAAAAAAAATAGTTCTATTTGTTGTAGTCTGTGCCCCTCTGGGGCCAAAAGCGTTCAAGGAATCAAGGGGAAAACAAACTCACCACTTTGTGGAGCTATTTACAGGAAGCCTGCTTAGTGCCAGGCATTTGCTGGGTGCTATATACCCATTATTGCTATTCCCCACAAGCATCCAACAAAGTAAACATTGTTACACTCTTTTTACAGATGAAGAAATCAAGGCTCGATATGGCTGCCAGCCAATGATGCCCTGCTAATAAGCGTGAGATCCAGGATTTGCACTTGGGTCTGACTGCCGAGTCTCTACTAAAGTGTGCGTTTCTATAAAGAGAGCCAGGAATGGGAAGCAAACACCCTCTGCTCAAGGGAAGGTCAGCTGCAACTCCCCTGTGACTGGGACCTGAGAGCTTCTCCAAGGCCACCCTAAGTGATCTGATCAGAGAGAATTATCTGAAGGTCGTCCAGTGCAGGCAATCCCCAAGACGAGGTGAGGCAGCAGGGCCAATCTAGAATCAAGAATTCTGAGGCACTGTAGCTCCAGCCCTGATTGGATGCATCAGGCCAGACCCTGGGTAATTACCAAGCCATAACGGGATCTGATATTTATATTAGTCACGAACCTGACAGAGAAAACGTGTTGTTTTCTCAGACACAGCCATGGAGACAATACCTCAATTATTCATTACATGCAGACCAGGCTTGATCAAGCCCAAACTTCTACAGGGAGGACAGCTCAAACAGAGCAGGCGTGAGCCTCTGCCTGGCCACATTCAGGTCCCCCGGCAAGCCACAGCTCCCTCAGAAAGCTGATCTGAGTTTCCCCAGACTAATCTGAAGAGAAGGAGACCGTGTGCTGGAAGAGGAGAAGGCGGGAATAAAGACACAGAGGCACTCCAAGGCTGAATTCCTAAAGAATTTGCCAGAAAATTGCAAAACACATTCTGAGCTAGAAACTTTCCCCGTAGTTTCTCAACTCCTTTCAACCACTGACACTGAATCACAGAGCAGGAAGGGGCATCAGAAGTCACAGAATTCAATCTCCATGTTTTAAACATAAGGAAAAAGAGCCCAGAGACGTTAAATGACTTCTTCAAGGTCACAGCCCTATCCAGGCTGCCTGAGCTGCTCACTGTTCACTACAGTCTGCAACTGGATTGGACCTCAACACGTCACAGCCTCGTGAACACAGAGCTCTGATGAAACTCAACAGAGAAAAACAATAATGAGAAAAAGTACAGCAAAGAACACAGTACTGGATGATTGCACCCAAGTGCCCAACAGGGGGAAATGTGATTAGTTCTCTCATTTCCCAAAAAAAGTTCAGATACCATTCTTTTCAAAACAGTAAAGTCGCTCACCACTTGAGATTCAGAGGCCAAAGGTGCTAAGAATGAGATGTCCCATAGAGGCCCACCCATATTCCCAGCTTCCCTTGAGCAAAAAAGAAGGTGCCATCCCAGAGCCCAGATACTTGTGACGTCAGGACACCCTGCAGAAACTTACCTCCCATGGAAGTTCAGATGCTAGAAACCAGCCCTCCAAGGGACCCCAGCTCCTGTTCAAACCATCTTGGGACTGAATGAGAGTGTGGGTAAGCAGATTGAGGGCCGACAGAATTCTGTGCAAAAGCAGCCTCGGTTTGCTTGGGAAGCCTAGCACGATAACCATTATTCCTAACTTAGGCCAAATGCATTCTTCCGTATGACCCCTCAACAACTACCAAATACTTGCAAAGTATAAAGAACGAAGGACAAAAAACCATGACGACACTAAAAATACAGACCTCAGGGGTAGAAAGAAAAGCTCAGAGAAGGCCTAAGTTACTATTAACGGGTGTAATGAGCTGGCTACACATGGTTCAATGAGCAAATCAAGGGGCAGTTATTAACAGATTCCGGGCATGTTTTAAAGTATACTCTAGGGGCACCTGGTTGGCTCAATCGTTAAGCGTCTGCCTTCAGCTCAGGGCGTGATCCCAGGGTCCTGGGATCAAGCCCCACATCAGGCTCCCTGCTCCACTGGGAGCCTGCTTCTTCCTCTCCCACTCCCCCTGCTTGTGTTCCCTCTCTCGCTGGCTGTCCCTCTCTCCGTCAAATAAATAAATAAAATCTTTTAATAAATAAATAAATAAATAAAGTATACTCTATTGGTATCAAAAGGGACCTGACCTCGTCCTCCTTGGACTCATAAGCTCCTAAGCAACTGCAAGCAGCTCTTGTCCCAGGTTGATTTTTTGTGGAAACTTCCAGTTACGTCAACTCAGCCGGTCTCAGAAGTACAAAATGTAGCCTAATAGATAGGGATCATTTTTTCTAACGATCGTTGACAAAAACCTCTTTTCTTGAGAAGACTGACAGAAGTTATGCTTGGTCATCTTTATGTGAACAATCCAATCAGCACTTCCTCACAGGGACTGCAGTGACATCCGTGGACTCCTGCAGTAAAGGGACCTGAAAGCTGGGCTTAAAACCCCACGATCACAAAAACACAACTTACTTCGACTCATTGAAAAAGTTTTCGTTATGATCAAGAATGCCCAATTCCTTAAGGATGAGGAGGCTGTTAAAAACTGCACCCAAACCACTCAGTGGTTCTGGACGTTTTAGATGCCCACGACCAGGAGCTCTCCCTCCCCTAAGGGCAGACACGGACTCTCAGGAAAGGAAAAAGACAAACAAAACTCCAGGACTGAAGACTGTGGGAGGAGGAGGAGATGAGTGAACGTGTGATCAAGAAGGCTCTGGGAACAAGTGGTTGAGAGGAAGGCTAAGGCACGAAGGAAGCATGGTCTCAGGGTCTCACGGTTCCGACTTTGCTTAACCTGTTTGCTTCTCGGGAACGAGGGAGGTTTCCCACCTGGACACGTCAGGAGAAACCTCTATGGCGAAGGAGGTTAACTCCAAAGCTGGCTGGCCAACATCTGGAAGCCTCCGGAGAAGTGGGAGGAGGAGGAAGAGAGAGATGGCTTTTATTTTTCTCCCTTATTTCCAACACACCATTATTTTCCAAAACACAAATGTGCTGCCACAAAGCACAGCTGAGCCCTAGCACCCAGCGCGGTGTATAATTAATGATCAAGAGAGAGAGCCTGGGTTCGCCCTTGTGCTTCACCCACAGCCCCTGGCTTCCCTACTTCCCATAGCAACTAAGAAGGCTGCTGCTACAAGTTGCGGAGCCCTGTGGAAGTTTGAGGGGTCCTGGGGTTAACTACTAGAAAAAGGTGTGAACGTCCCGTCCCGACCAAGCTCTGCCTCTACCTTGCACCGTTCCCCTATTCCCTCTGATCTCCCCTCCCTGCGAAAATGTTGGCGCTGTGAAGTCCCCTAGGGTGGGGATTACTCAGACACAATGCAGCTCGGTCCCTCTTTTTTCCAGTTCTTTCTTTTTTATTCTGCAGTTGTCTGTGGAAAAACTGCCCCAGCCCCTCATCTTCAGCCAGTGCAGGTGGGGGGGGGGAGGACATCTCTAGGGACACGGCGACAGACCAGGCAGTCAGCCTAGCAACCGTACTTAAGGTGTAGTGAGCCTCGGTGCTGGTGGGCGTCTCTGCGCCAGGAATAGCTTAAGCCAACATCCAGCCACCTCAAAAGCGCCGGAGGGGAGGCTCCGCGCGAAACCGCGGCCTCGGAGGCTCTAGGGCGGACCTCCTTGCTCCAGCTCCCCGCTACTGGAGGCATTTCCGGGGACCTAAGGAGGGTGGCGTGGGGGCGAGAATAAAGAGGGTGAAGCACTTGGGGTGGGGGTACGTTCCACGAGAACATCTAAGGGATGGGGAGGAAGGTGACATCAGATGTGCGACCTCGCCACATTCCTAAAGTGGCAGCCTCCGTGGGTTGCCTCTCAAACTGGGATGCATCTCCCCAACTTTCCCTCGCTGTCCCTGAGGTCCCCCCCACTTCCTTTAGCCAGGTCCCTCCCCCGGGATTGCCCAGTCCAAAAGATTTTCTCCCCTGCCCAAAGGGGTTCCCCCGCCGTCCGACTCCGCGAACTCGTCTCCCCAACAGGTTTCTAGAGTGCGGGCCGACGTGCTCCCCCTCTCCCACCACCAGGAGTCCGGCCCCGGCGGGCGAGGCGGGCGGCACACGCACCCGAAGGCCCCCGGCGGCCTCGGGCCCCGCATGCTCCGCTCTCCCTACCCCGCACCCCAGCCCCCGAGCGGCGCGCGTCCCCCCGCCCGGCCCGCACCGCAGCTGCCGGCCACCCCGCCATAAACAAGGGGACGGGACCGGGTGTCCGCGTCCCGGAGCGCACCGGTCGGGGGCAACTCCTCAGCCCCGGCGCGCCGCCGCCGCGCTGCAACCGGGCGCGGGGAGAGAAGAGGGAAGGGCGGGCGGCGCGGGGAAGGCAGGCAGGGATGGAGGGAGGCACGGCGCGGTGAGGAGCGAGGAGGTGGGCTGGCGCAGGGGGCGGGCGCCCGGGGCGCGCGTTACCTTCGTCTTGCCCCCGCAGTGGCAGCAAACGGTCCACAGGTACTTGAGCGTCCGCCAGAGCAAGATGATGAAGAGGCCCCCGAAGAAAGTCACCATGGAGGAGGCCAGGAAAGCCCACCACATGCGCTGGCCCCGGCTGTCGCACGGCACCTCCATGGTCACCGGGATGATGAGCGCATCCATCTTGGGCTCGTGGACCGAGGACGAGGAGGAAGAGGAGGAGGAGGAAGAAGAAGAGGAGGAAGAGGAGGAGGAGGACGCGTCTAGGCTGAGATGGTTCGCGTGGATATTGCTGCTCATTCTAAGACTGCTGCCTCCAA
>NC_048223.1:80550702-80552936 GCF_002007445.2 Ailuropoda melanoleuca
CCGCCCCGGCTCTGCGCGCCGGCCGGTCGTGCGCCACGCGAGTGCGCTGCGCTCCGGGCCGGGACCCTCCCCGCGCGCAGCCCTGCGCCGCTCACCCGCCGCTCGTGGCTTATTAGGCGGCAACTAGTTAATAATGGATAATCAGCCCCCTCCTCCGGGACGCCCCCGCGCCAGCCTGCAGTCCCCGGCTACGCTCGGCTCCGGCTCGCCGCCCCTGCACGCGCCGGGCCACGGAAGGTCCACCGCGTCCAGCTGCCGGGCCGCCCCGGCCGCTAGCCCATGCCCCCCCGGGATCCCTGAGCCGCGTCGCCACGCCGCTGAGCCTCCTCGGCCTCCGCTCGTTCTTCCTCCTCGCCTCCTCCGGCTCCTCCTCGTCCCCGTCCTCACCGCCCGAGCCTCTTCGGCGCGTTCGGCGCGCTCCCCGCAGCCGCCAGCAGCAGCAGCTGCAGCAACTGGAGCGGGCGCGGGCTCAGGCCACCCGAGGCGGGAGGGGAGGAGGTTCGCACAGCCGGCTCGCCTTGGCTCCGGGCTGGACAGTGGGCAGGCTGACCCCTCGGCGGCCCCCTGGCACGCGGCCCTGACCCCCAGAGCGCAAGGTAGAGCGCCCCAAATCGAGGTTCGGGATCGGGCGCCTCTCTCCAAGGTGCTGCGCCCCCAGCCGAGAGACCCGGGGGGGGCCCGAGGATGATGGCGGGGCACCCGAGGCAGGCCGTTTTTACCAAAGGAGCCCCCGGTGGGGAGGGAAGGAGTGACCAGCTATCGTCACCACAGGCCGGACACCCCCAAATCCTCGGGCTTCGGGAGTGAGGAGGACCCTTCAGGATATACACCCTAGTTCGACCCCCTCTGGCCTCTAGTTCGCTCTTCCCTGCCCCCTTCCTACGTGCCCCAGTGCCCCACGCATCGCTGGAGGCTGGAGGGTGGTCTGTGGCCCTTGACAGCAGCAGGTGGTTTTTCTGCGTTTTCCTTATTAAGGGTGCCTAAGACAGTAAAGAGAGATGAGCAAGGGGGGCCTGGCCTCAGGGATGGTGCAGGCTGCAACAGACAATTGAGTTCCCCCTGGTCGCTCCCCCTTTATCTAGCCCCAGGCCCCATCGTGCGAGGAGGGCAGCTGGTAGAAAGGGAGCTCTAGGCGCCATTCAAGCCTGCCTTTCCCCGTTTAGGGTCTTCCCTCCTACCCCCACCCTTAAAGAGGAGGAGGAGCCTGGGTTTGTGCAGCAGTCTCTATCCCTAGGCCACAGGAGAATACCTCTGGTGACGCTGTCAGAAATGTTGCTCCCTCTGTACACTGCCCTTCCTCTTGGCTACCAGCTGGACCACAAGTTTGTCCAGTGCTAAGTAGAAGGAAGATGGTCACTCTCTCCCCTCATTGCCCACAGTGGTTTCCCCAAAGTTTCCAGCTCATTAGTTTAAGCCTAATTGGAATTCTCAAGCTCCTTTCAGCCCTTCCTGTGGTGAGGGCCAAGTTAGCATCCTTCTCTGTAGAGGCCAGCGCTGCTTCTGCAGGAGCCAGAGCTCAGCCCGGCCCCGCGCCCCTGGAGGCCAGCCCTAGGGTGCTGGGGAGGACCTGAGAAGGGAGGCTTAGCTGGGCAGAGGCTGCGGGGAATGTTTGCAGCTTCTCCAAGCCTCAACCAGAATGTGTTCATTGGGCTCAGGACACAAACCCATTGGAAAAGAGTCAGGGCCAAGGTCAAAGGGAGAAAGAAAGCTAGGTAAGAGTTCTTGAGTATTCGGTACTCAAAAAGCAATGCATAAAAGGGAGCAGCACTGGCTATTATACACGACTAATGAATCATTGAACACTATATCAAAAGCTAATGATGTACTATATGTTGGCTAACTGAACATAATAAAAAGATAAATAAATACCATCTTATTATTTTTAAAAAACAGGAAAAAAAAAAAGCAATTCATTGAAGGGTGCTATAGGCAGTATTTTCCNGCCAGAGCAAGATGATGAAGAGGCCCCCGAAGAAAGTCACCATGGAGGAGGCCAGGAAAGCCCACCACATGCGCTGGCCCCGGCTGTCGCACGGCACCTCCATGGTCACCGGGATGATGAGCGCATCCATCTTGGGCTCGTGGACCGAGGACGAGGAGGAAGAGGAGGAGGAGGAAGAAGAAGAGGAGGAAGAGGAGGAGGAGGACGCGTCTAGGCTGAGATGGTTCGCGTGGATATTGCTGCTCATTCTAAGACTGCTGCCTCCGCCGCCGCCGCCGCCGCCGCTGCTGCT
>NC_048223.1:80552989-80620740 GCF_002007445.2 Ailuropoda melanoleuca
CCGCCCCGGCTCTGCGCGCCGGCCGGTCGTGCGCCACGCGAGTGCGCTGCGCTCCGGGCCGGGACCCTCCCCGCGCGCAGCCCTGCGCCGCTCACCCGCCGCTCGTGGCTTATTAGGCGGCAACTAGTTAATAATGGATAATCAGCCCCCTCCTCCGGGACGCCCCCGCGCCAGCCTGCAGTCCCCGGCTACGCTCGGCTCCGGCTCGCCGCCCCTGCACGCGCCGGGCCACGGAAGGTCCACCGCGTCCAGCTGCCGGGCCGCCCCGGCCGCTAGCCCATGCCCCCCCGGGATCCCTGAGCCGCGTCGCCACGCCGCTGAGCCTCCTCGGCCTCCGCTCGTTCTTCCTCCTCGCCTCCTCCGGCTCCTCCTCGTCCCCGTCCTCACCGCCCGAGCCTCTTCGGCGCGTTCGGCGCGCTCCCCGCAGCCGCCAGCAGCAGCAGCTGCAGCAACTGGAGCGGGCGCGGGCTCAGGCCACCCGAGGCGGGAGGGGAGGAGGTTCGCACAGCCGGCTCGCCTTGGCTCCGGGCTGGACAGTGGGCAGGCTGACCCCTCGGCGGCCCCCTGGCACGCGGCCCTGACCCCCAGAGCGCAAGGTAGAGCGCCCCAAATCGAGGTTCGGGATCGGGCGCCTCTCTCCAAGGTGCTGCGCCCCCAGCCGAGAGACCCGGGGGGGGCCCGAGGATGATGGCGGGGCACCCGAGGCAGGCCGTTTTTACCAAAGGAGCCCCCGGTGGGGAGGGAAGGAGTGACCAGCTATCGTCACCACAGGCCGGACACCCCCAAATCCTCGGGCTTCGGGAGTGAGGAGGACCCTTCAGGATATACACCCTAGTTCGACCCCCTCTGGCCTCTAGTTCGCTCTTCCCTGCCCCCTTCCTACGTGCCCCAGTGCCCCACGCATCGCTGGAGGCTGGAGGGTGGTCTGTGGCCCTTGACAGCAGCAGGTGGTTTTTCTGCGTTTTCCTTATTAAGGGTGCCTAAGACAGTAAAGAGAGATGAGCAAGGGGGGCCTGGCCTCAGGGATGGTGCAGGCTGCAACAGACAATTGAGTTCCCCCTGGTCGCTCCCCCTTTATCTAGCCCCAGGCCCCATCGTGCGAGGAGGGCAGCTGGTAGAAAGGGAGCTCTAGGCGCCATTCAAGCCTGCCTTTCCCCGTTTAGGGTCTTCCCTCCTACCCCCACCCTTAAAGAGGAGGAGGAGCCTGGGTTTGTGCAGCAGTCTCTATCCCTAGGCCACAGGAGAATACCTCTGGTGACGCTGTCAGAAATGTTGCTCCCTCTGTACACTGCCCTTCCTCTTGGCTACCAGCTGGACCACAAGTTTGTCCAGTGCTAAGTAGAAGGAAGATGGTCACTCTCTCCCCTCATTGCCCACAGTGGTTTCCCCAAAGTTTCCAGCTCATTAGTTTAAGCCTAATTGGAATTCTCAAGCTCCTTTCAGCCCTTCCTGTGGTGAGGGCCAAGTTAGCATCCTTCTCTGTAGAGGCCAGCGCTGCTTCTGCAGGAGCCAGAGCTCAGCCCGGCCCCGCGCCCCTGGAGGCCAGCCCTAGGGTGCTGGGGAGGACCTGAGAAGGGAGGCTTAGCTGGGCAGAGGCTGCGGGGAATGTTTGCAGCTTCTCCAAGCCTCAACCAGAATGTGTTCATTGGGCTCAGGACACAAACCCATTGGAAAAGAGTCAGGGCCAAGGTCAAAGGGAGAAAGAAAGCTAGGTAAGAGTTCTTGAGTATTCGGTACTCAAAAAGCAATGCATAAAAGGGAGCAGCACTGGCTATTATACACGACTAATGAATCATTGAACACTATATCAAAAGCTAATGATGTACTATATGTTGGCTAACTGAACATAATAAAAAGATAAATAAATACCATCTTATTATTTTTAAAAAACAGGAAAAAAAAAAAGCAATTCATTGAAGGGTGCTATAGGCAGTATTTTCCAGAAAGTGAAATTGTCAGCCAGATAGTACCTGTAGCCTCATCCTTCATGTTCACAGCCTCTCTCAACACACCCATGCTGCATTAGTCCCTGCAAAGACCCTGGGTTCTTCCCAGCACTGGGTTGGGGGTCGGCCCCAGAAGTGCCGTGGAGATGTTGCAGGAAGGGTAACTGTGACCTTGAGACTCCTTTGATTTATTAGACTTCTAAATGGCCGTACTTTGCTCCCTTTGGGTCTCAGCACATGCCAGGCAAGTTAAGGACCTTCCTTAAATTAAGTACAAGATTTGAAATTTAAAAATAAAATACCCATAACATAAAAAGAGCAGAGAAAGATAGGATGGTCTGCCCACAAGGATCCCCAGAAAACTGAGCTGCCGCAAACCATAATTCCTCTCCAGGCCTTCCTGGACAGCCCCCACGATCTGAGTTCCCCTAAAATACCAGTCTGGGGCCACTAGCAAGAAGCCACTGGTCGCTGTGACTTCTTCACCCCAACTGCAGGATCCCCAGCTGTGTTTCTCCTCCCCTGTCACCTTCATCATCCCTTCGTCCTGTCTCCTGCTCTCTTCATCACCTCTGCCTGTGCTGGTTGAAGCTTTTAGCAACTTCTGTGTTAGGCAAAACCTAGGCTGAGTCGGGATTCAGCAGAGTCCCTCGCCATCAAAGTCAATTTCCTACCATTCCTACAGCCCCAGTCCCACATCTTCTCCCCAAATGGCCCAACTGGTAGGGAGTGAATGAGTGCCACCGTCCACCGGAAAGAGCCCTCATCAGGCCTTTGCCCACCTCTCCTGCTACAACCTTATCATCCACCAACTTCAGCATCAGGTTCAGCAAACCTGTACCTGGCCTGACCAATTGAGGAAAACGTTCTACACAGATAGAATGGAACCTCAAACTCAAAAGGAAACTTCAGTGCCTCGCGTTTATCGTCTTTCCTCACTTGTAAAATTGGAATAAGAACAGGAACTGCTCTGCCTACCTACCTACAAATAACAAAGGGTTATTTGTAAGGATGAAAAAGAAAACATTATACAGGTCTTGGTTGTAACTACTGTGACCCAAAACACAGCCAAACACCAACCACATCTTCTGACCCCAAACCAGTACTCGTGTGCGTGCAGGCACCAGACCTTGGGGGAGAGGAGTCCAGGCAGGACTGTTGCTCCCTGCCCCCAGTTTGCTGTTCTGCACCCTCCGAGGCCCCTCAGTTGGGGTAAGGACTGAGGCAAGGTGTCCCTGCTCTCTGCTGCAGCCATTACGCTGTGGCCTGGAGGACCCTGCCAGCAGTCCGAGGACAGACTCCAGGGCAGAGGATAGAGAGGCACCTACAAATAGCCCCAGGACATTCCCCCTCTCATGGGTGTGTCTGCAGGCTGGGAACCAGGGACCATAACCACAAAGACCAACTTCACCTTCCTCCTTTCTGAAAACAATATAGGCCCTGTATTCATATCTAAATACATTTGTAAACTTCTCCGAGGGGAGGGCAGCCTCTTTATCATGTGAACACGTGCCTATGGCAGCTTTCAAAGCCAACTAGGGTTTCAGGTTTCTAATGTATTCTCATCTGAACAATCTCCACTGACGTAAAAGAAATACATAAAAGTACATTAGCATACAAACTGAAAAAGCAGAGCGATTAAAGTAATAGCCAAGGAGAAAACAGAAGCCTATTTACTTAAATGTTGGCCCTGCATCATAACTAATGTACACTGGATTTCATTTTTTTTTCCGGGCCTGGACCCAGTTCCAATACTCTTGACATAACAAATCATGGTGGTTTTGCTGTGGAAGCCAGGTGGACACTGTAAGTGATCTAGCGCCCTCTGGTGACCCTTTCTGGCACTTGACATTATTTGGTGAATGTTTGAAAAGGGGTCCTATTAAAACATTCAGAAATTCGGTTTGAAAATTCCCAAGATCCTGCAATCACAATAACCTTAGTTATCCATTTGTCAGTCCTACCATCATAGGAAGCATTTGTGATACAGACGGCTAACAGGGTTGATATTGTTACCATGCTTTAACGTCAGATCTTCTAAGCTGTAACTACCATTGATAAACTAGACTCCATCCATTACCATTGTGTTCTGTTCTAAACAGCTTAAGTATTCTCCCCCTCCTTACTCTCTTCAGTCTTTATAATCTCTTTGTGGTATAAGAAAGGACAGTAGCCATTCTCCCATTTTACAGCTAAGAAACTGAGTCTCTGATCTGTCAAGTTACTCAGCATGACAAGAGTGTCTGTTTCCGTGGAACAATTTCTCTCTTTGTGACTTATAATGGACAAGGAACAACACAGCAGCCACTGCTGAAACCATGCCAAAGAGCCTCCGAATTCCAGAAGGGAGCATTGGTCCCCAGGATAAAGAGAGGGACTCCGGGAGCAAGCTTTGAGGGGTTTGTTTGTAATAAATATTTCCTTACTTTTGCTTGTATGAATAATTCAGACTCAAAGAATTTGGCAAATAAACATTTCATAAAAGAATATAAAAATTACCTAGATTCCCACAGCCCACCAACAACCATGATTGATATTTTCATGTGTTTCACATGATTTTCTTAGTGGGGGTATATTTTTGAAAAATTAAGGTTAGAGTGAACATCTAATTTTTATCTTATTTTCCCTTAAATTTAAATTGTAGGTATTTTTCTACATGTCATGATATATCACCAAAAAAAGCCCTACTTCTTAAAAGTACTTGAATTAATATTTCATTAGGTGGTATACTGCAGACCTTTAGGTTATTCCAAAATTTAACATTTTTTTACGTAAGTCCTAAAACTATGTGTAAATGATCCACAGTAGTCAAAAAGATGTCCTGAAGATCTCTGCTGATATTCTTACATCCTAGACCCAGTACCCGTCTTCCAGGAAGGGTGCATGAGTGAGCCAACCCGTCTGTGGGATACCTCCCAGCCTTGTCCCACATCACTGGCCTCAGATCAGTCAATGCTGAGTGAAGAATGGTGTCCTATCATCCTCTGTCCTTGTCCCCAGTGCCAGCCAGGATGCAAACTTGCAAGAATATAGTCTTCATTCCCCTAAACTACCTCCTTGGCTGGGTCAAGGTAGACGCAGCTCACGAACCATGACCTGGTTTGAATTCGACCCCCACTTGCATTCCACAGGACTTCCAGAATAACGATTCTGCAAACTCCCATCTCTCTTTCATTCTGTGATCAGTGTCCCTGTCCCCAAATCCCTGGTCTGTAGACCTTGCTTCTGGGAGATAGGCAGAGCAAAAACTAGTCCACCCACTCTTGTTGGTGGGAAAAGAAGGAGGCAAAGTTGAAGAGATTCTTCTTGATATCACCCAACTTGTTCTTACTTCCAGACCAAGACTCTTTTTTTTTAGGTAGGTTCCACACCCAACGAGGAGCTTGAACTCATGACCCTGAGATCAGGAGTCACATGCTCTACAGACTGAGTGAACCAGGCACCCCAAACCAGACCAAGAGACTTTCTAATCCTTTTCTTAGAGGATCCCTAATTGGGTCTTTGCAAAAGCAGTGGTTCAAGATCTGGGCGGTTTAGTACGCAACTCATCCCTTGGGCCACAAGGTTCTCTAACGACTACACCATAAAAGGGACTGCACAGATGAGCCGAAGGCCTCCATCCTGCCTCCGCCCAGAAGCTCATGTCTCATTTGCACGTAAGGACAATGCTGAGACCATCCTTCCCATTTGTAAGCCCTCTTGAGCATAAGGAAAGATGAGTCGAAAACCAGACATCCTGTGGGTTTCATTGACCTCTAATTCCGACTTCTCTGTTGGTGTCTGCTTTGGACACAACGGTATCCAGAGTAGGACCCATCCTTTCCTCCCACACTGACGACTGGCCTCCCTGGAGGTCACATCCCTCCTGCAGCGTGAGTATCTATCTCACAGTTGTCAAGCTTTCTACTTCGCAAAGATGAGACCGTGATTTCACGGCTTCAAAAATTACAAACTATGGTATTTTTAAGAGAGGTAAGGCCATCTGTGTGAGACCAAGAAATCCGGCTTCTCAATGTTTTTGCCAAACTAAACAAGACAAGATAAAAACCCAAGCTATCAATATTCTGAGAGCTGCAGAATAAGCTATAAAGGAAATGGACCAATAAACTGGCTGCTGAGTTAAGAAAGGAACGTTTATGAAAAGTCTTTATGGAAGGGTTTTGCCATGTTTGGGCAAAAGAAGAGAGATTCCAAGAATGTAGGAAACACAATTCTAGGAATACTGCCTGAGGACAAGGAGAGGAAGATCCTCACTGTTGGCCAGGACCTGAATCCTTGAGTCTGCCACCAGGGAATTCTTCTTTTGCATGGCTCTCCTAATGACGGGGAATTGCCTGGCAATTCTAGCAAATCCAAGCACACAGAGGAGTGACCTCTGGTTTTTCCAGGTGCTGACACCTCTGCTGTCGAGGGGCATCCACGGAGTGCTTTACCAGCTCTTCCTTCCTGAAGACCTCTGGCATGGGCTTACGTGAGCACAAACTTCAGACACTTGAGATACTTCTAGAAAGACACCTTGCGCTACGCAGCTGGAACAGAGCAGACTGTTAGAAGTAGACACTGCCAGGGACATGGCTGAGTCTGAGCTTTCAGAAAGCCTCCAGGAGCATCAGGACCCTATGCCAAGTGAATTTTCTGCAAGGTGCTACACTGAACTGGAGGCTTATAAAAACATCCTTCTGGTTATTGAGAAATCTCATTTTGTTCTTCCCTCCTTATAACAAAATCAAAAGCTGTCAGTTGAACAAAGTGACCCACAAGCTGCCCTAACAGTCCTGGGAACTCCTTGGGTGATGGATAGTCATGGACTTAAAGCTTTTTATTTGACTTGCTCTTGGCTCTTCTATCAAGATCTGTCTTGGTGACACTATACTGAGATAGATTGGCTGGTATGCATAAGTGGCTTTTATTTCAGAAGGTAATACATATTCTGTTTAAAACACAATGGCTCAGATGGGAATTCCAGCCCCTTTATCATTCTTGTAGAGGTTCCATGGTTCATAATCTGGTGGCCATTGAAATGGCTTTCCATTAAATTCAATGGGGGAGACCATTTAAATCAGAGCCAACCTGAAGACTGAACAGAACTTATCCCCGCATTGCATGGCCTAGGGGGTTTGCTCTGCTCTTTCATCCATGGGTCTTCTGGGGAGACTGGCATCCCCAGCACCTGAGAACTGAGGTTGCAGGCACAGAAATGGCATGTAGGGAGTAGATGCCCTTCCTTGTGGGGCGGTAACAGTCATGATTACATGATTACCACTCGACGTGGCCCCAGAGTCAATGCAAACACATCCCGAACTCTTAGATCATCTTCACAACTTTATCATCATGCTGCCTTTACTAGTATTTACTATTTGTCTCCAATTGACTCCTATTAGGTACTCAAATTTATTGCAAAAGGAAATTTTATAACACTAGCTTTGTGGAAAACCAGCATTGCCATAAATACAAGGTAAATAAATGATAATAAAAGCATAAGACAGAAATAGAAATATATAAATAATAAATAGAAGAAAAGCATAAAAACAGACATAACTAATAAAAGCGATGTTATCAAATCAGAGCTTCGTGTTGTCAACTGAAGGCCCTCACCCTGAGGCCTGGACTCCCTCTGCTGAACGGAGAAATTGGTGAGTGTTACAGAGCTGGCACAGGCAGGCTGGCTGTCTCCGTGGCAACTAGGCTTCAGAAAGAGTTGAGCAGGGTATGGCTTTCTCACTGAATACCAGGGTCGAATCTGAGATAAAATCGTCCTTTGCACCACCTGGGGTCACACAGCTCATCCTTTGAGAAGCGCGTACTTTCCTGTTTGAGGTGGTTCTTACAGGATCCCATAGAGCAAGCATTACCCTCACCAGACAGATGTGGAAACTGAGGCTGCAAAGTGACGCAAAGAGCTCGTGTTTGTTCTGAGGCCTTTCTACAGGTCAGTGGACAACACCACCCTTGGTGGTCACGCCCTTCAGCCCTTCGCTGGGCCATCAGAACTCTAGAGCTAGGAGGGTCTCTGAGGTCTTTCTGTCTGGCTTTTACTTTTGAGAAGGGAGGACAGTAAGGCTTGGAGGTATGAAATAACCTGCCCAAATTCTTTGCTCACCAATGGCTAAGCTGAAGTTCAAATCCAACTCTCCCATTCCTTATCTGGTGCCTTCTCTGCCCCCTCAAATGCCACCTGGTCAGCAGATGGGCCTGTTGAAAACTTGGGGGGGGGGTGAACTTTCCTCACCAACATCCCTTCTGCTCCCAGCAGGTCTCAGAAATTCTTTCTTGCTGACCTTTCTTTAAAATGCTAATCCGGGTCTCAGAGCTCCATGGGGCCCCTTACCCCATGGGCAGCCCACCTATGGGTCAGCACAGAGGACCTCAGAAGTCTCCAAGGCTGGTGGCAGGCACCAGGAAGTTTTCCCCCACGGCATCTGGGCCTCTGTGCAGCCTGCAGGGGTGGGGGCTTCCTACTTAGCCCACCAAAGCTCCCCAGTGGGGACCGTTCAATGCAGCAGGCGCATCTGGAAGCCCAGCTCCTGGGCCTCTCAGGGGAAGCCAGACACAGCCTGAGGCCAAGATGGGAGCTTTGAAGCACCTCTGTGAGATGAGCCCTGGGGCTGCAGGCAAGCCAGGGCCTTTCAAGGCCCCGGGGAGGCTGGTGGGGGTGAAGGCAAATAGCAGGAAAGGGTGCCCCTGTGGAGAGAGAGAAGGCATTATGGGGTGGGGCTGTGCAAAAGTTCACAGGAACAAAAGTGTGAGACCTGGGAGAGGAACTTGGAGATGAGAAGGAGAGGGAAGAAATGAAGTGAAACATTAAAGGAAGGAGAGGGAGAGAGACAAAGACAAAGTCAGAGAGCACTAGGAAGAAAGAGACAAGAGACCCAAGACACAGAAGACATAGAGACACACAGCTCCCCCCAGCTGGTTACCTCTCCTGGGTGCTCCACTTCCCTGGGAAGGCGTAGCCACAATTGTCGCTGTAATACACAAGAAGGTTCCAAAGCTTCAGCAGCAAGAAACAATTCATTGCCCCTGTAAAGGAATGACACTGAATCCTTGTGGCCAATCCCCGCAGATGAACCTTCCCATCCCCTCCAACCACCCCTCACCCTGACCCCTGACATTCTGGGCTGTCTCATTGTCCAGGAGAATAGATACTTAAGACGCTGGCACACAGCTCCAGGGAGAGCCTGCGGCTCTGTAAAGTCTCCTGGTTTGCTGGGGGTGAGCCTGCGCTGTGTGAGTAGGACGTGAGATGAGAAAGGAATCCCTTCATTACGTATACTAGTCCCCTCACCAAGATGAGGACTGACAACCAGACTCGGCAGGATCGGTATCTAGAAATTGCCATGCAGCCAAGAGAAGCTCTACACAGCCAGACCATGCCTTCTCATCACCATGACCAACCTGCAGTGTGACACACTTCTAGGCAATCCCACCCAGCCCAGCCTCCTCGTCAGGGAACACGATCAGGACACTGGTCCCTCTGGCTGACTGTGTCGTACTTTAAAGACAAGGACAGAGCCAGAGAGGGAAGAGTCGCAACCTAACAAGTCCTCGTCCACTTCTCCAGGGCTCAGCCCCCCAACTCTGCCAAGGAAAAAACATCGTTTATTGATTGGGTAAATATTGAGGAAGCAGCCACCATATGCCACGCCCTGTGTGCTACTGACAGTTCCAATAAGCAGCCTTCCCACCCGGAGCAGCTCTCCCAGCACCACATGATGGGTCTCTGGAGGACCGAGCACACGTTTTAAAGTATTTTACATCACAACCCAGTGGAAATGCATGCTCAGCCCTGAAGTGGCTACATGGTCCCCTTGGGAGTTGACAGAACTGGGTTCAAATTTCAGCTCTGCTCCTCTCCTGGGCTGTGGGGTCCAGGTTAAGTTTCTTAGCTTCTCGAATTTCAATTTCCCCAACTGCAGAGTAGTGGGGAAAGTGCGTCCTTGATGAGTTCTTATGAGGATCAGATGAAAGAATGCAGATCAAGCCCTTTGCACCGCACCTGGCACGTAATATGTCTGGACCCTTTACTGTCATTTGCTATTATTAATAAAAGCAGGAAAGTGGTTACATAAACTTATTCCCACTTTCTCAGAGGCTCCATCCTCTGAAGCATACAATGAGATACCTCCCTCTACACTCTGGTCCATTGCCATGTTACCTTGTCTTTGTACCCGTCTCAACCCAGAATTGATGGTGTTCCTGTTTACCCATCTCTGTTTGCCATTCAATGTTGTCTCTTCTCCTGTGACTAAAGAATTGTTCCATCCTCTTTTCCCGCTTTCCAGAACCTTTGCTCATTTCTCTTCTCCCAAGGCTCACTATATTCTCTGGTCCCAAGAATACAAGTCTGAACAACAATAAAAATCTCACATACTCGCAAGCAGAAAAGCTCAGAGGGAACACATGGTAGAGAAATAGGTCCCCTTCCAACGAGGGGGTAGAGATTCAGCTATCTTTTTGTAGCTTATCCATATCTTCAGCAAAGATGAGTGTTTGCTGGGCACCTACTATGCCCATGAAAGCATATTAATTGCTGGAAAAAAAGATACACATCCTCAACTGAGGCTGGGAAAGATGGGAATAAGAACTCTTAATCCAAAATCTCAAAACCCATGAGAAAGCAATCACATCATGAGCAAAAGTCAATAAATAGAAAGAAGCCAACTTCATAGAAGACTGCCAAGAACTTCAGGTAGGAGAATAATATGATGGAGAATGTAAGATTAATGACTTTAAATTATTAAAAGCTTTAAAGAAGGAAATAGAAAATTTAAAAAAAAACCTAAAAACGGAACAACCACAATAGAACAAAAAACAAGTGGATTTAGAAAAGAACCAAAAAGAACTTATGGAAATTTCTCCTAACTGCTACTAAACTTTTAAAATTCAGTGAGTAGGACAAATAGTAGATTGGACTTGGTTGGACTATAAGAATTAGGCAAATAAAAACAGGTCTGAGAGATATACCCAGAACATAGTATATGAAAAGAAAAAAGAAGGAAAGAAGGGCATTGACCTAGAAAACACAGAAGATAGAGTAAGAATGCCTGCCTTGTAGTATATCTAATGAGAGTTCTAGGGGTGCCTGTGGCTCAGTCGGTTAAGTGTCTGCCTTCGGCTCAGGTCATGATCCCAGGCAGGACGCTGGGATTGAATCCCGAGTCAGGTTCACTGCTCAGCCTAGAGTCTGCTTCTCCCTCTACCCTTCCCCCCTGCTCATGATCTCCCTGTCACTCTCTCTCTCAAATAAATAAATATTTTTTTAAAAAAAAAGTGAGAGTTCCAGGAAAAGACCATAGAGAAGGGGGAAAGATGATATTCAAAGAGATAATGGCTGAGAATTGATGAAAAACAAGAATTCACAAACTCAGGAAGCACAAGTTCTAAGCAGGATAAATAAAAACCCACCTACAGATACCTAGCACAGAAACTGTAATTCACCAAAGTCAAAGAGGAAAATATTCAAAGCAACAAGAGAGAAAAGTGAAATTACTCACTGAGGAATGACAATTAGCAGACTTCTCAACAGCAAAACTGAAACCAGGGACCGCAGAACAATATCTTCAAAGGACTGAATGAAAATAACTATCAACCCAGAATTCTACGCTGAATGACACTCTGACTCAACTGTGAGGGTGAAATAAAAGGTTTTTAGACAAATGAAAACTGAGAGAATCTGTCACTAACAGACTCGCCCTGAAAGAATTTCTAAAGGATAAACTTCAGGGGGTGAGCCGGGGAACCCAGAAGAAAGTCAAAGAAGGCGTTGATGAGCAAAGACACCAGTTACCATAGACGGAACACGAAACTAGCATTATTTCTAAAACATTATTAAGGATAAATTTTGGAACCCAAATGCTAAACACAATAACATGTGAGTGCATCTGCCTGAGGCATGGAAATATTCATCAATTGTTTGTGAGAGGTACAAAGTAACTTGAGATTGTGACGTCAAGGGAACATGTTAACATTTTAGGGGTAACCACTGAAACAATGAAAACCAAATGGACAACCCCCAAATCAAAGAAGATGAAGAGGGACACGAAGGCAGAAAAAAGGAGGAGGAGGAAGCAGCATAAAGTAGGATGAACAGAAATAATGAAAGAAAATGATGGCTACAATCCAAAAGACAAATAACAAGCGTTGGTGAGGGCGTGGAAAAAAGGGAACCCTCGTGTGCTGTCGGTGGGAATGCAAAGGGTGCAGCCACTGCAGGAAACAGTATGGAGGTCCCTCAAAAGATTAAAAGTAGAAATACCGTACAATTCAGCAACTCCACTTCTGGCTATTTATCCAAAGAAAACAAAAACACTAACTCAAAAAGATATCTGCACCCCCATGTTCATTGCAACAATATATTTTTTTTAAGATTTTATTTGTTTGGGAAAGAAAGACCGCACAAGTGGGGGTGAGGACGGGCAGAGGGAGAGGGAGAAGCAGACTTTCCACTGAGCAGACAGCCCATCGGCAGCTCAATCCCCAGACCCTGGGATCCTGACCTGAGCCGAAGACAGATACCTAACCGACTGAGCCACCCAGGGGCCCACATTGCAACATTATTTACAGTAGCCAAGATATAGAAACAACCTAAGTGTTCATTGATAGATGAACGGATAAAGAAGATGTGGATATATACATACAATGGAATACTGTCAACCATAAAAAAGAATGAAATCTTGCCATTTGCCAGGACATGGATGGACCTTGAAGGCTTTATGCTAAGTGAGATAAGTCAGACAGAGAAAGACAAATACCATATGATCTCATTTATATGTGAAATCTAAAACAAAAAACAAAAAAATAGAGAACAGATTGATGATTATCAGAGGCTGGAGGTGGGGGGTATGCTAAATACAGTTAATAATATTGTATTGCATATTATATACACGAAAGTTGCTAAGAGAATAGATCTTAAAAGTCCTCATCACAGGAAAAAAAAACTCTATAACTATGTGTGGTGATGCATGTTAACTAGACTTATTGTGGTGATCATTTCATAATATGTACCAATATCAAATCAGTATGTTCTAACCTGGATACTAGTATCATGTTATCTGTCGAGGATATCTCAATTTTTAAAAAGAGAAAACGGGAGAATGTATTCAAAGCTATCTAAAATTACAGTAAATGTAAATAGATTCAACTAACCAATTAAAAGAATTCCCTGATTAGATTTAAATTGTTTCAGAATGTGTGTGTCCCAGAAATACATCTGCAATTTAAGGACCCAGAAAAGCTGAAAGTAAAGGACTGGAGAGAGATGCAGCAGGGAAATTCTCACCAAAAGAAAACCATGTTGCTGTTTTGTTCTCAGACAACATAGACTTTAGAGCCGACTTACCTGGAACGGTGTGCGAGGAGAGGGAGCCATTGAGGGCAGACGGAACTGCAGGAGCAAATGAAGGGAGGGTGTGTCTAGCAAATTTCAATGGCACACATTCAAATAGGGGGTAAACAGAAATTCTTTTTTTTTTTAAGATTTTATTTATTTATCAGAGAGAGAGAGAGAGAGAGTGCGCGCAGGCAAGCAGCGGGGAGGGGCAGAGGGCGAAGCAGGCTTCCCGCTGAGCAAGGAGCCCAACGTAGGACTCGATCCCAGGACCCCTGAGACCATGACCTGAGCCGAAGACAGATACTTAACCCACTGAGCCACCCAGGCATCCCCAGAAATTCTTAATCGTATCATGACGTTCTGTTATTTTTTTTTAAATGCCCGTTTTGAGCATCTAGATGCCAGGCACCATGCTAACTACTGTCTATGTTATTTCTACTCCCCCAATAAGCCTCCCCATGCAGCATCTTGCCCAGATGCTTCCCGAGGGTTGCTCCAGGAAAGAGAAACTACCCACAGCACAGACCAATTGGAACAACCACTACCAAATGTGTCCCTAACCGGGGGACACCTTCAAGCCTGGCTGACCGCCCAGAGCCGGGGCAGCATCCGAGGTCTGCTCAGGAGCCGGGGCTTCCCACACTCCTGATGGAAACCCCCACTGCGATGACCAGACGGTCCGGTTTCCGCGCCTCGTTTATCAGAGTTCTTTCTCCCTGCCATAGCACGGACCACCCTGGACATCTCTGGAAAAACCATCACTGTTTTCAACATGTCCATCACGGAGGGGAAAAGCCAGCTTCCCGTCCACACATCTTACTAGAAACCCTGAGAGGCCTGAGTTAGCCAGGGAGACTTGATCCATTAACCTCCTGCTCGGATCCCCAGGACACAGCCTGAGGGGAGGTGATTTTCTGGGTTACCTTGGCTGCTGCTGCTGGCACTAAAACAAAAAGGAAACAAAACAAAACACTACTTTTTCTTCCTACCCCTGCTGCACCCAAGCAAGGGAGGCTGGCTGTGGGAAATGAGCTGATAAGAGAAACAGAATACAATAAGGCCATTTATCCCCGAAACAAACCAGGCCCTACAGTGTCCAGGGGACATCCCGTAACTCACCCCTTCAGGGAAGTACTTGCAGGTCAGTTGCCTTGCTCTCTGGGCACGGAGCACCATTAACTTAAAAAATGGGTAAGTGTTGCGGGACAGACAAGTCATCAAGCATGGTGCTGGGAAAAGGGTGGCGTGGGCTTCCTTTATGGAAACACACAGGCCACTTGCAGGCTGCGAGCTTCCCTGGCAGAACCTTCTGGAAAAAGCTTCTCCTTCCGTCTGGCAATCCCACCAGCGGCAGACCTGGGCCCTGGGAAACGTAGCCTCGAATTTCGATCTGCCAAATAGCAGCGCGTTTGCTTCTCAGCTTACTCTCAGCTTGGGGTCCCTTCCCCGAAGCCAAATGAGGATGGAGCCCACAGCTCCACCTCTGGACCCCATTTTTAAATATCCTGTGATCTAATTATTTTTATAACCGAATTTTCGTTGGGCCTCCTCTGGGACTATGTAATTACCTGGCCCTATTTGCAGGTTTAAGCACATGGCCCTGAGGTTGCCCGAACACAGGAAAAGGTTTTGTTGTGCATACGTTGCCGTCGTTGCCAAGTTATTCGTAAATCATTAACCAGTTTTAAAGACATGTTCCATAAAAACCTTCTTCTGGGCTCCATCCAAGGCGGTGGAGCCAGCATGGTCTTGGATGGGTATTTCAGGAAAGCTAGGAGCAACCGCAAGGAAGCGTGGTCCCTAATCGTGGCACTTGTCCGGATATTGTAGGAAAATTGCAACCAAAAATACCTCGTGAAGACAGAATGACCACATGGCCTGAGGCAGACTGGCAGCGTAAGGAGTTCGGTTTTTTCCAAGAACGGCACCTAGACTACTAAAGGGTTGAGCTTTCCTTGGAAAATGCCTATGTCGGGACCAGGGGATGTTCTGGCAGAGTGGAAAATAAAGACCCCACCACCACCACCACTACCAAGAAAATCTACCAGAGGGCAATGGCACAAAGGGAAGGATAGCAGAGTCAAGAGCCACCTGTGATGGCAGATGGATCTGGGTTCAAATCCCAGCTCTGTGCCTTTCTAGAAGTGTGGCCTTGGACAATCGAACTAACTCCTCCGATTGCCAGTTTTCCCATCTATAAAAATACAAACCATTGTGTCAGGATCAGAGAAGATCATGGATACAAGTCTTTAGTGCCGTGTCTGGTAAACACTTGAGCAACGGTAGCTGTTAGAGGATTTTTATCATAATTGCTTTCTCATTATTAAGTCCTTACATCTGTAGAATGTTTTGGAGTTTGTAAAGGGACTTCCTAGCTGCCTTTCTTCCCTCCTTTTTCTTCCCTCCTTTCCTTCCTTCCTTCCTTCCTCCCTTCCCCCCTCCCTCCTTTCCTTCCTTCCTCCCTTCCTAGAGAATCTGACTAGGGAATTTACTCATACAATCAGAAAAATCAAAACATACAAAATGCAGCCTTGTGTCTGTCCATTCACTCCCTTCCTCACTGAGGACCCTTCAGGCAACCACTTTATTTAGTTTATGTTTCCTCTAGTATTTCTCTACGTCTGTACAATACGTATATATTCAGATTTTCCCCTTGTCTTACACAAAGGTAGCATTCTATATGCAATATTCTGTTCTTTGAAGTTTTTACCTTACAATCAATCTTTACTATGGACAGCCCCCACTGCAGACCCTTCCACATTAGTATAGGAAGCTCCATCCTTCTCTCTCTCTCCCTCCCACCCTCCCTCTTCCTACTCCCACCCCTTCACAGCTGCACTGTATTCCATGGTGTGGCTCCGTCATTGTTTGCCTAACCAGCCCCTCTAGACGTTTCCAATGCCAGTCTTCTATTTTTCTCGACACCACCATGGTAAAGAGGCTTGTCCATCATCATTTTGTACAACAGCAGGCACACTCTTGTAGTGGTGACATCATGGGCTCAAAGGGCATGAGCATCTGTGATTCTGGTCAACATGGCCAACTGCTCCCCAACAGCTTTGCTCCATTCGTCCCCCCCTCCGAGGGGAAGCATTCCCTTCCCATTCCTCTCATCGTTTCTTCTGCTAGCTACTCCCCCTCCCCACATCCCCACATGTCTCCAAACATGCCTAGCCACTGTTTCTTTTATCTTTACCCATTGTAACCATGTTTAAATGTACAATTCTATGGCATTAAGGACACGCACAATGTCATGCGACCATCACTACTATCCAGCTTCACAATTTTATCATCAGCACAAACTGAAGCTCTGTCCCCATTAAACAATAACTCCCAATCCCCCTTCTCCCCATCTTTATCTGTCCATGTAGCATGATTTGAGGGGAACCATGGAACCTCCTGAGATAGTCCTACTTGCTTTTAGAATCATAACATTCCTTTAATGATAAGGGAACAAAGATTTCCATTGTGTTGGGAGAGATGAGCCTGACAGCAGTAATTGCCCTGGAAGAGGAAACCAAAATCTTTAAATTTCACATAAACTTGTGAATAATTCATTTCTGTATGAAGCTTTCCATGCAGGAGGGCGCCAGAAGGGCGGAGTGGTGATGGTAGAGCTCATGGCGTGGGAACGGGGCTTACAGAGGGCAGGCTGGTCCCTGCTTACCCCACCAAGGAGAAGACCTCCTTGGCAGATACTGAAGGGCAGGCAAAGTCATTTCTGCATCAAGCAAGTGCTTTGTTTTCTAAGCCCTGGACCATGCTTTCCCAGGCTCTCCAGGCTTGTCAGGATTCCTCCTTCCAAGCTCTAAACTTCCCTAGCAGCACAAGCCAGAGGGCTCAGGGGTGAGAAGAATGAGCCTTTGCAAGAAAAGGAGGTGGCAGGACATGGAGGAGATCCTAACGCAGACCGTGTCGGTGAAGTGCTCGGCAGGGCAGAGTGCTTAGTCAGGGGTGATGGGGACGCAGATGCTGGAGACGGAGATAATGCTGGTAATGGATAAACTTCCTCCAGTACCAGCTGCCCGAATGGGGGTTCCGCTCCTAACAACTGCAGCTACCAACTTCCTTGTTCTGACCTGGAATCTGCCCCCCTCCAGCTCCCCTTCAGGGATTTGAATTCCACCTCGTGGGCCATCCAAAATCTGACTATTCTTCCAGATACACATAGAGGTGCCAGTGAGTTACAGAGAGCAACGATGGTTCTTTCTAGAGTCTCCTCTTCTGCAACCTGAGTGTCCCGTCGTTCGTCAGCTACCCTTCACAGAACCTGGTGTCCAGAGCCCCGTCAAGCATTCTGACAGACTGAAACAAGGGAGGCAGGGAGGGAGCTGTCCTGTCCCACGTGAGGGCGATGGAGCGTAGCTGCAGAGTGGTTAGGATTGGAAGGACCCGGAGACTGAGAGAACAGGGTGAAAAAGGAGGATCTCCTTGGGTCAGAGGTTCAAACAAGGGGTTCCTCGGGTCTCACTGCACACTGCAGATCCATGAGAGGCCCACACTGGCCTGTCAGCTGCGTTAGCCTGGGGCCAGGGGATGCCAGGACTTGACAGCGCTCCGTGTCATTAGTACTTCTGAGGTTCGCCTCAGGTGAGCCTGTCTTGGGAGGGCATGAGGGAGGCTCCCAACATCCTTTCAGAGCCACCCTATGTTTAGGTGGAGAATGAGCTATAATACGACAACTTTGAACTGCACGCCCCAGGAGCCAAGCACTGCCTTGACCGGAGGAGATCCCCCCTCTCTCACCGCCCAGTGATCACCTGCTTGTGGCGCAGGACAGAGCCCAGGAGCGCCATGTAGAGTGGGAAGGACACACAGGGCAGCTTTGCTCTCGTTCCCTGGAAATCCCTGCAGACTCCAGAACCCGGGGAGAGCAGTGGTGTCAGCATCAAGACCTACTCATGGGCAGCAGTGTGCAGGCTGGCAGACCCCGGGGGTTGAACCCATTACGTTGTATGTATATGCACATCTTTCACAGTCCAATGTGATTGTTCAGCCCAAATTATCCAAATACCTGCTCACTGCTGCAACTTAATAGCTTAACCCCCTAAACATTCGTTACTTCCTTTCCACTGAGCAAATCTCCTTTATCAGTCTTCTTTCCTGCTCATGCCACTCCTTACCGCCAAAAACCTCCCCCAAAGCAGATACCACATTAACGCCCGTTTCTCTATTAACCCCAGTAACAATGTCACGATGAAAGCAGAAGTGGCCTTCGAGACACAGAACACGACTCCAAGAAAGAAAGTTCATGGCCACTGGTGTCCCCTCTAAGGATGTCACCACATAACCATGAACAGAAGAGTGATCGCTGGCTCCCTACTTCTCCCAGTTCACTGACCACAGGGCCATGCCGCCAGCGGCAAGATTCCTGGTCAGTAGGAAGTCCCCATTACCAAGAGTCCCCCAGCCTGGTTACTTTGTCATGCCCCCTCCAGGTCCCCTTGCCAGGACACAAGGGCCCTGAGAGGCTTCACCGTCACTGTGTAGGATGTGGAGGTCAAGGGCAGGCTCCGTTTCTTGCCTTGGCCGCAGGTGGAGGATATGTGTGGCTGCACGTAGCCAGCCTTGCCCCCTCCCAGGCTGTGGCTGGAGTTGTTCCCAGCAAAGTAGCATCCCCTCATTGATGCTGCGCGATTTCCTGCCCAGCCTCCTTCTCTTTTCTTTTTTGGATGATAGCAACTGCCTGAGTTAGCTCTTCTAAGTCAATTCCACCTACTTTTGGTCAAACTCCACTCCTGGCTTGGTCCCCTTCCAAGACAAATTCAGAAGCCACAGGGTGCTGGACAGTTGCCCTCGCGGACAGTTGCCCAACAGAACTTCAATTAATTTCTCAGGTTGCCGGCAGGACCTCCAACATGGGAGGGGAGTTCGGCGTCCAAGCCTGGCAGGGCCCTTGGCTGGCATCCTGAGTGGACATTTAGGATGCAGGAGCCTCTTCTGCCTTTTACTATGTGAACCAGTTCCTGATTCCAGTACACACACACACACACACACACACACACACACGGGTCAAAGCTTTCGAATTCCACATTTATTTCCCAAAATCAAGAGTCAGAATGAACAAAAGGTGAGAGAGGTGATGAGGTGGGCAGAGACAGAAGCAGAGAGAACAACATTAATAGTCTGGCTCTGGCCCACCTGTCACACTCAGACCCTTGCCCAAGCTCACCCCACATTTCCAAATACTCGCCCTTTCTGTTCCTCAGCACCTACAGTGGCTCCAGAATTTTCACATGTAAGAACTTGACAATGTGGCTGGAAGGGAGCTAGCAGCTTGTTTTGAGGCTACAGGTATTAATTGTGCTGTTTTGATTTTGAATAAGTACTGATTTGAGGTGGCTGATGGGAGCGAACAGGGCGTTCCCACTGCCTAGCACAATGTCCACTCCAGTTGATGGGGTCATTCTCTATCCCCTCAACTCATGATGTCCATGCCCATGTACCTAGCTTTGCTCCAATCCCTCCTTCCCCAGGCTCGGCTTTTCAATGAGACCCAATTAAACACCATTCAGTGACCATTACTCACTTACCTGACAGCTGGGTATGATATCTGGATAGATGCCAGGCACTGCCTAATAAAGCCCTGAATCTATTCAGGACTTTACGGTTTGCAAAGTCTTCATTTCCAGTATCTTACTCAACATTCACAGCAAGTACTTAAGGGAGGGTCCTCCTCCCGTCCAAAAGGGCCATCATCCCGTCTGAATGACAAGGAGAGAAACAGTGTGTACACACAGATTTTAGACACACAGACCCAAAATGAAATTCCATCTCCGACAGCTACTGCTTTGTGTGAGCTGGGACAGGTATGTGCCTCAGTTTTCCCATCTATAAAACGGGACTACAGTTACCCACCTTGCAAGGTTTTTGTTAGATCTAGAGAGAATCTATTTAAGGTGCCTACCAAAGTGTGTAGAATGGAGCGTAAGTTCCTAAACGGTAGCCACTTTGATGGTAAAGATGCAGAGGATGATGGTGATGATGGTGGTGTTGTTGGTAGTGGTTTTGTTGTTTATATTTTCAGTTTTTGGACAGATACTCATGACTAATATCATTTAAGGGGGAAAAAACGCTCCAAGTCCTTCAGGTACTCCTGAGGAGCGCTTTATTCTCCTACTCCAGGGCAACATGTTAGTTCTGTGGCAAGCCCATCATGAAGCCAGCGGCCATGGGCAGATGCTATCTGAACGCCTGGCCAGAGCTTCATTCCCCTCGCTCGGTCTCACTCTCCATGCATTCAAGCTCAGGTAATTGTGCCCAGCAGCCACTAGTTCCCATGTAATTGTCCTCAAATTGCTCTGGGTGGCCTTTACAGGCAGGAGCTCTTCACAATTAGTCCACACATCGAGACGTTGAAAGACAAGTGATTATTTTGGGGAATTACTTGTCAGCAAGAAGATGCAGCTCCGATAGGACATAATAGAGGCCGTGTGTTAATTACAATCAGCAAGATGCTATCACATCATTTCTTAACCCACAGCTCATTAGGCATTCCAGCCTTAGCTCCTGTCATTACCAAGGGCTTGTTACAATGTGCAAAGAAAAAGGCATCTCAAATGAGCCCAATTTAAGGACTGTGGGGATGCACCCCTATGCAGGTGGTCAGCAAGCATCTTCTTAATGAGCCTGATTTTGCTTTGGATCCAAACTACCACATGTATACCTATGAGGGCAAGCACACCATGTAGACACACACATGCACACATGTACGGACACACAGAAGCAGGCACTCTCAGAACATCTTGTGAAAAATGTCCAAATTTTTCCTGATTACATTTCCTCTCCTTCACTTTCTTTGGGTTTTTTAAAGGAATTAGGAATTGTTCCTTGAGATAGGAAACCAGAACTCTCATTTACTTAATATTCAATATTTCCTGAGGGCCTACTGTGTGCCACACCTGCTACAGGCACAGGGGAGGCGGGTGGGTCACAGACAAGAACACATGTCCTTCTGGAGCTTTTTAATCTAGTTAGGGAGAAAGACTCCGTGCCTGCAAAACAAGAAGCTAAAAAAGTGACAGCAGGCGGAAAATGAGGGTATAATCATATTCTAAATGCTCCTGGCATTCTGAGAGGCAAAAGTAGAAGCTGGGCTTAGCCTAGAGGGATGGGCCAGACTGCACAGGCATGGGGCAGAAGCAGGGAGGAAGGTCTTTGTGAGGAGAGAGAAAGCCTGCGTGTGTGCGTGTGTGTGCGTGTGTGTGTGTGCGTGTGTGTGTGTGTGTGTTTGGGTTTGTGGGCAAGCACTTAGCAGGGGGTAGGGGTGGATTACAAAGCAGCGAAGACCCAGAGAATGATCTCGAATATAAGATTAGATGTGGGATGAGAGATGGGGACACTGTTTTAGCCTCTTAAGCAACGAGTATAAAGTGATGACAGGAGTTAAAGTATTTCTGAAGGTCAATCCAGGGGCAGTTTATAGTTTCTTTAAAACCCTGTTTTTTCCAAGAAACTTCACCAAGTTAGCTTAGCCTCACAGGGTCTTAATTTCCTTTAAGAAATAAAAGGGAGTAAATGGGAAAGTGAGAGATGAGAGTGCATGCGTGTGTGCGTGCATGTGTGTGTATGCGTGTGTGTGTGAATCTTAATGAGAAATCTGATAGGTCTTCATAGTGCTAATCTGATGTTCTCTGGGCGAAAGTGTTGGGAGTAAACAGACAGGAAAGGATGCCCTTGGCCTCTGGAAAGTTTACGAGAAACCGGCTCCCACAATCTTGTTTTAGAACTTATAACCCCCGCAGGATCCTTCCATGTCAATATGATTTTTGACTAAGGGTTTTTCATGCTTGCTCAGAGTGTATATATTTGTGGATCACTTGTCCCCTACAGTTTAAGGGGGCCCAAATTTCTAAGGGCAGTGGCCTCAGACTTAGTCCCTTGCTGTCCATCCCGTAAGAACGGGCTGATGCTCTCATTCTGCCCCGCCTCCCAGTTCAAGTCATTTTAGGAACTAGCCACGGGGGGCCAGTGCTGGGTCAGCTCGGAGTGACAGGCAGGAGGCTCACCGGGATTAAGGCAAGGCGGGGGACACCAGATTTGGTTTCAAAGTCATATTCACCAGGATATTGGATTCCGTTTGAAGGAGTCACTAATGGAGGTGGCCAGCCCTTTGGAAAATAATAACCCCTGAAGATTTTCCATCCTGATAGTGAAATCGAGTCGCCCAATGACGGGCTGCCCCCGGGATTGCTGCTCCACTTTGCTCGTGTGGAGGGGAGTCAATGACACCTCCAGGCCAGGGAAGGGAAAGCCAGCAGCAGCACTCTCTCCAAGTCAGCATCCAGGTGAGACAGAAAGGTGTTCACTGAGCTCCCCAATTGCCTGAACCCACCAAGACACGTGTGGAGCAGGCAAAGCGCGGTCCCCCAGATAGTAAGGGGTGCCGGGAGACCCTCCTGCCAGCCTATACCCCACCCAAATAGCCAATGGTGGCCGTCACTTCTCTTCAGACAGCCTGGAAGGCTTTCGGGCATCCGGGGACACCTGCGTGGTGTAAATATCAGCAGAGGCCCAGGACGGGGGCTTGACATTGGGTAGGGGTAGGAGGGGGTGCGGTAGGTGGTGGAGGGTTGACCTGTAGCTGATTGAAAGGCCCCTCATGGGGTCACAAGCAGTCTGGGCCTGGGGAAGGGGTGAAAAAGTAACTATACTTATTGACCTCCCCATTTTGCCAAGGTCGTGCCTTCAGGGGAACGTGGCCTTCAGTATGGCTGACTCAGAAGTTACCCTTTAATGCAGAGCCGAGTTTAATCCCCCTTGTCTCTCCTTACGCCAGGCCAAACCATTTGGCCATCCCTCTCAGAGCCTGCTGCTGCCTCCTTTCTGACTTCCCCTGAGGCCATTCACACGCCTCCTGTGACTCACCCTCCAGGCAGCCTCCCTGATTCGGCCCCACCATGGGGCCCAGAGCAGTCACCCAGGACTTCTCCCTACAGTGCAAACCTGTGGGAGGGTGGCGAGGTGCCACAGAAGGAGTGGGGCTGTTGGAGTCTCCCAGGCTAGAATTCTAGCTCTGACACTGGTGAGCTGGGGCGCTCGGTGAGACTCTCTTTACGGACATCATCCTACCTCATTCTTGAGTTGTGATGAGGACTAAGTGAAGTGTGATACATGGGAGGTGGCCAGCATCCAGCCTGGCACATAGAAGGTGCTAAATTAGTTCTCTCCCTTCAGAGCACGGGCCTCTGAGGGTAAGGACTCTTGTTCTGTCCTTGGGACCATCCCAAAGTGGCTAAAACTGGATTGTGGGTGCAGGGAGGGCCGCCAAGTCCCCACAGTGGACAGTGGCCAGCGCCCAGAGATCTGCATTACCCNGACAGTGGCCAGCACCCAGAGATCTGCATTACCCTCCACGGGACCACCAAGCAAGAGGATAGGACTCAGCCCCAAGAGGCCAGCGCTGCATGACCGTTCCCAGGGGCTCCAGGACACTGCAGCTTAGGCTGCCGGACGACGAGCTGAAGAATGTACAGGCTGCCACCCCTCTCACACTCCTGCCCTCAGCACCCCAGCCCTACCCACCCTGCCAGACTCCCACACAAACCTACCCTTTGCTGACAGGGGCAAAATTAGGAGCAACTTCTATGGGCACAACTTCCTCACTCTCTCCCTTCTTCCTCCTCAGCCGACAGCTTTCAAAAAGTCCCATTTCATTATCAAGATGGAAAATCTTCAGAACTGCTTTCCAAGGGATGATCAACGAAGCAAGGGCACAGCCCAACGGAAAGAACCAGGAGGCGAGGGTGGATTCCTGCTCCGCCCGTCATTAGCTGAGCAATTCTCGAGCCAGTCACTTAACTTCCCTGAATCTCCTTTTCCGAATCTGTGAACGGAGAATCAAAAAGGAAAAACGTACAGGGTTTTTCATGAGAGGGTAAAGCAAGATAATGTATTCAAAAGGGCTTTGTTAACACGAAGGGCTATAAAAATGTGAGGGGCGGTTATCAGGAAGGGCATTTTTTATAGGAGACAGTAAAAGGGCATCTGATTGTGTCATTTCATTGGCCGCATAGTGAGTGTAGGCTTTCTATGTGATAGGCAGGGCACTAGGCTGGAGGGAAACAACAGTGATTCAGGGGACCTGTTTCTACCCTGGAAGCATTTCCACGCTAGCTGGGGAGACAGACAGTGAGTGTGTCCTATGCCACGCAGCCAGTGCTAGGAGGGGCCGAGCAGGTGGGCTTAGGGAGCTGAGGCAGCTGGGGTAACTACTGGGTAGAGCACGGTCAGGGAGGACCTTTCTAGCAAGGGCTACTGCTTGTCCTAGAGGCCTCCCATAGCAAACTCGCCCTGCTTCCTCTGAAAGAGTTGGATTTTAGCCAATGGATGGTGATGGACCCCCTCCCTCTAAGGGTCTTCAGGAACAGGACCCGGCCCCCCATGGCATTGCTAAACGTTGTTCTAGAAGTTCAAGCCAGTGCAATTAGAGAAGGAGAAACATAAGACACAAATACAGTATATTTGAAAGGAGGGAGCAGATTTCATGCGAATTGAAGATGATATGATTATATATCCAAATCAACTGAAAAGCTTTAGAAACATTCAGAACTGATTTGGGTGGTTTCTTCTTATACAAAACAACAGCCAGTTAAAGAATATACTGAAAGAAAAGATCCCATTTATAATAAGAATAAAGATACAGCAAGTAAGAGTGAATTGCACAAGAACCCTGCAGCATCTGTACGAAAAAAAGCTCTAACCCTCCCATGAGAAATTTTAATAATATTTGAATAAATTAAAAGACATATATTCTTGAATACAAAATTTTAGTGCTGCAAAAATATTCAGCTTTCCTCATTTCCTCAGTTCCAGTTAAAGTATCAACATAATTTCTCTTAATTACACAAACTTATTCTTAAGTTTCTCTGGAAAAGCAAATATGAGAATAGCGAGGAAAACGATAGGGAAAAATGAAGATAGACTTCCTCACCAGGTATTTTAAAGTATGTATCATAGGGGCGCCCCGGTTAAGCATCCGACTCTCTATTTCAGCTCAGGTCCTGATCTCATGGGTCGTAGTGTCATAGTGTCCTTAAGGGTCAAGCTCCTCGCTCGGCGGGAATCTGCTTGGATAGCCTCTCCCTCCCCATTCCCCTGCTTGCTCCTGCACTCTCTCTCTCAAATAAATAAATAAATCTTTTTTAAAAAAGTATTTATCATAAATCTGCAACAACGAAAACACTTGGGCGCAATGCATGAATAGACAGATCCACAAAACAGAAGAGAGCCCGTATATAAACCCAAACGCATACAGGAATTTGGTAAATGACAAAAGGGGGATTCAAACCAGTGATAAAAATTAGATTACTCAACATATGGAATGGAAACAAATTCCTAACAATTTAAAGGGGGGGGGGGACCTAAGCTCGAGACCCACGGTATCCCTTACAGTAAAATAACTTACAAATGAAGCAAAAATTTTAATGAAAAATATAAATCCTAAATGTTCTAAAAAGATACATAAAGGACTTAAAAAATAATCTTGGGGTAGGGAGCTTCTCTCCAAGCATAACACAAAATGCAAACATTTAAAAAAAAACAATGAAGTTAAAAAAAATTATAAATCTGTGTGATTAAAAAATAAATAGCATGGAAAGGTCAAAAAACAAACACAACACATTTAATATATAAGTTAAAATAGGCTACTTATTAAGTATTTCATGTACTAGTTAGAGGGGGCTGGCTACTATTTAAAAAAAGAGAAACCGTAAAATTCATAATGGTTCAACTAACCAGTGGTTTCAAATAACAGCCCAGAACAGAACGGGTCCCCCTACATGATCCAGAAACTGGGCTGACAGAGTCCTTGCAGGCTTTGACCCTCGGGATCATGGAGGAGGGTTGGTGAGAAATTCTACCCAGCGGCCTGTAGCGTGTGTCATCCAGGCCCGCAGCCATGTGCCCCCCTGCCTGCAAAGTGCAGTCCCTCGCTGACAGCCTCTTCCCAGGGACAACTCCACAAGGCAGAAGGGAGAGCACACATTCCTGACGAACAGTCATCCAAACCTCGCTGTGAATTTATGTCACACAAAGACAAGCAAAGGGCAAGTGCTGTTAAATTAGAGTTTCATAAATCTACTCAAAAAGGACAAGCTGAGCAAAGGATATGAACTCATAGTTCATGGGAAAAAAAGCACCAATACCCACTAAACACAGAAAAAAATGCTAAAGCTCACTCTAAATAAATAAATAATAAAATAAAATAAAAAACTACAGCAAGATACCCCTTTCTATTTATTAGACTAGTAAGGATGAAAAAGTTGGTCATGGTTCGTGAGCAGGTCGGTGTGCAAATACACACATTTACATACCGTTGGTAGCAGTATAAATTAGTGAGACGAATTTGGAGAACAATCTGCAATATCAATAAAAGCTATATATATATATATATATATATATATATATATGAAATCTTTTGTTTGACCCAGCAATTCCACACTAAGAAATGTATCCTGTAGGTACGCTGCTTAAAATACAGCAAGGTATACGCCCAAGGAGGCTCACTCAAGCATGTTACTTATTAGCAAAGAAGCAAAAGGAGCAGACAAAAACTAGAAATAACTTCCATGTCTACCACCAAGAAATATGAAAGTTAAGGCATATGGTGCAACAAACTATGCAATGGTTACTATGCAGGATATAAAAACAATGATGTGGAGCCATTTTCACTAAAATAAAAAGATTTCTATAAAAGCCAGAAGAGGCTCACTTCATCCGTCTCCACCTACCAGACTTACCAAATCATGTGATGCTCTCCATCCCTCTGCGAGTCCACCATGGCATGACCGTGGCCCTCTCCAGCATTCCAAGGCCCTTCTCCCACAAGCTGAGTATGATGCGTGGCAGGAATCAGCTGTGTTTGTTTCCAAACCTACTTACGCCAGTTGTACCTGCCATTGCTAATTTGTAACTAAATACTACCAAACACCAAGTAAGTCTGAATACAAAAATAAATGAGAGTCCTTTCCGTGAAAACTAAGGTGAATGCTTTGGACATGTTCAGTGAAACTGAATTTCTAGAAAAAAAAAAAAAAACACAGAACAAAACAAAAAAACTCAAAATGATAGCAAAATAAGTGTGAGTGAAACAACTATAAAAGATGGCAGAAGACAGTAAGAACCTCACCTGGGAGGATTCTACCACCATAGCTCCCCAGATCTCTCTAAGTTCTCATTCTGCAATAAAAACCCTAAAACTGCAAGTTATAGATCATGCATTAGGGATGTGGTTTTCACTGAAAGGCAACATGGCCCTGGAGGGGGGGCTGAAGCACAGGCAAGACAAGAGCCCCGGCCCCACATCAGAAGTTCACCTGCTGATCCCTGCTGAAATGAAGGAGTCAACTGTCCAGTTTGTAGATGCAGTAATGTTATTGTTCTGGTTGTTTTAAAGAATCTTTGCGTTTTAAAGATGCTCTATTAGCACGAGCTGCCACAGCAAAATATCAGGGACCAGGTGGCATGAACAACAGAGTTCCTTTCTCACAGCTCAGGAGATGGGAAGTCTTAAGTTCAAGGTGCCAGCAAGGTCGGTACTGGTGAACCCTCTCTCCTTGGGTTACAGATGGCCACCTTCTTTACCATGTCCTCACGTGGCCTTTCCTCAGTGGGTATGGGTGGAGAGAGAGAGTGAGCATGCCCTCCGGTATCTCTTCCCACAGGGGCTCTGTTCCCATCATGAGGACCCCACCCTCATGACCTCATCTGACCCAAATTACCTTCCAAAGGCTCCGTCTCCAAAAACCATCACTTCGGGGGCTGGGTCTTCAACATAAGAATTTTAGAGGGACACAGTTCAGTCCACAGCAGATGCACACTGAAATACAGGGGATTAAGCAAACTTACATCTAAAATCTGCTTCAAAGTAATAGCACGTTGGGAGGACAGATAAAGATAAAATGAGCTTGGCCATGATTCAATAACATTTGAAGCTGGGTTACGGGCACAAGAGGGTTCTTCGTGCTCTTCAGCCTATTTTGTATACATCTAGAATTTTCCATAATAAGTAAAAAAAAAGCCAGATTATTATATATTCATGTTTGTAAATTAGAATAAAATATTTAAAGTATGTGTATAAAATTTTTATGATGGTTGTCTTAACCTGCTCTTTAACTAGGAGTGATAGCACCAGATACGAGAGAGGGCTTCAGCTGTATCATTAGAGGAAAAATAAAAGGGTCTAGATCCAGTATTATTACATTACACTTAAATATGCTGGTAATACACATATGCAGCATGTTTAAATTTTGCCCCAAAACTCAGAGAGAAGAAACATTCCTTTTTTTTTTTAGTGCTTTTCTGAAACCAAACTTAATCTGTTCTAGTCCTTATTTGGCAAAGATAACAAAAATGTTCATCTCAGTCATTCTGGGACTTCTCAGCCCATCTAGGGAAGACAGTGACCTGTCTGACCCTCCCTGCATCTTCAAGGTGGTGATGAAACACCGCAACACTCTTAGAGCCGCAGACCCCACTCCCTTACCCTGGCACTTGAGGTCCCAGTGTCCTTCCTCAATTCCGGCTCTGAAATAGCAAGCCCCTACTGCCCACACATTCCATCCCCAGCACACGCAGGGGGTGCACCGAGCCCCGAGGGGTTCCTGCCCAGCTGCTGCACAGGTATCCCCAGAGCTCATGCTCCCTGCACAGAGAGAGGCGGCCCGGGAAGGGGGCGGTCAAGCCCTCCAGGGAACTCCTGGGGGAAGCCTCTCTGCCCTCTACTGTCTCTCTCGATTACTCTTGCTTTTTAACCAAACTGCATTTTATCATTGACAGTTTAGAAAAGTCCTTTTTCAGCTTCATGACCTACTATTGGTAATTCTTCAGAACTGTTACCAAATATGGGGAAATTTCTATCAAGGTTCTTTCATGTATATTAGCCAGAAAATGTCACATTTCAAGTCTTCTGAAGTGTACAAGTCAGTAGCTTTTATGATGTTCCCAATTACCGTTTGAAATGCACCTGTTGGAGCTTCCAGACCTGACGTTTCTGAGTCATCAGTTAAAACGCTGATTTCTTAGAAGAGGATGTAAGGCCATCATCTTTCTTGGAAGTAGACATTGGTTTTCTCTCTCTGGGGAGAGAAAAGAGAACTAACGATTACCAAACACCTACTGTGTACTTAAGATCCTTTTCAGCACATACATTTTATCCTCTCTATGCCCCTGGGAGGTAGGTATTCTTGTCCACTTAGTATTTTTTTTTAAGATTTTAATTATTTACTTGAGAGAGTGCAAGCATGAGCGGGGGGTCGGGGCAGAGAGCAGAGGGAGAAGCAGGCTCTTTGCTGAGCAGGGAGCCCGACACGGGGCTCGATCCCAGGACCCTGGGATCATGACCTGAGCTGAAGGCAGGCACTAAACAAGTGAGCCACGCCCAGGTGCCCCTTGTGCACTTACTTTTACGGTAGGAAAGGGCACCACTAAGTTGCACGTGGTGAGACGGGGATGGAACCTGAGAGCTTGTGGCTGCAGGCCCCAGGACCACAGACAGCCCACAACTCGTGAAGTGGGAGCTTTTGCCCCCTGCTGGGCTGAGCACAAGCCCCCTGAGCACCTGTCTGGGGTCCTTGGGCCCATGCATATTTTTTTCCTTTCTGTTTAGAAAGTTTCCATCATTGGCTCTGCTTTAAGCAGCCAGCAGGATCATCTGACTGTGGGCAATCATTTATTTTAGGAATGTCGAAGAATTAAAAATAATATACACAAAAGGCCTGTTCACAGTGCCTGGCCCTCAAGTCTTCAATACGTTATGGCCAATAGTAGTAGGTCTTCAATACGTTATGGCTGGTATTGTGATTGTCATTCCTTTTTCCCACTCCCCTTCCTTTCCCTCCTGCCACACGTGAAAGCACTTCGAAGAAATGGCAAAGGTTAACTGGCTCCTCCCTGCCTCCTGGCTTTCCAATTCCGGCTGTTAATGAGCAGAGCAGATGTTCCTGGCAATCAGAGGGAGTGTGAGGGAGAGGAGGGGCGGGGACTCCTGCACAGCCTCCCTCTCCTCTAGGGGAGGCGGCTGCAGACCTAGGCCACCTGGTGCGGTGGAAAGAGCACCTCTGCTGACGTGCACAGCTGGAGGCCTGGCCTGGCTCTCTGGTTCTCCCATTTCATTGCTATAAATATTGGCTGAGCTGAGTCACCTTCCTTTGCTGGGCCTCAGTTTCCTGCCTATGAAAGGAGAGGGTTGAACCAGAATGGTTTCACTCTCGTCAGCCCTTTCATCCAGCATTCCCTGAGCGCCTACTGTGTGCCTGGCCCTGGCCCAGGCAGTGGCGTGCAGCCTGGAAACAAGATTCAGCCGGCCCTACCTGTCTGCCGCTCGACAGAAAGCTCCTGCAGCCTAAGCTCGTGGAGTCTAAGGGTCCTCGGCGTGTTTCTCCATCCCCAGGGTCCTGCTCAGAGGCACTTCTGGCATCTGTTTTTAAATGACAGAACCAAAGGTGTTGAGAGCTGCCTTTGATGGACCACCCACCCTTTACAGGGAGAAACCCAGAAGACACTCACCCCATCAGGGAGAAAATGTGAGCAAACCCGTTAGTCCCCCAGCTCCCTGCCCTCCTCCCCCCTGCAGCTCCCCAGAGGCTCTCTGCCCTGCCTGGGTACCTGAGCAGCCAGGGCACAGGAAGTCAGGTTCCTGATGCTTAGCCCCTTGCTGCAGCCGGAGTTCCCTCGGCGGCTGTCGGGAATGAGTACGGGTTCCCACAGAGACACCTAGGCGAAGGGCAGTAAGAGGGGTGGAAGGAGCATTCCTCTGGGAGGGGAGGGTCGGCTTCCAGGGCATGAGGTCCTGGGCCACACAGGCTGAGGGGGCGGAGTGTGTCCTGAAGGACCTCCTTACCTCCACGCTGGTGGCCTGGCCGCCTTGCCACCACCCCAAATATCCCCAGGCCCACACCAGTCCTCAAAGCCCAGCAAGCCAGCTCATGCCAAATTCTTACCTGCTTCCTGCCCACGGCAAGGGGGCACAGCACAGTGGTCAAGCACAGGGGTGTTGTGGCCATGTGCCTGGGTTCAAGTTCTGGCCTTCTCACCTACTCACGGGGTGATCCTGGGCGAGTTAGTGAACCTCTCTGTGCCTCAGTGTTCTTGTCTGTGAAGTGGAAATGATAATAATAACTTCTACCCTGTATCGCTGTTGTGAGGATTAATGGATTCTTACATTGTGTGTGTGTGTGTGTGTGTAACACTGCATTGAATCCTCACTACATAACCTTCATCTACATTATGTGTATAACCCTCGTATAAATTATGTACATAATCCTCACATTTTTATACATAAGCTTCATGCATATTATGTATATAACCTCCATATATTATACATAAACTTCATATATATTATGGACATAATCCTCATCTGTCTTGTGCACAGTCTTCATGATAAACTTTAGAACAGTGACTGGCACACAGTCGACGGATCACGGAACTGCTGTGTTGCTAGTATTATTCTCATCCCTTCATGAATATAATCCTTCCCTGTATATAGCAGGTAAAGCTCACAAATTCTCCTCATATTCATTGTCTCAAATACAAATTTGTACACTTTATTCTTTCAGCCACTAGAATGTAAGCCTCATGTGAGCAGGGATTCTTAATTGTTTCATTCATTGCCGTTTCCTCAAAGCTTAGAATAGTACCCAGGACAAATGGATGCTGAATAAATATCTGTTAAGTGGGTGGATGAACGACTTCAACAAACATTTCTGGAAAGCCTATTGGTATGCCAGGCACTGAGGACTCAAAGGTTAGAAACTATGGTAATCGGCCTTTGAAAAAGACTGAAATCTACTGGTAATTCACTTGTAAAGTGATCAAATGCATGACCCTGTGACAGACCAGCCACAAGAGCAGGGGGTCTCAGCAGCATTTTGCCTCAGCACCCCCCGGGGACCAGGCCCAGGCCAAGCAGAGATGGTGGCTCTGTGGCTCTGGAAGCCTCTGGGGGGGGAGGGGGGAGGGAGTGGAGGACCCACAGCCTAGAGGATCACCAGGCCCCTTTACTCTAGCACCGTATCAATGTCTGTTGTCCACTGGGGACCATTACGGGTTTGGTTTGGTCTTTGCTATTACGTCTTAAATAAACTGCTTCCATGTTTCCATGGAGTCCTCTCTGCCCTCACCTTCTTCTTTTTTTTTTTTTCTTTTTAAATATTTTATTTATTTGACAGAGACAGCCAGCAAGAGAGGGAACACAAGCAGGGGGAGTGGGAGAGGGAGAAACAGGCTCAGAGCGGAGGAGCCTGATGAGGGGCTCGATCCCATAACGCCGGGATCACGCCCTGAGCCGAAGGCAGATGCTTAACGGCTGCGCCACTCAGGCGCCCCTCTGCCCTCACCTTCTTAAGGCTGTTTTGGTCTGGGCTTTTTGTATCATCTAAGACAGACTGCCCCATCCTCTTGTGATGTTCAATATAGTCTTCATACGGCGGGGCTTGAACAAATCCACCTCCCTTAGATACAGCTGGAGGGAACGGTGGGAAAAGATCCTTTCCTTTCCTCTATCATGGCTCCTCCTCTTCTTCCTTTGGTATCGTGGACCTAGCGGTGACTTGGGAATTGAGCGGCGTGCGTTCAAGTCCCAGGTGTGCAGCAGGGAAATGCAAATCAAAATCGCAAGGAGATTCCACTTCACGCCCACTCGGGTGGCTAAAACCGAAGACGAGGATGAGTGTAGGTGAAGATACGGAGAAGCTGGAGCCTCGTACACAGCTGGTGGGAATGTCACGTGGTGGGGCTGCTGCGGAAAACAGTGTGGCAGTTACTCAAAGGGTTAAACTTGGATTTACATATGACTTGGCAATGCCACCCCTAGGTATGTACCCAAAAGAAATGAAAACATCTGTACAGAGATGTTCCTAGCAGTGTTATCCACAATAGCCAAAAAGTGGAAACCATCGAAATGCCAATGAGCTGCTGGATGAATGAATAAAACCTGGCATATCCACACAATGGAATATTCCTTTTCAGCCATAAGAAGGAATGAAGTCCTCATACATGCTACAACACGGACGGACCTCAGAAACATGCTAAGTGAAAGAAGCCAGACACAAGAGGCCACATATTGTGCGATTTCTGTGAAATGCCCAGAATAGGCAAATCCATGGGGACAGAAAGCAGATTAGTGGTTTCCGGAAGGAAGTCCATCCCCCAAATACATCTGGTTGAAACATGGTCATCTTATTAAATCCTTACCATACCCTCAGGAGAAACAGAATTCTATTTAAAAGTCATCAGGGATTGCCTGTTTAAAGGAATCCTTCTGGAAACCCATCCTGTGTAAAGTGCCTGATTACCTACTAATGTACCTTTCCTTCCTCCAGCCTAATTTTCACATGCTGAACTGGCTTCAAGTCAGGCATTGCTATATTCTGGAATAGGTGCTGTGCTTACCAGGACATCCCCCTGCCGACTGCCTGCTGGCGAAAATATTTCAAAGCACTTTTCCGAGTATAAACAAAGCTCCAAATGAAACCTTCTCTCGATGTCTAACTCTCTGTGATAAATTGGCTCCCTCCCATCCCCTGCCACCCCTTCTTTTGAAAGTGCCCCTGAACCAAATCAAATGAGGACAGGCTCCATCTCACAGGCCTGAGTAAGGAAGCAGACAATAATCTTTTAACGGAATCCTATTTGTCAGACCGACATTTAGCCTACACGAAGCAGACGTGGAAGCAGAGAGGATGGGAGGTGGGGGCACAGAGCGGCTCTGAGTGTTTGGAGCAGGAGGCCAACAGCAAAGCAGGCTTCACCTGCCGGGCTGGGAGGTGCTTATGGTAGGACCCATGAGGAGCCAAGGCAGCCGTGACCCCATCTCCCTCCCTGGACGATGGCCGATGAAAGCCCCCTCGAAAAAAAAAATCATACGGGAGTGGAAAATCCTTAAAAATGAAGCTGGAAAGAATATTAGGGCTGCAAAGGACCCTAGCAATTGTTCTCCACTCAAACACCTCATTTTACACGAGGTGGAATGGGGGCGAGCCTGCAGGGGAAGGAAATGGCCAAGAGGCATGCGGTCCAGGTGATTGGGAGTGGGGCCAAGGGAACAGGGATTAGATGGAATCACCCAGGGAAGAGGCTGTTCACTTCTCAGTTCATTCCCAACCGTTCTGACGACCTCAAGGAAAAAGCCTTCATGAGAGCAAGTCTATCTTGCCATCTCCATCTGGATCTAGACAACATGGCGGACGGCAGTGTCCAGCTAGGATTCGGTAATACTGCTTGAGTTTGTTGTGGTGGCAATGGTGAATTTTTAAGCATTATTTTCTATTTATAACATGCAATTCTGGCTTCCCTTTATGATACTGATTTCAAGTTTTTTTTAAACATACATTTGTGTCCAAAAGAGTGAATTATTTAAAGAAAAAATAGTGTAGAAATGAACAGGACACAGATATGTCAAAAATCTGGAAGACAGCACATGAATGGGAAGCATGCATCTGGTGCAGACTTAGAATAGTTGTGTAAATTGCCATTCCTCCTTGAAACACACACACACACACACAATCCCTGGCAAGTGTTTATCCAGTCTCAGCTTGAATATCACCACTGACGGAGAGCTTACTACTTTTCTACTGAGTTTCTACCAATCTATAGTAGAACATAGCGCCATATTCAAAATAAGAAAGCTTTTATTTAATACTTCCCAACATAACAATGCCCCGCCGCAGCCCTATTGCTGCCCCTTGTTGAATCGCTAGGATTTGACCCTCCTGCCTAGCAGATCCAGGGCTGCGCTCTGTGGGTGACTGGTGCCAAAATACAGATTTCAAACTCAAGTTTAGTGACAGTTGCTTGATAACGCTGAGGTCCCAACTGAAGGGAGGGAAAGAGTTTTCTCTCTCTCTGAGTCTGTGCTTGGGTGGAGGGAAGGGAAAGGTGGCCCCCTGGAGGGACAGGCCCTACAGGCAGTGCTGTGAATTCTGGGGCCACAGAGAGGCAAGGAAGGAGAGGCTGGGACCCCCCCTGAACACAGACCTCTAGGACTTCCTAATTTTCTGTGGAGGCTTGTGATGCAGAGGGACCTTTAGCCCATGGGTCAGCCTCTAAGGTTCTCACTGCCACACGTGCGTGAGCACGTGCGCTCGCACACTCACGTGCCCTTCCATACAGACACACAGTCACTTAGGGGGCCCTGCCCAGGAAGCAGAAAAAGTCTCCCTTTCCACAGAGGACTCCTGGCCCATCATCTTGTGGCCTGGCCACCATGTGTTGTCAGGGGTCCCTGTAGTCCTGCCGCCAGGCGAGTCCCCAGACACGTCACCATTCCAGGCCTGCTTCCTTCCCATCAGCTCCAGGGACATGCTGCCTCCAGCAACTCCTCAGACAGCCCCAGACACAACCTTCCTGACTTCCTTCCCAGCCCCAGCATCCTTAGCTGTCCTCTCTTTCCTTCCTGTGATCCACGGCCAAGCCCCTTTTCTTTCATCCTGGCACAGCTGCCAATCAGCACACAGAAGGGAGAAGGGAGACCTGAGCAGACCAACAGGCAGCAGGAGGTGATGTTTCCAGCCTTTGCAGAGAGGTCCCACCTGCTGGGTGCTAAAGCCAGCCCCCATTCCCTTTGATGGCTCAGGAAGTCTCCAGCACTGTGCTGTGACATTTATCCCTGCACACTCCCCCCTCCACCTCTGCCCCAGTGGGGGCCCTTCCCTCACCCAGGAGAAGTCAGTTAAGATCATTCTGTGCCAGCTCAGAAGTCCCTGGAAGCACAGTTCCTGTCCTTCTCAGCACACAGATGCCTTCCCTGGCCACCCCACAGGGATGGAGGTGACTGGGAGAGGCTGACCCAGGGGCTGGCCCTGAACACCTGGGGATTTTCCAAGCCCTGGTGATAACATCTATGCAAAGAGTGAGATTTGGTTTTTCCTACTTGAGACTCTTCAACTGACCTGAAGCAAAAAGGTAACGTGTGTAACTTTACCCAGAATTTTAAGCAAACAATTATTTCCCACTTTCCAGCTCAAGCTTGATTCAAATCTCTTGTAATCCCTCACTCCAGGATCAGAACCACAAGTGGCCAACCAGCTGTGGGGTGGGGGTGGGAGGGGTGACCTGGAGCAATGTCTTCTGGGCCAACCCCCTCTCTGGCAGTCCTTAGAAGGTGACAGCCTCTGCTCTCCTCACCCACTCCCATCTGCCTGGCAGTCGGGCACAGGGTGGCAGAAAGCTCACACCAGGAATGACAGTCAGTTACTCCTAGAAAAGGACACAGGCCAGTCCCCACAGGCCAAACATAAACAGAGGCAGGTGAAATGGTGTAGGTTCCCAGAAGCCGAAGGCAGATCGTCTTCAAGTTCCCAAAGACCAGCTCTATTCCATGTTGCTTGTTGGACATGGGAGAAGCCAGGGAAGCAAGGAGGAGAGAAGATGGGAATTATTAGTCTCAAGATTCTTGTTTCCCTGAAAGGAGTGAAAAATGGTGCAAGCTTCCAGGGGACCCTTGCCATGCCAACCGAAATATTTCATAAACAGGCAAGGCTAATTCATGGTTTAAAAAAGTAATCATAACAGGGCGCCTGCGGGGCTCAGTCGTTAAGCGTCTGCTTTTGGCTCAGGGCGTGGTCCCAGAGTCCTGGGATCGAGCCCCACACCGGGCTCCTCTGCTGGGAGCCTGCTTCTTCCTCTCCCACTCCCCCTGCTTGTGTTCCCTCTCTCGCTGGCTGTCTCTCTCTTTGTCAAATACAGAAATAAAATCTTTAATAAAAAAATAAAAGTGATCATAACAGTGGTTACCTCTAGGGTTGGGGGTGGAGATTGACGGAGATGGGGCGTGAAGGAAATTTCTGGGGTGATAGGATTCCTCAGAAGAAGAAAAAAAAACTGTAAACAGATATTAAACTCTCGAGCAACGCTGTCTAATAGGACACTTCTGCGGTGATAGAAATATTCTGTGTCATCCAGGACGGTCCCCACCCATCCCTGTGGCTGTGTGGCACTTGAAATCAGGCTACTGAACTGGGTGCTGTGGGACACAGGCTCTCACAGACCCTCACAGCCCTGCGGCTGGCCAGGGCAGGGCTGTCTTCTCATGAGAGACAAAGGTGGACTCACCCAAGGTCATACGCAGCCACGAGCTGGTCAAGAGCAGAGAGCTCTACGTCTCCCAATTCTGAGCTGTGCATTTGTTCCCCGGGCACCCCAGAGGAGAGAGCAGCCTCAGAGTCGGGGGCAGGGGGCAGCCTGAGGGTGGAGGGGAGAGTCCCCAGAGTCCCAGCCAGAGGCCCCAACCCTGAGAGCACAAGCTTCTTTCTTCGGGGGACAACCTCTGGCCCAACAGTGACAAACTCAAGTCCATGTGGACCCTTTACATTTTATAACCCACGTTCACACACAGTCTCTCACTTCGTCCTCACAACCTGGGAGACATCCCTCCTTTCTGCCCTCCCTTCCATCCAAGTGGTGGACGGTAGGTAAGGTGGAGGGGCAGAAAGTGTAGACTCTGAGTCAGACTGCCGGGGTTGAATCCCGATTTACCAGGCCCATGAATCTGCACATGGCACATCTTTTTTTTTTTTTTTAAGATTTTATTTTTATTTATTCGACAGAGAGAGAGACAGCCAGCGAGAGAGGGAACACAAGCAGGGGGAGTGGGAGAGGAAGAAGCAGGCTCATAGCGGAGGAGCCCGATGTGGGGCTTGATCCCATAATGCCGGGATCACGCCCTGAGCCGAAGGCAGACGCCCAACCGCTGTGCCACCCAGGCGCCCCATAACATGGCACATCTTAACCGCTCTGTGCCTCAGTTTCCCAACTTGTAAAACTGGACTAATGACCGCACCTGCCCTGCTGGGATATCCTGAGAATTAAATGAAACAATCCCATCACACAAAGCCCTCATTATTCGTGTTATCATCACTGCTGCTGCTGCTGCTATTGCTGATCGAGCATCGTCAACGACCACGCTGGGACTGGAGGCGGTGCCAGGGGCCAGTTCAGAAGCCCCGAGGAGGGCAGAGCCCTGGGCGTGAGAGTTGGCACGAAGCCATCCAGGCTCCACAGCAGGGGGATGGAGTTACAGCACCTTCTCTCCCCTCCCAGAGCAAACACCTGAGCTGCGCTTGGCTCTTGTCTGCCCTGAGAGAGATCGCCTTTTGCTCATGAATCTCCCACCTGGAAAATGTCCCCTCCTGAGCTGACTGGCTGATGAATCACTAGGACCATCACCGCCACAGTTAATGGTCCATCTCCTGCTGCCCAGCAGGCAGCGCACCGGCCCTTCTCGCTGGAGGATTTCACAGGATCAAATTAATGTAGGAAAGAAGGGACTGCTGGGGCCTCCCATCTTACCACCGGCCGCCCTGGGTGGGAAGACGGGCAAAGCCATCGCTCGTAAACCGTGTGCATGGGCACGTACATGTGTGAGAAAGGCTTTCCATTCGCAGAGCATCTCGCTTAGGAGCTAATTCCGTAGTGATAAAGGTCTAGGAGGGCAGGTATTTTTATTCCTAGTTTTGAGAGGAGAACTGAGTCAGTGAGGGGCTACAGGACCTACCCAGGATCAGCTGTGTTAAATCTTGATGAGTGTTACCAGCATCCCATCAATGATTACATGTCTGGAAAGTTCCCTGAAAGCACCATCTATAAACAGAACGGGCACTGCTGAAATCAGAGCCAGGAGCCCGTCCAACAGGGTCCTCCTGGCTTCATTTTCCTTGGAGGCCATCCCCCAGAAACAACTCCCCCCAACGGATGGGTGGCATAGTCACTTCTAGCGGGAAGACCAGTATGGAGAGCCTCTCTGTGCTAAGCCCTGTGTCTGGGGCAGGTTGGGGTGGGTGGATGGTCACAGGGACACACAAGTCGTAAAGGCTGGCTTTGCAAAGGAAATAGGCACGAGTTGCTTAGACACCAGGGTTCCAGACCGAGCTCTCATTCATGTCCACAAGTGGGGAGAAAGCTGCAAAGATAATGCTTCATAAGTTTAAGTGACGCTGTGTGTCTTAATGATGGTGATAGCCACCGTGATGGAGCACCTCCTGTTTGCCAGGCCTGCGCTAAGTGCCGTAGACAGCACAGCCTCAATCAAACCTCACCTTCATTGATGGACCCCTTGTGAATAGACAGCCCTATCGTCAGAGTCTTACACATGAGGGAGCCGAGGTTTGCCAGAAAGCCACCCGCTCAGCTTCTTGGTGGTGGCATCAGGACGTGAACCCAGGCAGTGCCATTCTAGAGCCTCCTGCCGAACTGTGATTGCAGGTCTCTCGTTACAAAACACACCAGCAAGTGAACTATCCCACTGAAAATCCACCTGGTCCGCTTTAGCCACAAAGGTATAAGTAAAGCTCCTCTCCATTCATTTTACTAATCCTCTGCCTGCCCCCAACCAAACCCTTTGGCCACATTTTTGTCCACATGATGGCATAAATCAAATAAACCAATTTTGGTCTATCCGAGCATACAGGGTTTCTAGGCTGCAATCTGGGTCTTGAACTTCATCGTTCCATTTTGTGGCCAATTCAGAGGGCCCCAAGGCTGGACGTCATGCTGTGCCCAGGACATATCACCTAGGGTAGAGAGCACTGGGACTTGATATAGGGCTCTGTCCTCTAGCAGCCATGTGTCCTGGGGTAGTCCCATCACTTCCCTGCAGCCTAGCCTCATCTGTCCAATAGGCTCTAGAACCCTGCCCTCCCCAGCGCAGCAGGGATGACATCATAACACATAGCCCTATCACTGATTGACCACTTGCTACGTGCCAGCCACCATTCCTACCTTATCTGACTTGATCCACACAACGACCCTGCAAGGTAGGTACTGTTATAGCCCACATTTTACCAGGGAGGAAGCTGAGGCTCAGAGGGACGAAAGATCCGTGCAGGATTAGACAAGGAGTAAGGGTCATGCCTGTGTCCGTTGCTCCTGAACCACTGACGGGTCTGTGGGTGCTTTGTAGTTTATAGAACTCTGGTAAAATGGGGGCGCCTGGGTGGCACAGCGGTTAAGCATCTGCCTTCGGCTCAGGGTGTGATCCTGGCATTATGGGTTCGAGCCCCACATCAGGCTCCTCCGCTATGAGCCTGCTTCTTCCTCTCCCACTCCCCCTGCTTGTGTTCCCTCTCTCGCTGGCTGTCTCTATCTCTGTCGAATAAATAAAGAAAATCTCTAAAAAAAATTTAAAAAAATAAAACTCTGGTAAAATGGTAAATTGAAACTCAAATATGTTAGGAACTACATTAAGTAATTAATTAACATGTCATTTATTATTGATATAAACTGTTAGTATTTAAATTTATACTATGATAACTAATATATGAATAACATATTAAAATATATGCATTTAAGGCTATACATTTCCCCATAAGCATACCTTTAGCTGTAACCTACATATTTTGATATACAGTATTTTCATTATCATTCAGTTTCACATAATTCACAATTTTCATTGTGATTATTCCTTTGGTTTATGTTTATTTAAAAGCAAGGTCTAGATTTCCAAACTTATGGTAAACTTTTTAATTATCTTTTTTTCTAGTTCATTTCTAACTTAATGACACTGTGAGGGGACAAAGCCCTCTGTATTATTTTAATCCTTTGACATTTTCCTGGACACTTGCTTTATGACCCAGGATATGGTCAAGTTTTTATAAATATTCTATGTAAGTTTGAAAACAACATGTATTCTAAAGTTATTGGGCGCTATGTTCTATATATCTATTGGCTCTGGTTTGCTAATTGTATTTAAATCTTTTTTACTTTTGTCTAATTACCTTACCAGTTCCAGAGAGAAATACGTTAAAATCTGATTATGATTGTCAATTTTTACTATGTATTTGAGGCTAAGTTATTGAGCATATAAATTTGAAATGCCTCAATTTTCTGGTTCATTTATTATTGATATAAACTGTTAGTATTTGATTCAAATCTCTTGTAATCCCCCACTCTGGGATCAGAACCACAAGTGGCCAACCAGCTGGGGGGTGGGGAGGTTGTGACCTGGAGCAATGTCTTCTGGGCCAACCCCCTCTCTGGCAGTTCTTAGAAGGTGACAGCCTCTGCTCTCCTCACCCACTCCCATCTGCCTGGCAGTCAGGCACAGGGTGGCAGAAACATTTGAAGTTCAAACATTTAAACATTTTCAAAGAAACAACGGAGTTTAAACATTTACAAAGAAACAATGCCAAACTTTTTCAGATATTAGAAAAAGAAACACAGTCCAACTCATATTTTAAAGCCTACAGAATTTTGATACCAAAACGCGCAGAAATGCTAAAGGAAAGGAAAACTATGGGCCAAATCTTATTCTTGAGATTTAATGTTGTATTCATGCAAAATTCATTAATAAAATATTCACAAGTTAACGTCCACAGTCTCTAAAAAGGATAATACACCATGATCACATTGAGTTTTATTCCAAGAACACAAAGATGGCTTAACACTGTGTCATGTACCACAATATCTAAATAAAGGATAAAAATCATGTTACCGTCTCAATAGATTCATAAAAAGCATTTGCTAAAACTCAACACGGATTCACACTTTTTAAGAAAAGTCAGACAAATAGAAACAGCAGGAAACTTTGTTACCTGGTAACATGTACAGTAGACTTCAATTGTTCGAGGGACTCTAGAAGGTAGATGGCACCCTCAGATGGGGTGACCTGAAGAGTTTAATACAGTAACTGCTTACAAAGTTGGGGGAGCATTTAAAGAAACTAACAAGGTGTAATGTATCCTGGAGCTAGGAGTGCACAGAAGGAACTGAAGAGGCAAGAGAAAGCAACTACTATAAAATGGGAAGAGTGGCTATATGGAGGGGGCTACGTGACATAAGCTATGGCCTTTGGTAGGACACACCTAATCTATGTGAGCTTCTAGAAGGTAATATGGGAAACTATCTTCATGGCCCCAGTGTAGGAAAAAAGCTTCCTAATCAAAACACGAGAAGACTAACCAAAAAGGAAAAGATTGTTATCTGGACCCCATTAAATTAAGAACTTCATGTTCATCCAAAGCAGCCATTTAAAGATTGAAAGACAAACCACAGAGTGGGAGAAGATCTTTGGAACACATATAACTGATGATGGGATCACATCCAAAATATAAAAAGAACTCCTACAAAACGGCAAGAAACAAACAGTTCAAGAGAAAAAAATGACAGAGTCTTGAACAAACAAGTCACAGGAGGAACCCAGCCCCATTCATTATCGGAGAAATGCAAATTAAAATCACAGTGAGATATCACTCTATGCCCACCAGAAGGGGCAGGAAGTACAAAAGTACAAAGGCTGACAAATATATAGGCGTTACAAAAACGTACCAATGTACACGGTTTGAACTGAAGAATCCAAGTGTGGGTGAGGCTGGGAAGCAACGGGAACTCTCATATTGGGAGTAGATAGAAGTGTAATTTTGGTATGACCACTTTGGAAAACAGGTTAGCACTATGTACTGTAACTGGAGACAGGCACACACTCGAATTCAGCAATTTGACATTTGGTGGAACAAAATGCACACCCACGGCAACAGGATTCTTACAGCCCCAAACTGGAAATTACTCGAATGTCCATTAATAACAGAACGGACAAATATATTGTGGAAACTTCACACAATGGTCAACTATACCAAAACGGAACTGCAGCACACTCCTGCTACATAGAAGTATATGCATGAATTTCTCAAGCGATGTTAAGATACACATTTCAAACACACACACACGTAGGAAGATTCCATTTATAATAATTCAAAATGAGGCAAAACTGTATTGTTTAGGAAAGAGTACACATATGGCAAAATGAGAAAGAAGAGCATACTTACCATAAAAGTCAAGATGGTGGTATCCTCTAGGAGAAAGCCATAAATAGCTGTTAAATTTGTTTTTGTTTTTTGTTTTTTAAAGTAATCTCTATGCCCCAGTAGGGGCTCAAACTCATGATCCTGAGGTCAAGAGTCACATGCTGTACCGACTCCATCACCAGGTGCCCAATGTCTTCTAGGAGAATGCGAGGGAGAAGTCAGCGGGAAAGGGCATGAGGTGAGGCTTCGGAGATGCTGGCAAAGAGTGCTAAGTATATGTGTTTGCTTTTTTATTATTTATTGACCCATAAGCTTTTGCTTTATAGGCTTTTCTGAATGTATGTCATATTTCAAAATAAATAAACTTGACTCGGCTAATTAATTTGGCCATGAGAAACTAGCTCTGCCAGCTAGGATAGTTGGTGGACATTTTCCAAGGTTTGGATGAAAATATGTTGAAAGCTTCCACCGAGACAAAAGCATTTCATCAAAAATGTTATGTTGATAAGGGCAAATTGAAATTTATGTTTGGATTCTTCCCAACTCCTTTTGTGAATGTCAGTTTAAACAACTGTCACCCTCTGAAGGAATGAGAGGTTAATTAATAGTCATTTAATAGGTCTTGGTACATAGCCTTTGTGACGTACTTCCCAGAAACTGAGAATGTGGATTACTGTAATGACTGAGTTGCGAATCCTTGGCAAATTGATGGTTTCTAATTCTTTGCTTTCAACAAAACTAAAGAAGGACTTAGTCAAAGAATTAGCTGATAAAACATTAAAAATGGTTTTTTGATGATATTTCATTGTGATTTTTAGCATGTATCTCCTAAAAAGTTCAAAGAATGATTGGACAATGCTATAATAAAACATGTTCCATTTCTATTTAGCTGTTTATGTGAATGAGGTTTCCTAGCGCTTACCTCTACGAAAACCATCGATAGCAAGAGAAATTAGTCGAACCCTGTCTCGTTCTAACAATACTCAACAATAGATAAATGAACAAATTAATTTTTAAATGCCCAATTCATGTTATTAAGAAAAGGATTTCCAATTTTTAAGTTATATGTTTATTATTTATAAAAACTTCATATTGTTTAGTTCAATTGTATTTTCGTTAAAATTGCACTGTAGTTCAATCCGGATCAAAATTTTCAATCTCTAAAGATACATGGTTACAAGATTTTAATATGTGCGTATGTGTGTTATAATCTCATTACAGAGACACAAGGTAAAGTAATCTATAAGACTTTTTAAGCACAAAAAACATGTTAGGATGACATTCTACAAGGTACATAGAATGGAAATAAGAGTTCAAGAAAAAAATGAATGATCTAAAATTTGACTGCTGAAGATTTTGTTCATGTATTTTTTATTTGAGTACAATTGACGTACAATGTTGCATTAGTAATTCAACAAGTTTATATATTATGTTCACCCCAAGCGTAGCTACCACCTATCCCGTTGCATTGCTATTACAATGTCATTGACTGTATTCCTTACGCTGTGCCTTTTATTCCCGTGACGTATTCATTCCATAGCTGGAAGTCTGTACCTCCCGCTCCCCTTCACCTGTTTTGTTCCACCCTCCACCCTTCTCCCCTCTGGCATCTGTGTTTATAGGTCTGATTCTGCTCTTTGTTCATTTGTTTGTTTTAGATTCCACTTATGAATGGAATCACGGGGTATTGTCTTTCTCAGTCTGGCTTATTTCACTTAGCATAATACCCTCTAGGTCCGTCCATCTTGTCTCAAATGGCACAATCTCATCTTGTTTTATGGCTGTGATATTCCCTTGTATATCTATACCACACCTGCTCGTGTATTTTTTTAAATGATGGTATTAGGTTACTATCAAGTTTTTATTTCTTTAAATACATTTTAAAGTGACGTGACAGCTTTAGAATGTTAACGGTTTCCATAAATCAGAATTACATTCTTTGCAACTATTTAAACTTATAAAAAAATTATAGATGTCAACTTAAAACCTCCACAGGCAAGGGGTACATAGTTCTTTAAGCCCAATGACTTAAACAGACCCATGGTTTATTCTCTTACATAAAAGAAGCTAGAGACAGACAGTCCAGACTGGTATGGCACTACCTTGAAATCATCAGAGGTTGCAGATCCTTCCGTGCTTCTGTCCCACCAGCCTTGGAAGGCAACTTCTACCCTCAAGGCCACGATATGACTCCTGGAGCTTCAGCCATCACTCCTATGATCTGGGAATCCTGGAGATGGGCCACAGCAGCTTTGCCAGGAGCCCGACCATGCCACATCACCTGGCCACTCCTATCAGTCAGGGAGCCTGGGAAAGGGAATTTTTCGATTGGGCATAATGCCCAAAACCCTGTTACCAAGGGAGACGATGAGAAGATATGTTTGGCAGGCAATTAGCAGTCTTAGTCACATGGAGTACGATCCATGCCAGTTACATTGTCTACAGACGCATGTGTGTTTGTGCATTATTACCAGTGTAGGAATGATTTATCACGGAGTGAGGGGATTTCAGGTTATTATTACCTACTTCTTAGCACTTTCATATATTAATTTTTTTACAGTCAACATGGTAATTCTTACAAAAACTTCACTGGTATTGTCATAAGTTAAAAAGGGACAGTCAACTGGGAAAAAGAAAAAAACAACCAGACTTTCGAGTCATAAGGCCAGAGTTTACACTCCACTCTGCAGAATGACTGAGGCATGTATCTTCATCTCCGGGGGCCACAATGTCCTTGTCTACAGAAGGAAGGTTGGATAGGTTTTCCATTATCTCTGGCTTGCATTGTTTCTGATGAGAAGCCATAGTCATCGTGATTTTCATTCCACTGTAATTCTTTTCCCCTGGCTGCTTTTAAGATTTTTTTTCTCTTTATCCTTAGTTCTCAGCCATTCTCTCAAGTGCCTGGTGTGGTTTTGTGTTTATTCTGCTTGTCCTTGTTGAAATTCTCATATCTGTATATATTTTTCATTCTATTTGCAAAACCTTCAGTCATTATTTCTTCAAATAAAAGCTATTTGCAAGTCTGTGTCTGCTATTTCGACCATCCCTACCATTTCTAGGTCTATCGAATGCATTTTTCTTTCCTTTTGATTTAAAAAAAATGTTTTATTAGATGCTGGACATCATGAATGATATGTTTTTGAGTATTGGAATTTGTTGTCTTTCTTTAAAAATATTCTTTTGTTCTGCCATTCACTTGTGGATCTGCTTGCTTTTTTTTTTTTAAAGATTTTATTTATTTATTTGACAGAGATAGAGACAGCCAGCGAGAGAGGGAACACAAGCAGGGAGAGTGAGAGAGGAAGAAACAGGCTCATAGCGGAGGAGCCTGGTGTGGGGCTTGATCCCACAACGCCGGGATCACTCCCTGAGCCGAAGGCGGACGCCTAACGACTGCGCCACCCAGGCGCCCCTGCTTGCTACTTTCAAAACAATTTTTGTAAAGATTTGTCACAGTACATCTAGGACAGCCTTCGCTTTAGGGATAGTTTAGCCCCTCATTCAAGATATGATCTCACTCCCAGGAGCCCCCAGTGTTCATGCAGATTTCTCTGTCCTGCTTGGTCCAATCTCAAAAGTCTTCCAACCTTGTGCACACTCTGGTAGTTTCTCAATAGCCTGCTTGTTGTTCACCCCCCAGTATTTGCTCTTTGTCTGTTCTTCCGGGGTCCCACCCGACACATGATCAGCTTAGTTTTCAGCCAAAGACTTAAGGGGATCCTCTGTGCCCCCTACTTGTTTTTTTATTGAGATGTAATTCATGCACCATAAAATCCATTCTTTTAAAGTGTCCAATGTATTGGTTTCTAATATAGTCACAAAACTGTGCAACCACCACCATCTAACTCCAGGACATTCCATGACATCGTGGGGATCCTTCTGGGAGATTTCCAGAGCTCTGTGTCTGCTCTCCTTTTCAATACTCTGCCCCACAAATTCCAGATGCCTCAGCCTCCTTGCACTCAAGACTTTGCTTGCCCAGCTCGGTGAGCCTGCGGAGCTCCCTTGGACCTTCCTCCCTGTGCGGGGTTCTGGTAAATGCCTCCAGGCAGAAAGCCAGGGTGATGGCAGGGCTCCACTGGCTATTGTCCAATGTCTGAAAACATTTTTTTTCTAGTTTTGTAGTTATTTATGGAAGGAGGGTTCTCTGGTATAATTCCTCCACCACGGGGGGGAAGTTGAAATCTCAGTTTATTTGAATTTTGAGATTAAACCAGCTTGTCATTGTGCTTGGCTTTAATAAACACTAAACTAATCATAGTTATTAAGTTACTATTTTATATATTACTGAAGTGAACGTTATCCTCTCAATATCTCTTGTACCGAACTCCCGTTGTCTAGTACCCACAGAATGGAGGGGAGCGGAGATGCCCCCTCAGTTACAGCTTCACACTGGCCCCAAAGTACATCTGATTGGTGTGATTCCACCCCCCCACCCCCCACCATACAGATGAGTTCAGTTAAACCAGGCCTAAGGTAATTAGTGCACGATATTCTCTTGGCCACATGGATGGTTCTGCAACAGAGATTTGAGGGGCAAGAGGAAGAGGAATGTATCTTCCCTTTTCCTAATATTTCCTTCCCTTAGAAAATCCATTAATGTGGTTTCTGACCTCTCTCTACCCCCTCACTCACTGTGCCCCAGGAGAGGCAAAGTAATGTCTCTAAATGAAAATCCGGCAAGAATAAATTGGGCATGATCAGCCCGGCTCAGTTCTTCTTCGTGTCGGAACGAGCTGCCCATGGAGAGTACGCAGTCACCTCCTCTTCTCCAGACCGGGAGGCTTACTCACCTGACAGGTTGCCCACATGGGGTGACCCCAACCGGGTGAGCAGGCAATCCTCACTGGGGGGTTCTGGAAGAAGGCCCACCATGTTCTCATCCCAGGCAATACCCTCCAACGGTGTCAGGACTAAAAGTAATATTGTACTCTTTTGTTCTATATATCAAAGTTTTTGTAACCCCGTAGACACAAGGAGTTATCATTCACTGGGGGTCCCTCCTCAGAGATCATAATGGATATATGGCCCAATTCAGACCTGTGAGATACAGCGGCAGGGCTGGTGGGTGATCTGGGGACATTTCCCCTCGCTCTCAAGGATCTCTCTTTCACTGTGGGTGTAGCAAGAACCCATGCATCCTGCAGCCGCCTCAGCCAAGCCTCAAGACGACACTGCCCCAGGAGGAGGACAGAGCTGAGAGAAGCCCAGGGAAACTCCGGTGCCAGTGTCCGCCCAGGCTTCGGATTTCCCAGTCACAGGAAACATCTCCTTCATTATTTAAGCCAGTGGGTTATGCTTTCTTTTACTTGTTCACTGGAAGCATCCCAGCAGACACATCCTTATTCAGTTTCAAGTACTTTTACTCATACTTCATTTGATCCTCTCACTGTGGTCAAGAGTTCAGTAGATGAGGAAATAGAAGGCCAGCAATGCAAAACGCCTTGCTCAAGATCACATGGTAGAAAAATGGCAGACAGGGATGGCAGACAGGCTTACTCACCTGACAGGTTGCCCACATGGGGTGACCCCAACCGGGTGAGCAGGCAATCCTCACTGGGGGGTTCTGGAAGAAGGCCCACCATGTTCTCATCCCAGGCAATACCCTCCAACGGTGTCAGGACTAAAAGTAATATTGTACTCTTTTGTTCTATATATCAAAGTTTTTGTAACCCCGTAGACACAAGGAGTTATCATTCACTGGGGGTCCCTCCTCAGAGATCATAATGGATATATGGCCCAATTCAGACCTGTGAGATACAGTGGCAGGGCTGGTGGGTGATCTGGGGACATTTCCCCTCGCTCTCAAGGATCTCTCTTTCACTGTGGGTGTAGCAAGAACCCATGCATCCTGCAGCCGCCTCAGCCAAGCCTCAAGACGACACTGCCCCAGGAGGAGGACAGAGCTGAGAGAAGCCCAGGGAAACTCCGGTGCCAGTGTCCGCCCAGGCTTCGGATTTCCCAGTCACAGGAATCAATACATCTCCTTCATTATTTAAGCCAGTGGGTTATGCTTTCTTTTACTTGTTCACTGGAAGCATCCCAGCAGACACATCCTTATTCAGTTTCAAGTACTTTTACTCATACTTCATTTGATCCTCTCACTGTGGTCAAGAGTTCAGTAGATGAGGAAATAGAAGGCCAGCAATGCAAAACGCCTTGCTCAAGATCACATGGTAGAAAAATGGCAGACAGGGATGGGACGCATGCCCAGGTATCCCTGCTCCAAGCTCAGTGCGCTCCCTGCTGGGCCACACCACCTGTACCAGCAGCCAAGCAGAAGGTGTTCTGAGGACTCCGAGGGCTTGTCCACCCTATAGGTGTCTAGGAATGCAACCAGGCTGTGCGGCTGACATCAAAGAGGGCAGTGGCCATGGTTTCTCCAAGTCACCCTCCTCCATCAGTCCCCATCAGGCCTGAGATCTCAGAGTGGATGACCCTCAGAACTGAGCCCCCAACAATGGGGACTTGGATGGGGATCCTGCTTGTTAGTGGAGAGACTCCTGGAGGAAACAAGGAGGCATTTCCAGAGTACAGGGATCCCAGAGGACAGTGATCAAAGAAATCAGGAGTGCGTCCGGTGAGGTTCCACTGAGTATGGCTTGAAGGTAGGCATTTGTTAATTAAACTTAAAAGCTAAAAACAAACAAATAAAAAAAAACATTTTGAGAACAGCAGCAGTGGTAGCATCCAGCATCTGGGTGCCCCTCCCCCAGACCACTCAGTGACATGTGAAATTCTACTGTGGAGGCCATTCCCCTAACTCGACAGTTGAAATTCTACTCCCACCTTGCCCTTCCAGCACCTCTGGGGAACAGTGAGCTCTTAAGCATTCTTATTCTTTCTTTAATTGTTTTTAAAGATTTTATCCATTTAAGTGAGAGAGAGCAAGAGTAAGAGTGAGAGAGCGAGCACAGAGGGAGAGGGAGAAGCAGACTCCCTGCCGAGCGAGGAGCCCGACGTGGGGCTCGATCCCAGGACCCTGGGATCAAGACCTGAGCTGAAGGCAGACACTTAACTGACTGAGCCACCCAGGTGCCCCAAGAATTCTTATCTTTAATTGCGAATGGGTTACCACTCAGTTCCTGAAAGACCAGGAGAGGGGAATCCCCAAAAGCAGGGTTATGTCTCCATGGCATGGGGAACAGCTGCTCTCTGAGCATCCTTGGACCTCCCTCTTGTCTGACCAGGAACAAGGCAATCACTGTGGGTCTGGAGAAGGGGCAAAGAAGCCCACTAAGCTGGTCTGGTGCTACAAGGAATTACTCCTTCCCCTCCCACTGTTCCTCCCTTACCACCCAGGGGAAAATGCCAACAGGAAGAAACATTTCCATTTCCACCTTTGTCCTCAGAGTCTCTTTCATCCCACGGTCTGCTCTGATGTCAGGGGCTGGGGCTGGGTGGGCTGAGTCCTGCTGTGATCAGAAGGGGCCGGCCCTGAGCCGAAGGTGGAGGCCACGAGCAGTTCACTTGCCCGTGGCTTTCTCCATGAGGACACCTGGGTTTCCCAAGTTCCATGAGGCAGAAGGGCAGGAGTGGAGGGAACAGAACGTGCTGCCAGTCTCCTGGGGAGGCCATCACCGTTAACCTGAAGTCGGCGAACAACACTGGTCACGTCGGATTAATAAAAGGGACAATAAAAAAACTAAACCCAAAAATTTCTTTATACTTGATAGGACAAAGTTCCGTGGAGTCCAACAGCCCTGGTTTTGGACCTGGGCTCTGCCACTAAGTGCGGCCTCAACAAGCTGCGTCAGCTCCTTGTGCCTCAGCCTCCTCGTGCGTGGAGAGGAGTGATGCTAACCGCACCGCCTCACAGAGCTCCTCAAGCGGACGAGACGCAGAAAGTGTAACGCGACGCCAGCAGAGGGGTGCTCCTGAAGTGTGGCTCCTCCTTTTACTTACCTTGGGCCGGGGACATGGGCGGGAGATGGGGAACACCGCAGAGAAGTAAAATGTAGACTGCGGGTGGGGACGATTGCATTTTGTGAGCATTAATAATAACACGGCAAACACTGAGGAAACAGTCACTAGACCTAGGTCTGGGCAGGCGAGCTGCTTACTAAAGCTTTCCAGTTGGATCCAAGGGTCCTTCTGGAGCTTTCACAGAGTTCGTTAGGGGCTGCCGTCTACCTTCATTGCTTCGGACACCTGTGGCTGACCCCACCACCCAGTGCAGGAGAGCATGCTCATTTGCAAAAGCCCCTCGGCTTCACCACTAAGGACCACACTCCCCTTGGGGCTAAGAACCATTGACGAGGAGGATCCATGGGATTTGGGTCCCTTAGGAAGTCCGATCTTGGTCCAGGTCCCCATCTTCCCCCATCTTTAACCAGCTGCTTGCTTTATCATTTGCCCTCGGCATCTCGGCAGACCGCTTCACTGGATGGACCCTTAGGGTCACCCGGCCCCACCGCCTCATTGACAAAGCACAGAGGACCAGAATTGGACAAAGGCTGGTCCCGGTCTGCACAGGAGCCTTGGGATGGCTGTGGGGCTCACCCAGGTCTGAGGAGCCCAGGACAGTGTTGGCCCCCATGCCCAGTAACCACTGGGTGCTCTGCTGTATGCAGATGGTTCACAAAGCACACACTTACGTCCTGTGTCTGGTCCATGTATGTGCAGCCCTGACCACGAAGCCGGCATGACAGACAGGGAGAAGTAGGAACTATTGTTACTGCTCTCACTTTTCCTCATCTCCTGTCTTCACACTATCCCCAGGTCATGGTGGGTGTTAGCATCTCGTCTTACAAGAGCAAACTGGGTTCGGAGGGTCATTTGAAGGACTGTTCCCACACCCTGCAGTTAGTGACAGCACTGCAAGGCCAGCACCCCAGACTCTAAGGTGCGCCGCCCCACCATCCTGCAGTCTGGGACACAGACAGAGCCCAGGAGGATGAGATGCTGGCCTGGCAGTGACGACTGGGACCCTCTGCAGTTCAGACCCACTGTCATCCTAGCACTCTGCCAAGACCAGCCGCCAGGCCCTTGAAACAGCCCGGCAAAGAGAGAAAGGCCAGTTCCTCGGTGGCCCCGAGACATGAGGCCTGGGAACTCATCCTGCCACTTTCCCTTGCCAGAGGGGTCATCAGAGTCCCCCAGTGAGGAAGGCAGAGAGGCTGGCCCAACAGCTCACACCATCCTGGAGAGGAAACCAGTCGTGCCACGCCCCATGTGGGTCCACTGCCTTTTGCAAGTGGTTTTTCACTGCAGGTGCTCATTGTGGTCTTGCTGGTCTCCACCAAAAACACAAGTGCATCTTGGAGAGGAGTAGGCCGGCCCCAGCAGAGCCACACAAGGGGGGAGCAAGGGGAGAAGTCAAGGCAGAGCCCGCCCTGCCAGGCTCTTCCACCCCCCTCCCCACCCTGTTCAGAGTTAGCAGAAAAGCCCCTCCGAGTGGGAATGACAGGAGCAGCAGGTGGGCGGTGGCTCAGGAAAAGGGACACTTCCCAAAAGCGTGCATGGCATCCCCCTCTTCTGCCTCTAATCTACTGGCTCTCACCCCGGGCTTCTCGGTACACCCATGGACTCCCTGCAGTTGTGAGCCTAATGGGGGCGGACGCCTATGGATGTATTTTTCCTGTGGAGGTTGATAGCTTTCAACAGATTTTCAATCCTCTGTGCGGGACGCTGTAGTGTGGACAGATAGAAATAGACTTGCTGCCTCCCCAGGTCATGGGCCCCTGCAGCGGGAGTGATCAAGAAGGGAGGGGATAGAGCCAGGCCCTCCTCCTGAAACAAAGAGTTTCTTAGGCCCAGTGTCCAGCTCCACCCCTCGCTTTTAGGCCTCGGCTTAGGGGCCCCTTCCTCCAGGGAGCTCTCTTTGATCTTCATGTCCACTTCCCCATTGGGGCACTTCTCACAGTGTGGCAACTGCCTTCTCAAGTGTTTGCCTGCACTAAAACTCAGATCCCACCGAGGCCGTGGGCTGTGTCTGTTGGGTTTCTTGGCCCTGCCCGCTAGGGGGCCTGGCACAAGGCGGGGGCACCCGGTCAATCCCGCATGAACGAATGAAGAATGAATGAATGAATGAATGAATGAATAGTCGCCTAAATCAGGTGGCTGTCAGGTGGCCCACATCTCCGAGGAGGGTTCTACGTTTAATTTTTTAAGCAATAGAGCTAGAGGGGAACTTGGAATCACTTCGTTTGTTCCTGCCAGTTTAGGGGTGAGGGGAGAGGCTGCAGTCCCAGATCAGTCGGGCTCTGGAACGGGGTTCTGAGACACAGGGCTGGGGAGCGGGGTGCAGGCAAGGCCTCTTCCGTTATCTGAGGCCCTGGGCATGCACACACGTAAAGACATGCAGTAACTGACATGCATCCCGAATGTTCACATGTAACAGCTGAGCTGCACTGGCCTCGTGCCGCGGGCCATGGCAGGGGACCTCCCCCACCACACATGTACCCTAATCTGGGGGTTGTGTCCCATGACTCAGCTGGAGGCCCTTTGTGACTGGGGGCCTAGTTCCAAGGGCCCTTCCCCACCCACACCCCCACCCACCCCCACGCATGGCCAGTCCCAGGCTGTGATAGGCCTCAGCTATTATTTCTAACTGTCCATGTACAGGGTGTGGGCGGTGCTCAGAGAAGCCCGAATGCCCAGCCCAGGCTGGCCCAGCTCTGTGAGTACTGCAAGGCTGGGGCCACACGGCCATCCTGGCTGTCCCTAGGAAAGCAGGAGCCCTGAGCCTGTAGGGCACTTCCGGGCAGGGCTCACGAACGGCCACGCTCCTGGGTCTCTCTCTTTCCCACTCGCCCCACAGATAACGCCACCAACTAGTGCTTCTCCAGGTGAGGGCCTTTTGGAGGCCTTCAGGAGGCCTGAGGCTGCATGGCCAACTCTGTGTCCCAGCCACAGGGGCTCTGGAAGCCAGCCCGGCCTGCAGTCTGGCGCCACCGCCTGGTGGGGAGCGGGACTGGCACGCTCCCTTCCATCCCTCTCCACCCACATCTCCAGAGTCCAGGGCACAGAGTGCTGGCTGTGTTCCCTGCCCTCCGGGAGGGATGTTAAGGCACAGTGTCCACCACACAGAACTTATCATCCAGTTGGGGAGACACGTTAGGCCAGAGGAGCACAAAGGTAAACACGCCGAAACACCAGCCAGCAGAGGAGAAGCTTACTGGCAATCAGGCCTACCTGACTCAGGAGGAGGAGGAGAGAGAAGCAGATGGAAAGGCCTGGCCGAGGCCTCCAGGGCCTCTGGGATGTGCATGCTCAACCCAGGCCCAGCCTCTTGCAGAAGATGCCTCTGAGACAGGGGTCAAGTGTGTGAGCCTTGGGGCTGGGCAAGCTGGGTTTAAAAATCCACACCTCCGTAAGCCAGGTGCATGACCTCTAGCAAACCACCATTCTTCCCAGAGGCACACTTCCTTGATCTGCAGAAGAGGGCTACGAACATTTGCCTTGCTGTGTTGTTGGAACAATTACATTAAATACTGGATATGGGGCGCTTGACACGGTGCTCAGCATAGAATCTGTTCTTAAAAGCAATCCACTAATAATAGGGATCCAAGGCTTGAGAATGATTACTTTTAAGAAACACAAATTAAAACAGATTCAGGTTCATTCCTCCAGGAACATCCCTCTTGGTTCTTACTCGGGTTCTTAAGTAGAAGAAAAGAAGCAGCGGGGCCACCAGCTAAGGAGAGAATGGCTCACAGCTCCCCATCTGTTTTATCTACACCGCAGCCTTGCAGAGACCCCGTAGAAATGACACCAAGAGCGGTGGAGATAGCAGGGAAGAAAGGCTCACGCTGATCATTTGGGAGATGCACTCACGGCTCTGCGCTCCTCGGGTGCACAAACTCATTTAGTCCTCACAACACCCCTGCAAGCAGGTGCTGTTATCCCTCTATCTTAGAGATGCGGGAGGCGGGACGCCCAAGGTCACCCTGCTTCTAAATAGCAAAACTGAGGCGGTAGCAGGGCAGCCTGGCCCCACACCCTCCCCTCCGAGCCGCTAGACAAGAGCTGCCTCTCTGATGTGGGCACTGCGGTCATCCCAATTTCTCAGACGAGAAGACTGCCATTCAAAGAGGCTAAGTCAATTGTGCAAGGTCACCCAGGTAGTCACCGGCAGAGCCAGGACAGTCGTCATGAGCTGTGATTTTGTCACTTGAGTGTTCAATTCAACCCGGAACCCAGAAAGTAAAGGCCAGCCGCCCTCCAGTAGTAGGAACGGGGCACAGTGAACCGAGGGCCCCGCTGACAGCCAGGCTTCCCTTGCATGGCAGAAGCTGCTCGGTGGTGAGAGGCAGTGAGGCCATCACACAGGGAGAAGTGGAGAAGGGGCTCTGCCAGCAGATTCAAGCCCAGCAGCACTCTTCCCTTTCAGAGACCCCTTTGTTCAAATTCAGGATCTTAGTCCACAAGCCAATGAAGTTCCCCTGGGGTCCCCAAGTTGTGATGAGTTGGTATCAGTCATTTGTAACCCAAATGGGTTGTTGCCTAGAAGGCAACGTGAAGAAACAAGCAGCTGAACCCAGAAGACATGAGGACGGGAAGACTCAGAGAGAGGCAGAGAAGCCGAGAGAGGCAGATAGAGCTCCAAGGGGCACAAAGCTAGAGAGCGTTATTTGCCCAGCCTCCCAAAGCCCCAGCACGGGTGGCTGCTGAGCTCAGCCTCCTGCCCTCAGGCTGCCCCGAAACAGCCATGAAAACAACGGCACCTGGCACTTTTAAACATTTTCTGTTCCAAATGCATGTGAGTTTCACTGCCCTGTGAATCCATGTGTAGACATTCACCTACACCAATTTCTCCCTAGAAAGGGCTCATTTCCGATAAATCTGCAGACCAGCTAGAGAGAAGTCCCTGTCCTTCCGAACCCCTGCATACTCTCCTGAGATGCCTGTCCACCCTGCCCCCCCACTCCACCGCGCCATCCTAGCGGGGCGCTTCTGGGAAGGCAGAGGGTATTAGTGCAGAGCTGACCCCCAGCCCAGCCCTCAGGAAGGAGCCCTGGTGGTGAGTCAGCAGGGTCTAAGCAGAAAGAACTAAGATGAAGCCTTCTTCATCTAATTGCGCACAGCTCCACAGGCAGCACCCCACGCGGGCCACCCCAAGGCTGCTGTTAGTCATGCGTACATTTTAATTTAGCTACAGAAGGGGGGATGAGCTAAATGCACAGAAAAATCCTTCCATTAGAGAGAAAAAAAAATGGTGCCTGGGGGAGGTTCCATGACTTCTTGAGGTCACCCAGCCCGTCAACCAAGAAGCTCTCCCTGGGGACCAGTTTCCTGATGCTCTTTCTAATTCTGCTCCAGCCAGAATGCCAGTCATCCTGGAATCAGGATCTGGTCACATTCCTCACCTCCCTTTTTCTCCCCTGCTCTAATTTTACTGCCTCTCAGCGCTCAAAGTCAAGGAGATGTGATCTCATTCCACCCATCAGTCATGGATTGATCCTCATTCGGAGTGTGCAGGCTGGAAGAGACCTTAGAGCTCACCTGTCCAAATCCTTCCCCTCCAGTGTCTGTTGGGCGCTTTGATTCTAAGAAACAGAAATTGACTCTAGCTAACTGAAGAAAAAATTTTTTTATTTTTTTTAAGAATTTGAGGAAGATAGGAAGCCCATAAAATTGAAGAAAAGCTGAAGACTTGGGTCCCAGATAGGACAGACTCCAGGGATCTTCAGAGCAAGGATCCCTGGGCAGTCTCTAGAGGGGCACCCCCTGCAGCCTTCTTAACTCCCCCACTGCTTCCAGCAGACAAAGAGGTGCCGGTTGTTTTCAATGTTTCGGTGGAATCAACAAACTCTCGGATAATCCTGGGACCCACTTTGGCATCAGAATTACCTGGAGCGTTTCCTAAGATTGTTGGGTCCCATGCCCAAGAGTTTCTGACTCCGAGGGAGGGGTCTGGAATTCTGCATTCGTAACAAGTTTCCAGGCAATGCTGGTGCTGCTGGTGTGGGGACCACACTTAGAGAGCAAACCTCTGTAGACAAACCTCGCTTGGGCTGTGTGCCACTCTTAGCTGAGGATCCTGGGGCACCTTGAGAAACTGTCCACCAAGGCTGTATTCAGTGGAATCAGCAAGTCCCACAGGGCTGCACTCAGTGGGATTTCCAAAACAAAATCAGAATGGTATGACTGAAGGGGGAATGAGGGTTAATTAGGCAGGAGAAAACACAGATGCATATTATTCAATACAGAAAACTCTCAGGCTTCCCTGGGTTGGGTTAAGTAATGCCCAGTTACTTCTGCTGCCCTCCACAAGGTATGCTGATAACCCCCCTTGTAATTGTGAAGACAAGCTCTCTCGGTCAGGCAGGCAGCATGGTATCTGACCAGCCCAATGCTTTTACTAGCAATATAATAGCAAACAAAGGCAAACAACAGTCCCAATTCTCATGCATCTTTCCTGGGTAATCAAAATGAAACAGTTCTACAGATAAAGTCTCTACAGCATGCAACAATGAGGCTATCAATATCACCTCCCTTTTTCTAGTTAGCATGCTTCTATTAATGCAGCCTGAGAGGACATTAGGTTTCTCAGCAGCCACATCCTACCATCGACTTATTGTCATTATTCTAAATCATTTGGTGAGCATGTATAGTGCACCCAGCCCTATGCTGGATATCACAGGGGTGCAGAGAAGCAAGAGGCCAGTGTCAGCCCCTTGGGGGCTACCAGCAGTCTCACTGAAAGGCTAGTTAACTGGCAACTGGACAAGATCTCCAGATTTCAAATTGGGACACCCAAAAAGTCATCATTACCTTCCCCATTGGGAACACTTGGGTCCTCTGCCTCAGTGTGGCCCATATTAGGAGGTAGGAACACAGGCCGAACAATCTGGCATCATATTTCTATGGTGCAATACACAGCCTGGCACCCTCTTTGAGCCTCCCCCAACTGAAGCAGATGGGGGTTCCCCCTGCCATTCCCTTAAAGGGGTTTATGAATGGTCAGCTCTAAGTCAGGAGTGGGGAAAGAGTTGAAGCATCGAATCACCCCGTGCCAGAAGGATCTTTACTGATCACCTTACTCCAACCATCTCATTTAACAGCAGACCCTGAACCCCAAGAGGTAAAAGGTTTGCTTAAGTTCACACAATTGGTAGAGGACCAGGACCCAGGCTCCCTCCTACCATAAAACCCGGTGCCTTGTCCACTACACCACCAGAAACAGAGGTGGGTGAGGCAAGGGATAGAGAAAAGTCCACGACACATTTTGCTCTGTAACTAGTATACCCAGGAGATACTAATAGAAAAAGTGCCAGAAAATGCACTGCATACATACATCATTGAGCACACGATGCAATGTGAGCGGTATATCAGGGAAAACCTTCAGTGCCTGTAACGGAAGAGCCTGACACAGCACATTCTTCAGAACGGCGCGGCAACAGAAACAATGGGCAGGTATAACTCAAGAGCTCAGAAAGCTTTTGTGTTTAAACGTGCAATGCTAAAGAAAGGAGTCAAGGGAGCTAATCCTCAGGAGACAGGGCACCGGGGCCAGATGCATTAAGGTGATCTATCAGTCAGATGGTCCAGATTCAATTAGTCTGCGAGGGAAGGTGGCTTGTGAACCAGCTCTATGGAGGAAAGGCAATGGGGGCTTTCCAAAGCCAGAGCTACACGGACGTGTGCAGATGGGTGGGGGGGTGTGGGCTGAGCATCTGGGTGGGTGGAAGGAAGACCCCATCCCCTGGAGCGCCTGCGTGGCACTGTTGTCAGAAGATTTGGGGTGGTGACAATAAGAGCTAACACGCGTGTAGGGCTTACTCTTTGCCAGACGCCGCTCTAAGCACTTTGTAGGTATTAGCTTCTCACAGGAGGGGCCACCTCCTTATCTTAAATAAGATGATCCATCCCAGGTATCAACACTTCCTAGCCTGATGCCATGACAGTCACCAAGGGGACACCAGTGGGTCACATACAATCTCTGCCTTCAATGAATTCAGTCTTCTGGACAGACTGAGAGCAAAGGACAGTTAAACGTGGTGAGTGGCATGGCAGAAGGGTCGAAATGCTTCGGGAACAGAAAGAAAGAGACCCTAGCTCTTGGGAGAACAGAAGTAAAAGTGGCTCGGCCAGGGACGGAGGTCCAATTGGGCACCGCTGGGCAGGCTGCTCAGTCTCACAGAAGCTGGGGACACTGGCAGCCTCAAAGCCAGCTATGTTTTAGAAAGATCATCCTTCCAGCTGCATGGGGCGGGGGCTGGAAGAAGGACAACCAGGAGAACGACAATCAGTTAGGGGGTGACTATGGTGTTCGGGCAGGAGATAAGCGTTAAACCAAGGCAGAGGCACTGAGAGTGGAAAAGAGACCATGGATTTGAAGGGAAAATTAGAGGTGATGTGAATAGGGCTTTTTTTCCCTCCTGCGGGGTTCACTTAGGCTGCAGATTCATTTGCCATGGAGAGAGCTTTGGACGGGACTCTGATCATGCCTGAAGAATCATGGAGACCAGGTTTATGAATGGGTCATTTGGAGCTTCCAGGAATCGCAAGTCCCATCCGAAGACTAGGGTTCCGATCACGCCCATGTGCTCTCGCACTGTTTGCGAGCGACCTGCATTCTCTGAAATTAGGTCGCATCATTTGCAAAGTGAGAATCATCACATCTACCTCTGAGCTCATTATGGCCTCAGCTCACCTGGGGGCAATGTTGTCTCATGCCTTTCTACCTCTCCTTACAGTGACAACATGAGCCTCCGCCATCCACGGAGCACCTACTATGTGCCAGGCACGACTCTAACATGCTTTAACTCATTGAGTCCTCACAACCACCTTGGGAGATAGGTACCGTTATTAGTGTCATTCTGCAGGTAAAGAAGGGGAGGCTGAAAGAGGTGCAGTAACTTGCTGACTTCTCACAGATCAGAGCAGAGCAATGATGTGAAGTCAGGAGAAACCCCCTTTGTGATTGCCTAAGCACACACCTACCCTTATGTACAGGAAGCTTAGGCTCTCCCTCCTGAGAAACCCTCCTCCCCCGTATTCAAGAATCCCACTCCTTTGGTCCTGCTTCCTCACACCAACCAGAGAACCAGCTCAACCTCCTGCTGCCATTGCAAGATGCTACCACAAGGTGTCGCTATTGAAAGGCAATCCAGCAAGTTTGGTTCAGGTGGTCTGTGGTGGTGATGGGGATGCCCTTACTGGTTCAGGTTCCCGGCTAAGCTACAGTGGGGTCCTACACTGGAGCTCCGAGGCTTCACTTCTTCTGTAGTTCTCACCACATGCTGAGATATTGTATCATGCTGGGGGTGGGGGGCTCTGAAGCCACCAGGGCATCTAGTCCCTTACTGGCTCAGCACCACCAACCCAGACCCCCCTTTCCTATCTGGTGGGTCCCGTTTGGATACTCCGGGATTCTTTCCTACCAGAATGCCATGGGCGGGGCCATGCCAACTGAGCTCACTGGGTCCCCTTAACTTCAAGTTTCAGGAGAGACTGAACTTGTGGTCCAAGTGATTTTACATACATCAGACCCCTCTGGGCAACTTGTGCAAATTGGTTCACCCCCTCTGAGACTACTAATGAGAGAAGCAGCATTTTCTACACACACACACACCAAGATGTCTGTTGTACCTTTTTCCCCCTTGCCTATGCATAGCTAACAGGGGCTCAAGTGACTGCTGCCTGAACAAAATCCTACTCCAGAACACACAGTTCTGTTCACTGACATGTAGAAATGCTAGAAGCTTCCTTCTCTAACTATGTCTAAAGAGGCTATTACATACTTTACGGCCATTAGGAACCCTCCTGGATACCAAGTGAAAGCTTCCCGCAACAGACATTAGAACAGGCCAAGGGGCCGCCAAGACCTTATGGAGTGTCATGAACGTTTCTTTGTGGATTTATCTCAGAAGGTTGATGAATGCAGTTTTCTGTCCCAGGCAGAGAGAATCAGAAAGAAACACAAACCTCTTCCTAATTCAGAGGGTCCAATACCAATCCTCAGCAAGAAGACGAGAATGTCATGGGAAATCACATGTATCCTGATGCTTAACCATGATTAGTGCAGCCAGATTTAGCAAAGAAAAGCACAGGATATCCAGCTAAATTAAACTTGAATTTCAGATTGTAAAAGGGGTAATTTTTAGAATAAGCATATACCTTGCAATATCTGGACATTTATTATTTTAAAAATTATTGGTTGTTTACCTGAAATACGAATTTAACTAAGCACCCTGTATTTTATCCATCAAGCCTCGCTCTGAAGTATAACCATGATCAGAAGCAAACCTAAGCAAGCAAAGGTCAAAGGTATTTTAAGAGGTCAACAGTTAAAATTCATTTGTCTACTAAACACTGACTAGACTGTCTTTTACTTTTAGGCAGAGGTTCCTAAGCCTGACTACACATTGGAACTGGCTGAGGAATTACATAGATATACAGATGCTCGTGTTGTCCCTGGGGATTCATTTTCAACTGTGTGGAGGGCGTTCTAATATGCAACTGGGGTAAAGGACCATTGTCTTAAAGAGTTGTCTGTACCTGCCTATTCAGCAGAAAACTTTTCTCAAGTAGTCAAGGAAATAAGCCTGGTGCACTTTCTCTGCAATTATGTTTCCTTAAACTCATAACTCACAGTGAATTTGCACTGACAAAAGCTCTGAATGTGCTGAGGATAAACTGGCAAAGAGATGGATTGGCTACAAGTAATTCTTGTTATCAAAATAACATTTCTAGGGACGCCTGCGTGGCTCAGTCGGTTAAGCATCGGACTTTGGCTTAGGTCATGATCCTGGCGTCCTGGGATTGAGTCTCATTTCGGGCTCCCTCCTCAGCAGGGGAGCCTGCTTCTCCCTCTGCCTGCTGCTCCCCCTGCTTGTGCTCTCTCTCTCTCTCTCTCACTGTCAATTGAGTAAATAAAAATCTTTTTAAAAAGTAAATAAATAACATTTCTAGCCATACTCTTTGTCCAAGTAATTCCATGCTAGGGAAATATTCAGAAATCAAGGAAAATATTTATATGAAAAGATGCTAATCATACTATAAAAATGAGGAAAATTATAATTTCTGTAAAACTCCAACAGTAGGAAAATAGCTAAACAAATTTTGATATACTTATGTTGCTATATGACAAAGCCAGGAAAACCATATTTTTCACAGCATATTATTAGTGAAAATACTAGCAATATGACTTTAAGAAACAGAAGCAGGATATTAAAATGTAATGCATTAGAATTCATATACTAATTCTAATTAAAAGGGAAAAAAGAATAAAAGGAAACACACTGCAACATTAACAGATATTTATATCTAGTGGTATTCCAAGGGCATATATTTCCTCATTTTTATTTTTCTGTTTTGAGTTTTCAAAATTCAATACAATGAGATTTAACTTATAACTAGGGAAGTCAGCGTTTCTTTAATTAAATAAAAGTATTTATTTCGTTTATTTTTTTAAAAGATTTTTATTTATTTGACACAGAGAGGGAGAGAGCAAGCACAAGCAGGGAGAGTGGCAGGCAGGGGAGAAGCAGGCTCCCCACTGAGCAAGGAGCCCAACATGGGGCTCAGTCCCAGAACCCTGAGATCATGACCTGAGCTGAAGGCAGACAATTAACCGACTGAGTCACCCAGGCACTCCCAAAAATATTTATTTTAAATGTCAGAGTTAAGACTTAATTCCCCTAATAGCAGACTAGGTGACTCAGACTCTTATTGAATATAGCTAAAAAGGTGAACAAAATATTTTTTAAGTCTTCTTAAAAGCATCACACAGCTCAAAAAATAGTGAAAAAAAAAGATCTGGTCAAAATCTGAGGAGAGGCTAGTGAGATCCTTTGGACTCTACCATCTGAAGCAAAGCTGCAATTTGGGGCTTTTGGTGGCCTCAAGAGACTATGGAGGAAACTGTCAGAGTCCAGAGCTCTCAAAGTATGGGACCCAGTATATGACTTCTGGCCTTGGGCTGTGGCCCCCAAAAGCTGTACACCACAAGTAAGACTAAGCAAAAACAAACTAGCCCTCACACAGATGAAAATCTGGCTTCAGATTATTTGGGTTTCTGAGAAAGTAACAAAGCCTGAACTTGGGAGGAAGGAGGCCCTGGGCTAGTGGTGCTCCCAGTCGCCTGGCTAATGCAATAGAAAATCCCCTCAAAGAAGATGAGGACACATCCTAGACAATGGTTTTCCCACCACAATGCCTAACACACAGTCAAAAATAACCAGGCATAGGTGAGGATAATACTGTGAGGCCCACAGGGGTTTCAAATAATGGAACTGTCAGCTGAGACTATAAAATATATAGGTTTACTATTTAAAATAAGTCAATAAAGTTTTACTAGTTACTTTATCTCAGGAGATAAATGTCAATCTAAACCATTTGGGCAGAAAACTATAAACTATAAAAAATGACATAATAGATATGTAAGGGAAAAAACAATTTTTAAAACTGCAAAATACAATAATATGAAAATTAATATTTTTTTCTGCCCAATCTTCTTTTTTATCTTTTTTTAAAGTTTTATTTATTTATTTATTTATTTACTTATTTATTTTAGAGAGAGACTGAGCATGAGCGTGGGGAGGAGCAGAGGGAGAGGGACAAGCAGACTCTACTGAACACGGAGCCAGAGGTGGGGCTCAATCCCACAACCTTGAGATCATGACCTGCGCTGAAATCAAGAGCCAGATGCTCAAGCAACTGAGCCACCCAGGTGCCCCCTCCTGTTTATCTTGTTAACGGCTTTACCGAAGTACGATTTACATACAATAAAATCCATTTATCCACAGTACACACTTTGGTGACCTATACTTGTGCAACCACTGCTGCAATAGAAAAACAAAACATTTCCCTCATGCCAAGACAGTTCAATGAGTGGCTCAACGGTAGATTACAAAAGCTGAAGAGAGAAGTTGTGAACAAAAATGTAGGTCAGAAGAAACCATGCAGAGAATAGACAAGAGGATGGAAAATAAAGCAGAAAATCTAAGTGGTAAGTTTTAAATACCTCTCGTTATGTCTAGGATCCTGACCCAAATCATAAAATTCTGGGAGAAGGCCCATGATAAGTTACATCAGTAACTGTATTGATTCCCTACTCCTGATATCTTCGGCCGTCAGAGTCACACAATGAGAGCCAGAGGTGAGACCTGCCTGAGCAAAGAGTTTTTTGCACCACAGGAGAGAAACCCTGTCGTTATGAATCTGGCAGTTACGTAGGCTACACAAGGCCCTGCAAGAACGCCCTCTTCCTAAGAGAGAGTGGAGCAGGGGAGAAACATTTACTCTAGTCATTTGCTGCCCTTTGGCATTAAACAAACGGCTTCATGATTCCAGGTTTTATCCCCCTCTGAAATGGAAATGAATTATCCAAGAAGTAAAATAGGGAAGCCCCCTTTCGAGAATGCAAACATCTGGCTCAGGGCGGTGGGGAGTTCAGAGAAGATAAGTTTTGTCAGCCTTTGAATGGGAGCAGACGGCTTCAGTTCTAACACCTTCACCTCAGGTATCAATAACATTTCCTCAGAAAGTCCTAGCTGTGCAGAGACATGGAGATACTCACTTCCTGACAGATGCAGACACAGAGGATATCGTGAGAAGGTCTGACGCATAGATTTTACTGGTGTCCCCAAAGAAAAGAGAGAAGGGGGACAGAGGAACATGTGAAGAAATGGGGACTGAAAAGCGTCCAGAACCAATCAAAGATGCTGCTAGGGTCTGAATGTGCCCCCCACCAAATTTCTATGCTGCAACCCTCAAAAATGATATGAGGATGGGAGGCCTCTGGGAGGTGCTTGATCCAGAACCCTCCTGAATGGGAGTGGTGTCTTCTAGAGAGGCTCCAGAGAGCCCCTTAGCCCCTCCCACCATGTAAGGACACAGCCATAACGCACCAGCTATCAACCAGGGAGAGGCCCTTACCCCATCATGTTGGGCCATGATCCTTGGAATTACAGCCTCCAGGACTATGAGAAGTCTATTTGGTATGTGCTATTTGGTCACAGGAGCCTAAATAGGCTAAGACAGATGCCAAAACATGTGTTTAAGAAGCCAAATAAATCCCAGGGAGAAAGTTTTAGAAAGAAATCCATGTGTACTCACTTTATGGTGAAACTGTAGAAAACCAAAGGCAGGGAAAAACCCTGAAAGAAATCTTTAGAGTGTACCATTTAGGCTGACAGCTGAATTCTCAAAAAAACCCCAAACAAACCAACACACACAATGGAACCTAGGAGACAGAGGAGTGACCATCTCCATGGGCTGAAAGAGATAACTCCCAACATAAAACTCCTTACCCAGAAAAAACCAGTAACCATCAACATGAACCGAAGGTGTATTCAATGAACAAAACCTGAGAGAGTTCACCGCCGTATCCCAGTATGCATTCTCGAATACGGGGCAGAGCTCACCCCCAGGTGGGTAAATCTGAACACCTGCTGGGTAAATAAAACAATACTGATTACACCCCACCCATACACACACACACACATACCTTCACACACACCTTCCCCCCCAAGACACACAGACATACATATACACACGCATATGCACACATACACACACCTTCACACAATACTTCCCCACAGCACACACACACCTTTCCGCACACACACAGACACAGGTATATACATATATACACATACACACGTATATACAAATATACACGTACATATGCACACACATACATACACCTTCCCCCCCCACACACACACACTTTCCCATTTATTTTCTCTTTTTAGCGTTCTTTTCTACTGATCCGGGCTTCCTCTGATATCATTTCCTTTTAGCCTGAAGAACTTATGATTTCTTGTAAGGAAAGTCTACTAGAGTCAAGTTCTTTCAGTTTTTTTCTGTGGGCAAATGTTTTTATTTTTCTTTCATTCTTGAAGTAGGTATTTTGAATGATTTTTTTAATTTCAGCATTTTATTTATTTTAAAGATTTTGTCAGAGAGAGAGAGAGCACAAGCAGGGGGAACGGCAGGCAGAGGCAGAAGCAGGCTCCCTGCTGAGCAAGGAGCCTGATGCGGGACTCGATCCCAGGACCCTGGGATCATGACCTGAGCCAAAGGCAGATGCTTAACTGACTGAGCCACCCAGGTGGCCCTAATTCCATCATTTTAAAGAAGCTGTTTCACCATGTTTCGATTCTACTGATTTTGATGAGAAGTTAGCCATCATTCTTGTTATTGTATCATTAAACTTATGATTAAACCTTTTTCTCTAGCTGTGCTTAAGATATTCTCTTTAATTTTGATTTTCAGTATTTTGAATATGATGTGCCTTGGTATAGTTTTCTTTGTATTTATTCTACTTGGGTTTTCCTGAGTTTCTAAGGTCTGTGATATTTTTGTTAATTTGTGAAAATTCTCAAGCATAATCCTTTCAAATATTCCCTGTGCCCCATTTTCTCTTTTGTAGATACTCCAATATACATGTGTTATAGGGTTTGATACTGTCCTACAGTTCTCTGAAAGTCTGGTGTAACTTTAAATTTTAATTTTTCTTTCCTATGCATAAGGTTGGATAAATTTTATTAATCAACCTTCAAGTTCTGCTGTTAAATCCTTCAAATGAAATTTTCATATCAGTTCTAGAATTTTCATTTTATTCTTTTACAGAATTTCAGATTCTCTGTTGCAGTTTTCCATATTTTTACTTATTTTGCCCATCTTTTCCACTAAACACTTTAACAGAATTATCTTAAAATTTTTGTCTGCTGGGTCCAACATCTGGATCATTTCTGGTTCTGTTTCTATTGGCCATCTTTCCCTCTTGATTATGGGTCACATCTTCCTGATTTTTCTCATATCTTCTACCTTTGACTGTTCATTTGGAAAGGACTGATGGGCAGGTGTGCCTTGAAGGGGTCTCTATCCTTCTTCCCTGTCCCTGCTGCTGCTATGTACTCAATGAAGACTTGGGAAAAAAGTGGCAGGTGAGTGCTCCTACAGAAATCTCTCTCCACCCTTTCTCCCTGTCCTTTACCTTCACCAGGCCAGAGCCATGAAGTTGGGGAGGTCTTACACATGAGGATTTGCAGGTGGGTGCAATTTTGCAGTCAGGTCTTTTGGAATTTCAAATACGTCATGACAGCTCATGTAAATTCAGCCAGTTCAGCTAGTTTCTCACTACAACTCCAAACCCCCCCTATCTATGATAGGTTTGCTCTTCCAATGCTCCTACATGAAAGCAGCCTCATGTATCACTCTCCTAGAAAGGGCTCTTCACACTCTGGAATTAGGTCATTTTAAATTCTTCGCATCCTCAGCTCTCTGATGAGTTTTTAACAACTATGATTTTGTAGCTTATTCAGCTTACATTGTTACAGTGAGAGTAATGGTCTCTTGCAAATTTCTGTAGCCCAACTGGAAGTGGAAATCCAGATGTTTTTCAGAAAGACTTATTTTTTTTAAGATTTTATTTATTCATTTGACAGAGAGAAACACAGCCAGTGAGAGAGGGAACACAAGCAGGGGGAGTGGGAGAGGAAGAAGCAGGCTTCCAGCAGAGGAGCCTGACATGGGGCTCGATCCCATAATGCCAGGATCATGCCCTGAGCCGAAGGCAGACGCTTAACAACTGAGCCACCCAGGCACCCCCAGAAAGGCTTATTAATTGAAAATATGGAAAGACAGGATGAGGAGAAGCCTCTGACGTCTGCAGACTAAGAGATTATCCATCTCCTCTCCATATCTGGAAACAAATAATACTAACTGAACTCAGGGAAAATACTCCCAGGTCACATGCTAGGCCTGTACCCCTGCTGAGAAAGCCCAGGAAGACTAATGTGTTCAATACCCACTACAACAGAAGACATCTGCCTTTTTTTTTTT
>NC_048223.1:80620840-80631586 GCF_002007445.2 Ailuropoda melanoleuca
CCACTGTTTTCCAGAGTGGCTGTACCAACTTGCATTCCCACCAACAATGTAGGAGGGAATCCCCTTTCTCCATATCCTCTCCAACAATTGTTGAGAAACATCTGCCTTTAGAAGGCCACCTGTTTTAAAATGGAATTTGGGGGAATGAAGTAAAAAAGATTTTATTCCAATTTCACAAAATGGGATTTCTGATATCATTGAAAATGCCCTTTATCCCCATTTCAACTTATTTCCACTTCTTAATCCATGCTACACTGGCACCAAAGTCAAAGCCAGTTTCTCTAACATACCTGCTGAATCTGAAGAGATAGTTTATGCATGCAATTTCACATGAAGAAAAACAGAAAAGGGGGCTGACATGAGAGGCCCTTTGCAGCAACAATTCCTCTGAAGCAGGAGCGAGGATACAAAATCTGAAACACAAACATTTTCCCCCAGAAGACTCAGTCAACTGCTCTAGCTCTTATTGTGTAGAAGGATACAATTAGATTCAGTAAGAAATTACTTAAAGATCCATGCTTAAATAGTTTTAAATAGCCCAGAACATTATGGTCACAAAACACTTTTAAAAATCTGATGAGGAGGCACAATGAAGGTGGCTGCATGGGCTTTGAAATTCCCCAGTGCCTCCTAGAAACAGACACAACAATTGGGACTGGGGGAAAAAAGACATTTGTAGAATAGGTAATAGAAGCAATGCTTAGAAGGAAGAATAAAGGTCTAAATAAAGGTCTAAACTTCTATATTAAGAAAGTAGAAAGAAAAGGGAAGCTTAAACCCAAAATATATATAAGAGAAACATGAAGGCAAGAATAGGAATAATGAAATAGAAAATGGACAAAGAGTAGAGAGAAACCAATTAAACCAAAAGCTCTATCTTTTAAAAAGGTAATACATTTGATAAACCTCTAGACTTATCAAGAAAAAAACACAAATTACTAATATCAGGAATTAAAGAGGAGACATAACTACAGGTCCTACAAACACTAAAATGATGGAGGAATGCTATATGCAAACGTATGCCAATATATTCATCAACATAATGAAATTACCTATTTCTTAAAAGAGGCAAATTATAAAAACTGACATAAAAAGAGAAATCATTTAAATGATCCTATGTCTCTGAAGGAAATTGAATTCATGATAATTTTTTTAAAAACCCTTTTCACAACGAAAACACCAGACCAGATGGCTTCATTGGTGAAGTCTGTCAAACATTTAAGGAGAAAATAGCACCAGTCCTACATTAAAACTTTCAAAAAAGAGGTGAAGGGATATCATTTTATAATGTCAATATTATCCTGATGAGAAAGAGTCATTATAATATAATTATAGATGAATATTTCTCATGAACACAAATTGTTAACAGTAAAAAAATCAGTAAATTGAATCCAGCAATATTAAAAAAGATAATACATGTTATTTGGTGGGATTTATCCTGGGAATGCATAGATGACTTAACATTTGAAAACTCAGTGTAATCCACATCAATGACAGAATAAAAGAGATAAATTATAATCATCACAAGAGACACAGAAAAAAAAAATTAAACAACTGTTTATGATTTAAAAAAAAAAAACACCCTCTCAGCAAAACACTGAAATAGAAGAGAACTTTCTCAACCTAATAAAAGATACCTACAAAATAACCTAGAGCTTCTGCACCTGAACAGAAAAATAACCTGAGGGAGGAGAGAGTTGCCTAAAAAGGAACAGGACATTTCCAACAAAGGTAGGTCATGTACCAGAAGAAGTAAAAAAAAATCTCATGATCACAAAGCCGCTTATGATCCTAAATGCTCCAGGGAAGAGACACAGTCTGCAGACAAAAATCCTTGTAAGAATCATGAGAAGCACATATTAGAAATAAGGAACAATAAAGAATCAAGTGGCAATAAATTAATTTATATTCTTAAGCCACCAGACACACACACATTGAAAAAAGAGCAAATGAGTGGGCAAAATGACAAGAATCTATCGAGTCTAAACCCCGCTACCGACTCCTCTTGACCCTCTTCTGACTTAACTGGAGAGAGCGATGAAGCTGCTTTTGAACCAGACTATCATGAAGGTGACAGCGAAAGCAAAATCATCTGTAAAAGAAGAGAGAAATTCAGCAACATGTCTAAGGACCTGAACAATAAAGTACCGAAGGAACCAGGGGAGCCTAGACACAGCAGCAGTTAGCCAGCCAGCCTTAGCAGGAGCCAGAGTGAAGCAGTCCCAGCGTCGCCCAAGTAATAGTCAATCCTTCTGGAAGCTAAGCCCAAAGCCACAGTGGCAGTACCAGCCCAGCAGGAAGTCAAGACAGCAAGAAGAAGAAACACAGGAGGCACTGTTTAAAAATAAATAAATAGGGACGCCTGGGTGGCACAGCGGTTAAGCGTCTGCCTTCGGCTCAGGGCGTGATCCCGGTTATGGGATCGAGCCCCACATCAGGCTCCTCCGCTATGAGCCTGCTTCTTCCTCTCCCACTCCCCCTGCTTGTGTTCCCTCTCTTGCTGGCCGTCCCCTTCTGTCAAATAAATAAATAAATAAATAAATTGACTTATGAAATCATCATATTGAATTTCATGTTATAACGTAAAGAGATTCAAGCCTTGTAAGTAATGGAAAACCTATCTGCACTTAAAATATCACTGCTTAACTATTTGATGTTTGCCTCAGAGCTGTGTAACACAAACTTTCGTATACAATTGGGAGTTGTGACCATGTAACATGAGGGGTTTTGCTAGGGATGGCGTTGACTGTGAATATTTCATATTTGAATTTTTTAAATTGGCAAAAGCTGATATCGATTCTAAAAATGTCAGCAGAATGATTGCTGAATTTGTCACAAACCCATTAGGTCATTTTAAAAATTAAAATAATAGTTTTCAGTGAACTTTAAAAAAAAACACACAGAACACAGAGCTATCATTACACTTCATGATAAAAGGCTGAACCCTTTCTACCTAAGATCAAGAAAAAGGTAAAACCGTCTATCTCACCATTCTATTCAATATTGTACTAGAGTGCCATATGACAAAACAAAAGAAATAGAAGTTACAGATTAGAAGAAGTAAAACTCTTTACAGATGACATAATAATGTATGTATGTAGAAAATCCTAAGAAACAATGAAATTACTAAAATAAAAAAATTTACAAAAATTATAAAATAGTCAATAAGTTAACTGTATTCCTAAATATTGACAATAAACTATCAGAAAATTAAATTTTAAAACATGCTATTTATATAATAGCATCACAGGCCATGTAATAATTAGGAAAGAATTTAACAAAATAGGTACACAAGACCTGCATGCAAAAAGACATTGTTAAATAAGAAATAGGGAGATCGGTAGGAGAAGGAAGGGAAGAAGGAAGGGGGGGTAAACAGAAGGGGGAATGAACCACAAGACTATGGACTCTGGGAAACAAACTGAGGGCTTCAGAGGGGAGGGGAGTGGGGGACTGGGATAGTNTTAGAAGGCCACCTGTTTTAAAATGGAATTTGGGGGAATGAAGTAAAAAAGATTTTATTCCAATTTCACAAAATGGGATTTCTGATATCATTGAAAATGCCCTTTATCCCCATTTCAACTTATTTCCACTTCTTAATCCATGCTACACTGGCACCAAAGTCAAAGCCAGTTTCTCTAACATACCTGCTGAATCTGAAGAGATAGTTTATGCATGCAATTTCACATGAAGAAAAACAGAAAAGGGGGCTGACATGAGAGGCCCTTTGCAGCAACAATTCCTCTGAAGCAGGAGCGAGGATACAAAATCTGAAACACAAACATTTTCCCCCAGAAGACTCAGTCAACTGCTCTAGCTCTTATTGTGTAGAAGGATACAATTAGATTCAGTAAGAAATTACTTAAAGATCCATGCTTAAATAGTTTTAAATAGCCCAGAACATTATGGTCACAAAACACTTTTAAAAATCTGATGAGGAGGCACAATGAAGGTGGCTGCATGGGCTTTGAAATTCCCCAGTGCCTCCTAGAAACAGACACAACAATTGGGACTGGGGGAAAAAAGACATTTGTAGAATAGGTAATAGAAGCAATGCTTAGAAGGAAGAATAAAGGTCTAAATAAAGGTCTAAACTTCTATATTAAGAAAGTAGAAAGAAAAGGGAAGCTTAAACCCAAAATATATATAAGAGAAACATGAAGGCAAGAATAGGAATAATGAAATAGAAAATGGACAAAGAGTAGAGAGAAACCAATTAAACCAAAAGCTCTATCTTTTAAAAAGGTAATACATTTGATAAACCTCTAGACTTATCAAGAAAAAAACACAAATTACTAATATCAGGAATTAAAGAGGAGACATAACTACAGGTCCTACAAACACTAAAATGATGGAGGAATGCTATATGCAAACGTATGCCAATATATTCATCAACATAATGAAATTACCTATTTCTTAAAAGAGGCAAATTATAAAAACTGACATAAAAAGAGAAATCATTTAAATGATCCTATGTCTCTGAAGGAAATTGAATTCATGATAATTTTTTTAAAAACCCTTTTCACAACGAAAACACCAGACCAGATGGCTTCATTGGTGAAGTCTGTCAAACATTTAAGGAGAAAATAGCACCAGTCCTACATTAAAACTTTCAAAAAAGAGGTGAAGGGATATCATTTTATAATGTCAATATTATCCTGATGAGAAAGAGTCATTATAATACAATTATAGATGAATATTTCTCATGAACACAAATTGTTAACAGTAAAAAAATCAGTAAATTGAATCCAGCAATATTAAAAAAGATAATACATGTTATTTGGTGGGATTTATCCTGGGAATGCATAGATGACTTAACATTTGAAAACTCAGTGTAATCCACATCAATGACAGAATAAAAGAGATAAATTATAATCATCACAAGAGACACAGAAAAAAAAAATTAAACAACTGTTTATGATTTAAAAAAAAAAAACACCCTCTCAGCAAAACACTGAAATAGAAGAGAACTTTCTCAACCTAATAAAAGATACCTACAAAATAACCTAGAGCTTCTGCACCTGAACAGAAAAATAACCTGAGGGAGGAGAGAGTTGCCTAAAAAGGAACAGGACATTTCCAACAAAGGTAGGTCATGTACCAGAAGAAGTAAAAAAAAATCTCATGATCACAAAGCCGCTTATGATCCTAAATGCTCCAGGGAAGAGACACAGTCTGCAGACAAAAATCCTTGTAAGAATCATGAGAAGCACATATTAGAAATAAGGAACAATAAAGAATCAAGTGGCAATAAATTAATTTATATTCTTAAGCCACCAGACACACACACATTGAAAAAAGAGCAAATGAGTGGGCAAAATGACAAGAATCTATCGAGTCTAAACCCCGCTACCGACTCCTCTTGACCCTCTTCTGACTTAACTGGAGAGAGCGATGAAGCTGCTTTTGAACCAGACTATCATGAAGGTGACAGCGAAAGCAAAATCATCTGTAAAAGAAGAGAGAAATTCAGCAACATGTCTAAGGACCTGAACAATAAAGTACCGAAGGAACCAGGGGAGCCTAGACACAGCAGCAGTTAGCCAGCCAGCCTTAGCAGGAGCCAGAGTGAAGCAGTCCCAGCGTCGCCCAAGTAATAGTCAATCCTTCTGGAAGCTAAGCCCAAAGCCACAGTGGCAGTACCAGCCCAGCAGGAAGTCAAGACAGCAAGAAGAAGAAACACAGGAGGCACTGTTTAAAAATAAATAAATAGGGACGCCTGGGTGGCACAGCGGTTAAGCGTCTGCCTTCGGCTCAGGGCGTGATCCCGGTTATGGGATCGAGCCCCACATCAGGCTCCTCCGCTATGAGCCTGCTTCTTCCTCTCCCACTCCCCCTGCTTGTGTTCCCTCTCTTGCTGGCCGTCCCCTTCTGTCAAATAAATAAATAAATAAATAAATTGACTTATGAAATCATCATATTGAATTTCATGTTATAACGTAAAGAGATTCAAGCCTTGTAAGTAATGGAAAACCTATCTGCACTTAAAATATCACTGCTTAACTATTTGATGTTTGCCTCAGAGCTGTGTAACACAAACTTTCGTATACAATTGGGAGTTGTGACCATGTAACATGAGGGGTTTTGCTAGGGATGGCGTTGACTGTGAATATTTCATATTTGAATTTTTTAAATTGGCAAAAGCTGATATCGATTCTAAAAATGTCAGCAGAATGATTGCTGAATTTGTCACAAACCCATTAGGTCATTTTAAAAATTAAAATAATAGTTTTCAGTGAACTTTAAAAAAAAACACACAGAACACAGAGCTATCATTACACTTCATGATAAAAGGCTGAACCCTTTCTACCTAAGATCAAGAAAAAGGTAAAACCGTCTATCTCACCATTCTATTCAATATTGTACTAGAGTGCCATATGACAAAACAAAAGAAATAGAAGTTACAGATTAGAAGAAGTAAAACTCTTTACAGATGACATAATAATGTATGTATGTAGAAAATCCTAAGAAACAATGAAATTACTAAAATAAAAAAATTTACAAAAATTATAAAATAGTCAATAAGTTAACTGTATTCCTAAATATTGACAATAAACTATCAGAAAATTAAATTTTAAAACATGCTATTTATATAATAGCATCACAGGCCATGTAATAATTAGGAAAGAATTTAACAAAATAGGTACACAAGACCTGCATGCAAAAAGACATTGTTAAATAAGAAATAGGGAGATCGGTAGGAGAAGGAAGGGAAGAAGGAAGGGGGGGTAAACAGAAGGGGGAATGAACCACAAGAGACTATGGACTCTGGGAAACAAACTGAGGGCTTCAGAGGGGAGGGGAGTGGGGGACTGGGATAGTCCGGTGATGGGTAGTAAGGAGGGCACGTATTGCATGGAGCACCTGGGTGTTATATGCAAATAATGAATCATGGAACACTACATCAAAAACTAAGGATATACTGTATGGTGACTAACATAAAAAATTATTATTAAAAAAAAAGACATTGTTAAAGAAAGTAAAGAAGACTTAACTAGAGGGATATGCCATGTTCATGGGTTGAAAGACAGTATGATTCAGATGACAGTTCTCTCTAATTCATCTACAGATTCAACACAATCCCATTCAAATCCCAGCAGGTTTTCTGGTTGAAATTGACAAGCTTATTCTCAGAGTTTACATGAAAATGCCAAGAATCTAGAATAGCCAGAACAATCATAAAAAAGAGGAACAAAGTAGGACTTGCACTGCCTGGTTTCAAGACTTCCTGTAAAGCTACAGTAAACAAGACAATATGGTAGACCACTGATTACCATGAGTGGGAGCTCGTTGCTGTCCTTCATTTGCTGTAAAAGGAGTTCCTTGGTCAGAAGCAATGCAAGGTGGAATACCATCACGGTGAATCTGCCAGTACATGGATAATAGTTTTGGAAGAAGTATTACAGACAAGAAAAGCAAATCCATATCCAGAGTATCTCTGTCAGTGAGATCAAAATCCTATCCCTTAAACGTTGAAGGTAGCTCACTGGTTTTCCCAAAGGATGATGGGGGGCTACACTGGGGGCTCAGTGTTGGTCTCTGCTGTCAGCAGATTAGATTTGAGTGAGTGGACTGTCCATGGTGTTGAGCTTATGCACAATCTCTGTCACTGCTGCCTTGGCCACTCTGATCTCTGAGGCCTTTGGGCAAGGGCAGAGGTGCTGGGGAAAGAAGCTAACTGATGTCTGGAGAACAGAACATTTTATCTACCTGGTTATAAAAACCCTTCTCTGCTGTAACTGCTCTTAAGCGACCATTGGGATGCAGATCTTCACATTCTGAGGCCATTTACAAAGGTCCGGCCACACATCTCTTCCCCAGAATGTCTTGAGATCAATTTTTAATTGTACCCTTTCCAAGTCCCTGGCCAGCCAGCCAAACCATTGTGAAGAGTACATGGGTGTTCATTAAACACTCTCAGCTTTTGTATGTGTTTAAAACTTTGCATAATCAAAAGCCTAAAAAAAATTCTAATGAAAGCTACAGACAACCTCCCCTTATAAATGTACCCAAGAATGTAATCTAAATGTCACCTGGCCACACCAGCCCTCAAAATAGGGTCATATTTCTATTTAGACCCAACTTACAATGGCTGTAAGCCCCACCCACCCCCACAGCCTAGGAGCACATTCTAGAAGAACGCCATTATACCACCAAGCCCTCAAAAGGGTTCCACATATTAGACCACAAGCAAGGCTGAAGCTGACGGCCATCCTTAGGGCCTCCATCCTCTGGCTCTAACATTCCAGCTCCTGTCTGTACCGACTGCCTGAGAAGCCACTTAAAGAGACTTCATCACTGCGGCTGTTGACAAAAAGGAAGACAAAGAAAGGTGCAGGACCCATTCCAAAGTAAAGGAGATTAAAATGCATGACAACTACTGTGACTGACGTATGATCCTGAGTTGGGACCTTAGCCGGGAAGGGGGGGTGGCTAGGAGTCCTTATTGAGACAGCTGTAATTACAATATGTACTGTGGATTAGATGATGGTATATTCACGTTAAATTGCCAGATTATGATCATTGCACAGCAGTTACGAAAGAGTCCCTCACACTTAGGAAACACACATTGAAATATCTGGGAGTGAAAAAATAAAACCTATACATTGAAAAATTTCCCCCTTAACCCAGCCTCTCAGCCACATGATTGCCTTCCCAAATGTTATCTCATTTCTGGATATACTTGCCCAGAGTTATTTCACGATTTTGCAAGCCAACACGTTTTAACATCTCCCTTATACCAAAAACCAACAATGGGAGCATTCTCTACATTCTGTCCCCCATTTGCCGGTCTTAACAATGGGTCTTGGAGATCATTGTGTAACAGGACACGGAGTGCCTCCACATTATTTTTTACAACTAAGTAGTCCCACGGAGAGATGTGCCATGACATATTTAAGCAGTTTTCATTTTACAGATATTGACTTGTTTCCAATCTTTTGCTGCCCTTTATTAAGATGGAGCAAAACAGGCACCTTCAAGGGACTCAGGACAATTTGGGAACGTAAGCATAAAATAAAAGTATAATGTTAATTCATCAATAATTTTGCCAGGGGGAGGAGGTTAAGATGGCGGAGGAGTAGGGGACCCCTTTTTCAGCCGGTCCCCTGAGTTGAGCTGGATAGGTACCAGACCAGCAGGAACATCCACGGAATCAGCCTGAGACGCAGGAAGATACATCTGGATCTCTACAAATGAACATTTCCAGCGCTGAGTATCGAGGTACGAAGTGGGGAGCCGTGAAACCGCGCACAGATATCGGAAGCTAAACAGAAGGGGGAGGGAGCCGCCGTGTCAGGGCGCCTGGAAGCGGTAGCCACCTGCACGGGGGAGCAGACAGACCGCGGACCCGCACGCTTGAGACAGCAGACTGAGACCGGGAGCTCCGGGAGCGCACGCGGGACGGCTGGCGGTGGGCGGGCCACCTGCATGGGGGAGCAGGCGGACTCGCGGACGGCACCCGCGAGACAACAGACTTAGAACGGGAGCTCCAGGAGTGCGCGCAGGGCGGCTGGCGGGCCACCTGCACCGAGGAGCGGGCGGACCGCGGACCCGCACCCTGGAAAATGCAGGCTGAGTCCATGAGCCGGGAGCGTGCGCCACCAAGCATCTCACGGAGCTCCGGAGCACCGGTGTGCTCAGTGGATCGAGGCTGAGACTGGGAGCTCCGGGAGCGTGCGCAGGGCGGCTGGCGGCTGGAGGGCCACCTGCATGGGGGAGCAGGCAGACTCGCTGTCAGCACCCGCGAGACACCAGACTGAGACGGGGAGCTCCGGGAGCCCGCGCGGGGCGGCTGGCGACTGGCGGCTGGCGGGGTTGGAAACACAAAGGACAGAGACGTGCCGGCCCTGGAAGTGAGGGCTGGGACGCCGGGTGTGGGGCACACAGCCCAGGATGCTGCAGGGTTGAGCAGCACCAACAGAAACAGAGTTAAAGTGGCCAGAACATCAGTGGAGAACGATCCGTGATCCCTTTGTTCTGAGACAGAGGCTGAATTTCAGCCGCTGCTGCTCTGACTCTCAGAGGAGGCATAGCAAACCGCCAGGGAAAGCCGCCAGAGAACAAAAGCCCGGAAATACCGGCTCACAGGGTGCCCATCCCCATCCCCCCTTGAAGGGGACACGGAGACTCTACCCAAACAGGGTTTTCTGAGTACCGGCAGGCAGGCCCCTCCCCCAGAAGGCAGGCTGAAATCAAGAAGCCCACAACCCGGAGCGCCTGAGTGGCGCAGTCACCAAGCACCTGTCTTCGGATTAGGGTGTGATCACAACGCTCCGTAAGGAGTCCTTCATCGGGCTTCTCCACCGGGAACCTGCTTCTTCCTCTCCCACTCCTCTGCTTGGGTTCCCTTTCTTGCTGACTGTCTCTCTCTCTCTCAAATAAATAAATAAACTCTTTAAGGAAGAAGCCCACATCCCTAAGATCTCTATAAAACAAGGGCGCACGGCCTGGGTCCCAGTCAACACTTGGGCTCTGGACAACCCTGCAATCTCTCTTCATCAGAATGACGAGAAGGAGAAGTCCCCCCCAGCAAAGAAAAGATAATGAGTCTGTGGCCTCTGCCACAGAATTGGCCTCGGCCACAGAATTAATACATATGGATGTATCCCAATTATCAGAAATGGAATTCAGAGCAACAATGGTCAAGATGATGAGTAAACTTGAAAAAAGCATCAGAGAAAGCGTTGCTGAGAATATAGAATCCCTAAGGGCAGAAATGAGAGCGAATCTGACAGAAATTAAAAA
>NC_048223.1:80634885-80635092 GCF_002007445.2 Ailuropoda melanoleuca
AATCATTAGCCATCAGGGAAATTCAAATCAAAACCACACTGAGATACCACCTTACGCCAGTTAGAATGGCAAAAATTGACAAGACAAGAAACAACAATTGCTGGAGAGGATATGGAGAAAGGGTTCCCTCCTACATTGTTGGTGGGAATGCAAGTTGGTACAGCCACTCTGGAAAACAATGTGGAGGTCCCCTAAAAAGTTAAAAAT
>NC_048223.1:80635192-80675807 GCF_002007445.2 Ailuropoda melanoleuca
GGAAGCATCGAACTTTACATCGGAATCCGGGGATGTACTGTATGGTGATTAACATAATAAAAAAATCATTAATAGAAAATAATAATAATTTTGCCAGGGATTACATGTTAAATGGCTACTAATGAATGCAAAATTTTAGGTTATTGATCAGGAATATAGATTTGCAAATGATTTGTGCTTATTATAAAACAAGGACATGTATGGGAAGGTCAATGTCAGCAGCCCTCTGTCTTAACCATTAAATGGGTCTGAAAAAGCATTTTAACACAATGGGATTATTTTTTCAGAACTGTGTCGGACACTGACCATTTCAATAAAGAACAATCGGAGTACAGTAGAGCTGCTGGTGGTGTTACTGAGTCATTAACGGAAGTACTGACTAGAAGAGTAGGTGTTGGGTTCACTAATGAAAGACCCAGAAAAGTGCAATGTCTTAGGAGTTAAAACAACAAGTAAGGTTGCCTTCCCCTGCACTCTGCCAAATAAGGCTATACTAGAAGGAGCGGAAGTTAACTAAGAGCCAAGAGTCAAGTGCAGGGTATAAGTGTATCTCTCCATATGTATATACGTTTTGGGGTTGTACGATGCTTGTTGTTGTTGTTAATAAATATAAATTCTGCGTCCACCTTTATCTTCAACATTTTTTCCTCGGGTTCTTGAATTGCAGAAGAGAGTAATTTAATTTAATCTAGCCTTAGACAATGGCCCCAGAGCCTCAGCACGCCCAGGCCGCTACTCCTGACCCAAAAGCCTCTCTTCTTCCAGGAATCGGAGCCTAGTGCCCGTCCTTTCCTGGCGTACTTTTCTCTTCCATTACAATAGCCTTTCATGGGTTTTCACTCCTGCAGCTGGACGGTTCACCCTTTGAGGGCAGGATCCATATCTTAATCGTTTAGGCTGTGCAAAGCCTGCTGAGCTGGGGGGGGTGCCAGCCCCCCACTTCCCAGAGGCAGCCCCGCAGAGACTCGAGCCGCAGAGCCTGCTGCCTGGTGTGCAGTGACGGGCATGCAAACCGCGCCGCCTGCGCCTTGAGGTCCCCACGGAAGCATCTGGGCGCACGATTCGGGGCATCGTGCCTGTGTTTGGAGCCAGCAAGCCTAGCGTTCGGCTTTACTGGTCAGAACAGGCTAGGCCATTCCACCGAACAAACCCGACGTCCCGGCAGCTGGCGGCAACAAGGTTTCCTTGCCCGTCACAGGCAGGCCCAGGCAGGGTGGACGGCTCGCCTGGGCAGCACTCCTCCAGGGGGCGGCTCCGGGCCGGGCTGCCTCTCTAGTGGGGCTCCACCGGCTCAGATTCCTCCTCTTTCATAGGCGAGTAAAAGCCGAGGATCTGGCGAGAAATGCTAGACATCGCTTCCTGCCGCGTTCCACGGCCTGGCGGAGCTGGGCAACACCGCCGTCCTGTACGCGTAGGACAACAAATGGGACGGCCAGGGTCCGGCCAGAAGCCACCCTCTCCGAGACTTCTCCAGGGCCCTCTGGCGCCTTCAGAAATCCATTTTCGGATTCCCTCAGCCAGGGTCGCTCGATGTCTGCACTTCTTCTCCCTGAGGCGCAAATTGGAGGCACAAGAGCATGTTGAGGTCAAAGGGCACACCCCTGAGCTCAGACTCTGGGCTCCTGCCCCACCAAACGCTGGGTTTCCATAAGTGACCAGGTCTCCCCCTTCAAAGATTCCAGGTACTGGAGGGAGTATCTACCTCACGAAGCTGCCGTGAGGGTTCAGTAAGTTGTCTAGAATGACTGACTGTGGGGCGCGGGACCAGGGACGCGGCCTTAAAGGAAGACGAGTTTCTCCAGGCAGGATGGCCGTGTTCTCCTTGAATGAATGAGAGCTGAGCCCCGCAGAAAGAGCCCTCTGGGGACCGGAGTGTCCCTGTCACGTGCTCCACGGAACCGCCTTGCCCGAGTCCAGATGCACTTCTCCTTTTAAAGCCACACCTTTGGGTGTTTGTCTGTGCCCAGGCTTCCCGCTCTGGGGTGCAGGTGGAGTGGGCAAGCCTGTGGGAGCCATGCGTGTGCATAGAGAGCAATGCCGCTGGCCTTGACACACCAGGCAGGGTCTAGGCTTGGGCTTGGGATGTCCAGAGGGTGAATGGTCACTCTGATATCCCAGGTCAGGCCGCAGATCTTCCTCTCCCGTGTGAAGGCACCGGACTCACGGAGAGGACAGGTCGAGGACATTTGTGGCACAGTGGCAATGGACACACCTACATTGACTCCGTGTTTGCCACGTCGCTTGCTGAGGCTGTGAAATTCCTCTCCCTAGTTTCTGCACCAACACATCCTCTACTAACGCAGAGACCGCACTGCAAAAGAGGCAGTCTCCTGTGCCAGAGCCCCCAGGCCTGTCCCCCCCCAGAGTGCTCCCACAGAGGAGGACACGGGAATGGTGGGGAAGAGTCTCTCCTGGGGACAGGTGTGAAATTCCTGGGGGATAAGTCTTACCCCTGGAATGCGGCCTTTCTAGCCAAGACCAGCTCGGAAAATGAGCATGTTTTCAGGCAGAGCCCTCTTTCTCTGGAGAAAGATTTTCCAAATATGAAAGGATGGGGGTTCTTGTTTGCATGCAGGATAAAAACAGTGCAGAAGGTCAGGGGATAACGTGGGGGTGTGCACACAAGGGCTGGACCCTCTGGACCCAGCATCAGGCAATCATTCAGCAGGCTAGGCCAAGGGTGCTAGGGGGCCCATTCACTACCCAGGGTGGGAAGCTGCACCAGGCCAGCGCCACGGGTCTGGATCTGATTTTGTCATTTACTGGTCACTTTTGTCATTTACTGGCCTTCATCCACATTAACTATCTGAGCCTCAGTTTGTCAACTAGAGATAAAATTCCTTCTCCAGATTGCTTCACAGGGTTCTCCTAATGAACTGAAAAGAAAAGGCCCATGAAAACACTTTGTAACCCAGAAAGAACTGTTTTAAAAGAAAGCATTGTTATCCTTGTGGTTATGAAGCTAAATGCCAGCTCTTCAGGAACCTACAATCCAGTTGCAGAAATAAATACATGAGGGGGGAGGTTAAGATGGCGGAGGAGTAGGGGACCCCTTTTTCAGCCGGTCCCCTGAGTTGAGCTGGATATACCAGACCAGCAGGAATATCCACGGAATCAGCCTGAGACGCAGGAAGATACATCTGGATCTCTACAAATGAACATCTCCAGCGCTGAGTATCGAGGTACGAAGCGGGGAGCCGTGAAACCGCGCACAGATATCGGAAGCTAAACAGAAGGGGGAGGGAGCCGCCGTGTCAGGGCGCCGGGAAGCGGTAGCCACCTACAAGGGGGAGCGGACAGACCGCGGACCCGCACGCTTGAGACAGCAGGCTGAGAAGGGAGCTCCGGGAGCGCACGCGGGACGGCTGGCGGTTGGCGGGCCACCTGCACGGGGGAGCAGGCGGACTCGCGGACGGCACCCGCGAGACAACAGACTTAGAACGCGAGCTCCAGGAGCGCGCGCGCAGGGCGGCTGGCGGGCCACCTGCACCGGGGAGCGGGCGGACCGCGGACCCGCACTCTGGAAACGGCAGACTGAGTCCGTGAGCCGGGAGCGTGCACCACCAAGCATCTCACGGAGCTCCGGAGCTCCGGTGTGCTCACTGGATCGAGGCTGAGACCGGGAGCTCCGGGAGCGTCCGCGGGGCGGCTGGCGGCTGGAGGGCCACCTGCACGGGGGAGCAGGCGGACTCGCGGTCAGCACCCGTGAGACACCAGACTGAGACGGGGAGCTCCGGGAGCCCGCGCGGGGCGGCTGGCGGCTGGCGGCGGGCGGGGTTGGAAACACAAAGGACAGAGACGTGCCGGCCCTGGAAGTGAGGGCTGGGACGCCGGGTGTGGGGCGCACAGCCCGGGATGCTGCAGGGTTGAGCAGCACCAACAGAAACAGAGTTAAAGTGGCCAGAACATCAGTGGAGAACGATCCGCGATCCCTCTGTTCTGAGACAGAGGCTGAATTTCAGCCGCTGCTGCTCTCTCAGAAGAGGCATAGCAAACCGCCAGGGAAAGCCGCCAGAGAACAAAAGCCCGGAAATACCGGCTCACAGGGTGCCCATCCCCATCCCCCCTCGCAAGGGACACAGAGACTCTACCCAAACAGGGTTTTCTGAGTACCTGCAGGCAGGCCCCTCCCCCAGAAGGCAGGCTGAAAAATCAAGAAGCCCACAACCCGGAGCGCCTGAGTGGCGCAGTCACCAAGCACCTGTCTTCGGATTAGGGTGTGATCACAACGCTCCGTAAGGAGTCCTTCATCGGGCTTCTCCACCGGGAACCTGCTTCTTCCTCTCCCACTCCTCTGCTTGGGTTCCCTTTCTTGCTGACTGTCTCTCTCTCTCTCAAATAAATAAATAAACTCTTTAAGGAAGAAGCCCACATCCCTAAGATCTCTATAAAACAAGGGCGCACGGCCTGGGTCCCAGTCAACACTTGGGCTCTGGACAACCCTGCAATCTCTCTTCATCAGAATGACGAGAAGGAGAAGTCCCCCCCAGCAAAGAAAAGATAATGAGTCTGTGGCCTCTGCCACAGAATTGGCCTCGGCCACAGAATTAATACATATGGATGTATCCCAATTATCAGAAATGGAATTCAGAGCAACAATGGTCAAGATGATGAGTAAACTTGAAAAAAGCATCAGAGAAAGCGTTGCTGAGAATATAGAATCCCTAAGGGCAGAAATGAGAGCGAATCTGACAGAAATTAAAAATTCTATGAGCCAAATGCAGTCAAAACTAGAGGCTCTGACGGCCAGGGTCACCGAGGCAGAGGAACGCGTTAGCGAATTGGAGGATGGGTTAGTAGAAGAAAAAACGAAAATAGAAGCTGGTCTTAAAAAAATCCACGCCCACGAATGTAGATTACGGGAGATTACTGACTCTATGAAACGATCCAATGTCAGAATCATCGGCATCCCTGAAGGGGTGGAGAAAAACAGAGGTCTAGAAGAGATATTTGAACAAATTGTAGCTGAAAACTTCCCTAATCTAGCAAGGGAAACAAGCATTCGTGTCCAAGAGGCAGAGAGGACCCCATCCAAGCTCAACCAGGACAAACCTACGCCACGGCATGTCATAGTGCAATTCGCAAATATTAGATCCAAGGATACAGTATTGAAAGCGGCCAGGGCAAAGAAATTTCTCACGTACCAAGGCAAAGGTATCAGGATTACGTCAGACCTGTCTACAGAGACCTGGAATGAGAGAAAGGCTTGGGGGGGCATTTTTAAAGCTCTTTCAGAGAAAAACATGCAGCCAAGGATCCTTTATCCAGCAAAGCTGTCATTCAGAATTGATGGAGAAATAAAGACGTTCCAAAATCGCCAATCATTAACCAATTTCGTAACCACGAAACCAGCCCTACAGGAGATATTAAGGGGGGCTCTATAAAGGTAAAAAGGCCCCAAGAGTGATACAGAGCAGCAAGTCACAACCGATACAAAGACTTTAAAGAGAAATGGCATCATTAAAATCATATCTGTCAATAATCTCTATCAATCTAAATGGCTTAAACTCTCCCATAAAACGCCACAGGGTTGCAGATTGGATAAAAAGACATGACCCATCCATTTGCTGTCTACAAGAGACTCATTTTGAACCCAAAGATGCATTCAGACTTAGAGTAAGGGGATGGAGTACCATCTTCCACGCAAATGGACCTCAAAAGAAAGCTGGAGTAGCAATTCTCATATCAGATAGACTGGATTTTAAACTAGAGGCCATAGAGAGAGATACAGAAGGGCACTATATTATTCTTAAAGGAAGTATTCAACAAGTGGATATGACAATTATTAATATATATGCCCCCAACAGGGGAGCAGCAAGATACACAAGCCAACTCTTAACCAAAATAAAGAGACATATAGATAAGAACACAGTAATAGTAGGGGACCTCAACACCCCACTATCAGAAATAGACAGAACACCCTGGCAAAAACTAAGCAAAGAATCAAAGGCTTTGAATGCCATACTCGACGAGTTGGACCTCATAGATATATATAGAACACTACACCCCAGAACCAAAGAATACTCATTCTATTCAAATGCCCATGGAACATTCTCAAGAATAGATCATGCTCTGGGACACAAAACAGGTCTCAGCCAATACCAAAAGATTGAAATTATCCCCTGCATATTCTCAGACCACAACGCTCTGAAATTGGAACTCAACCACAAGGAAAAACCTGGAAGAAACTCAAACACTTGGAGGCTAAGAACCATCCTGCTCAAGAATGACTCGATAAACCAGGAAATCAAAAAACAAATTAAACAATTTATGGAGACCAACGAGAATGAATACACAACGGTCCAAAACCTATGGGATACTGCAAAGGCAGTCCTAAGGGGGAAATACATAGCCATCCAAGCCTCACTCAAAAGAATAGAAAAATCTAAAATGCAGTTTCTATATTCTCACCTCAAGAAACTGGAACAGCAACAGAGGGACAGGCCTAACCCACTGACAAGGAAGGAGTTGACCAAGATTAGAGCAGAAATCAATGAATTAGAGACCAGAACCACAGTAGAGCAGATCAACAGGACTAGAAGCTGGTTCTTTGAGAGAATCCATAAAATTGATAGACCACTGGCAAAACTTGTCCAAAAACAAAGAGAAAGGACTGAGATTATTAAAATTATGACTGAAAAGGGAGAGGTCACGACCAGCACCATTGAAATTGCAAGGATTATTAGAAACTTTTATCAACAGCTATATGCCAAAAAACTAAACAATCTGGAAGAGATGGAGGCCTTCCTGGAAACCTATAAACTACCAAGACTGAAACAGGAAGAAATAGATTTCTTAAATAGGCCAATTAACTATGAAGAAATTGAGTCAGTGATAAACAACCTTCCAAATAATAAAACTCCAGGCCCAGACGGTTTTCCTGGGGAATTCTACCAAACATTCAAAGAAGAAATAATACCTATTCTCCTAAAGCTATTTCAAAAAATAGAAACAGAAGGAAAGCTACCAAACTCATTCTATGAGGCTAATATTACCTTGATCCCCAAACCAGGCAAAGACCCCCTCAAAAAGGAGAATTACAGACCGATTTCTCTAATGAATATGGATGCCAAAATCCTCAACAAGATCCTTGCTAATAGAATCCAACAGTACATTAAAAGGATTATCCATCATGACCAAGTGGGATTCATACCTGGGATGCAAGCATGGTTCAACACTCGCAAATCAATCAATGTGATACATCATATCAACAAGAAAAGACTCAAGAACCATATGATCCTCTCAATTGATGCAGAAAAAGCATTTGACAAAATACAGCATCCTTTCCTGATTAAAACCCTTCAGAGTGTAGGAATAGAGGGTACATTTCTCAATCTCATAAAAGCCATCTATGAAAAGCCTACTGCAAGCATTATTCTCAATGGGGAAAAGCTGGAAGCCTTTCCCTTAAGATCAGGAACACGACAAGGATGCCCACTCTCGCCACTATTATTCAACATAGTACTAGAAGTCCTTGCAACAGCAATCAGAAGACAAAAAGGGATCAAAGGTATCCAAATCGGCAAAGAAGAAGTCAAACTGTCTCTCTTTGCAGATGACATGATACTCTATATGGAAAACCCAAAGGAATCCACTCCCAAACTATTAGAAGTTATAGAACAATTCAGTAAGGTGGCAGGATACAAAATCAATGCCCAGAAATCAGTTGCATTTCTATACACGAATAACGAGACTGAAGAAAGAGAAATTAGGGAATCCATCCCATTTACAATAACACCAAAAACCATGCGTTACCTTGGAATTAACTTAACCAGAGACGTAAAGGACCTATATGCTAGAAACTATAGATCACTTTTGAAAGATATTGAGGAAGACATAAAAAGATGGAAAAATATTCCATGCTCATGGATTGGAAGAATTAACATAGTTAAAATGTCCATACTACCCAGAGCAATCTACACTTTCAATGCTATCCCGATCAAAATACCGAGGACATTTTTCAAAGAACTGGAACAAATAGTCCTTAAATTTGTATGGAACCAGAAAAGGCCCCGAATCTCCAAGGAACTGTTGAAAAGGAAAAACAAAGCTGGGGGCATCACAATGCCGGATTTCGAGCTGTACTACAAAGCTGTGATCACAAAGACAGCATGGTACTGGCACAAAAACAGACACATCGACCAATGGAACAGAATAGAGAACCCAGAAATGGACCCTCGGCTCTTTGGGCAACTAATCTTTGATAAAGCAGGAAAAAACATCCGGTGGAAAAAAGACAGTCTCTTCAATAAATGGTGCTGGGAAAATTGGACAGCTACATGCAAAAGAATGAAACTTGACCACTCTCTCACACCATACACAAAAATAAACTCCAAATGGATGAAAGACCTCAATGTGAGACAGGAATCCATCAAAATTCTAGAGGAGAACATAGGCAACAACTTCTATGACATCGGCCAGAGCAACCTTTTTCACGACACATCTCCAAAGGCAAGAGAAATAAAAGATAAAATGAACTTATGGGACTTTATCAGGATAAAGAGCTTCTGCACAGCCAAGGAAACAGTCAAAAAAACTAAGAGACAGCCCACGGAATGGGAGAATATATTTGCAAAGGACACCACAGATAAAGGACTGGTATCCAAGATCTACAAAGAACTTCTCAAACTCAATACACGAGAAACAAATAAACAAATCATAAAATGGGCAGAAGATATGAACAGACACTTTTCCAATGAAGACATACAAATGGCTAACAGACACATGAAAAAATGTTCAAAATCATTAGCCATCAGGGAAATTCAAATCAAAACCACACTGAGATACCACCTTACGCCAGTTAGAATGGCAAAGATAGACAAGGCAAGAAACAACAATTGTTGGAGAGGATGTGGAGAAAGGGGATCCCTCCTACATTGTTGGTGGGAATGCAAGTTGGTACAGCCACTCTGGAAAACAGTGTGGAGGTCCCTTAAAAAGTTAAAAATTGAACTACCCTATGACCCAGCCATTGCACTACTGGGTGTTTACCCCAAAGATACAGACGTAGTAAAGAGAAGGGCCATATGCACCCCAATGTTCATAGCTGCATTGTCCACAATAGCCAAATCATGGAAGGAGCCGAGATGCCCTTCAACAGATGACTGGATTAAGAAGCTGTGGTCCATATATACAATGGAATATTACTCAGCTATCAGAAAGAACGAATTCTCAACATTTGCTGCAACATGGACGGCACTGGAGGAGATAATGCTAAGTGAAATAAGTCAAGCAGAGAAAGACAATTATCATATGATTTCTCTCATCTATGGAACATAAGAACTAGGAGGATCGGTAGGGGAAGAAAGGGATAAAGAAAAGGGGGGTAATCAGAGGGGGGAATGAAACATGAGAGACTATGGACTGTGAGAGGCAAACTGAGGACTTCAGAGGGGAGGGGGTGGGGGAAGGGGATAGCCTGGTGATGGGTAGTAGGGAGGGCACGTATTGCATGGTGCACTGGGTATTATACGCAACTAATGAAGCATCAAACTTTACATCGGAATCTGGGGATGTACTGTATGGTGATTAACACAATATAATAAAATAAAATAAAATAAAATAAAAAAAGAAATAAATACATGAAGCAGTTAAAGTAACAAACCCTGATAGTCTGCTCCTGGCACAAAATAGTGTTATCAAAATTACGTGCAGTAAGTGTTCTGAAAGAGACAGGGGTAGAATGAATCAGACAGAACAAATTTCATGGAAGTGGTGGGGCTAAGAATTGAAGGGAGTCCTGGAAAAAGAAAAAGTTGTGGCAAAATTGGCAGAAGAGGGAAGGCTTTCATAGTGTGGGTGTGTGTTTAAGTACAAAAGCTCAGCTAGGACATGCCTCGTGCAAGGCTAGAAACACACACTCATGACTATGGAAGGTGGGAAATAGGTCTATACCAGGGGTTGGCAAGCTATTACCCCACAAGCCTTTTTTTTTTTTTTTTGGTGCAAAAACTATTTCTTGGCATGCAAACTAAGAATGATTTTACATTTTGAAAATGTTATACATCTATTAGAATGGCTAAAATCAAGAACATTGACAACACCAAGTGCTGGCAAGGATGTGGAGTAACAGGAACTTTCATTCATTGCTGGTAGGAATGCCAAATGGAACAGCCACTTTGGAAGACAGTTTGGTGTTTTCCAACAAAATTAAACATACTCCTACTATATGATCCAGCAATGACACTCCTACCAAAGGAATTGAAAACTTATGTTCCCACAAAACCCTGCACACAGATATTTATAGTAGCTTTATTCATAATTGCCAAAGCTTGGAAGCACTCAAGATGTCCTGGAGTAGGGAGTACATCCAGCAATGGAATATTATTTAGTGCCACAGAGAAATGAGCTATTAAACCACACATAGACATGGAGGAAACTTAAATGGATATTACCAAGGGAAAGAAGCTGAGATCAGTGGTTGCCCAGGGTGAGAGGGGAAGGAAGGATGAATAGGTGAAGCACAGAGGATTTTTAGGGCGTGTAACTACTCAGTATGGCACCACAATGGTGCATCTAGGTCATTATACATCTGTTCAAACCCATAAAATGTATGCCACCGACAGTGAGCCCTAACATGAACGATGGACTTTGGGTGATTATGATGTGTCGACAGAGGTGCACCGATCGTTAGCTGTGGTACCACTCTGGTGGGGACGTTGATAGGGGGAGGCTATGCATGTGGGGGTATGCAGATGACATATGGAAAATCTCTGTACTTCCTGCTCCATTTTGTGGTGAACCTAAAACTCTCTAAAAATTAAAGTGTCTTTTTAAAATGTTCTAAGGAAAAAAATGTTATGAGAAGAAAAAAGAGGAGGAATGATAGAGACTTTATATATCCCACAAAACCTAAAGAATTTAACATCTGGCCCTATGCAAAGAACGTTTACTGATCCCTGGTCCAAAGGACAAACACCTAGACTGAATAATAGTGAAAATGCAATATGACCAGGGCGCCTGGGTGGCTCAGTCGGCTAAGTGTCTGACTCTTGGTTTTGGCTCGGGTCTTATCTCAGGGTCGTGAGATCGAGCCCCCGTGTCGGGCTCAGGGTGGAGTCTGCTTGAGACTCTCTCTCCCCTTTCCTTGTGCCCCTCTTCCAGCTCAAGCTTTGCCTTGAAATAAAATCTTTAAAACAATACAACATAACCAAATGTGTGTTACGCAGCTAAAGCACTGCTGATGGGAAAAAGAGGAAAAGCCTCAGACGGATAGCTGATGTCCCACGATAGGAAACTAGGAAAAGAAGAGCGCACTAAACCCCGAGTCACCCAATACAGTAGAGATAACTTGGACAGCCCTGTAATTATTAAGGAGACTGAAGTTATAATTTTAGAATTCCCCCAAAAGAAATCTCCAGGCACAGATGGCTTCACCGCCGAATTCTATCAGACACGTAAGGAAGAATTAACACCAGTTCTACACTATCTCTTTTTTTTTTTTAAGATTTTTTATTTATTTATTTGACATAGATAGACAGCCAGCAAGAGAGGGAACACAAGCAGGGGGAGTGGGAGAGGAAGACTCAGGCCTCCAACGGAGGAGCCTGATGTGGGGCTCGATCCCAGAACGCCGGGATCACGCCCTGAGCTGAAGGCAGACGCTTAACCTCTGTGCCACCCAGGCGCCCCTACACTATCTCTTAAGAAAATAGGTGAGAACAGGCACCTGGGTGGCTCAGTTGGTTAAGCAACTGCCTTTGGCTCATGTTGTGACCCTGGGGTCCTGCAATCGAGTCTCACATCAGGCTCCCCCTGCTCTGTGGGAAGCCAGCTTCTCCCTCTGCCTTCTTCTCCCCCTGCTTGTGCTCTCTGTCAAATATATAAATAAAATCTTTAAAAGAAATAGAGAATGCTTGCTAATTCATTTTTTTCTAGTTTTGTTGAGGTGTAATTGACAAAAAATTGTATATACTTGAGGCGTACGATGTGATGATTTGCTATATACACTGTGGAATGACAGCCACAATCAATTTAATTAATGCATTACCTCACACAGTTACCACTTTTGTGTGTGTGATGAGGACACTTAAGATTTACTCCTCTAGGAGCACCTGGGTGGCTCAGTCAGTTAAGCGTCTGCCTTCTGCTCAGGTCATGATCCCAGGGTCCTGGGATTGAGTCCTACATCAGGCTCCTTGCTCAGTGGGGAGTCTAGTGCTCCCCCTGCTTGTGCTCTCTCTCTCTCTGACAAATAAATAGAATCTTTTAAAATATATAATTTTTTTTAATTTACTTTTCTAGCAAATTCCAAGTATACAGTACAGTATTACTACGGTCACCATGCTATACATTAGATCTCCAGAACTTACATATCTTTTTATTTTTAAAGACCTAATGGGCTTTATTAAGTGATTTTTGAAGATGTAATTGGCTTTATTAAGCAATTTATGAATCAGGCAGCATCCTACCTAGCAAGTAGAGAGGACCTCTGAGGAGTTGTACAAAATGGAAGGTTTTTATAGGAAGGAGAGTGGGGCAAAAAAGCTGTAAGCAAAAGAAAAGAAAGGATTGTTCCCGGCAAGGTGACGTTCCCTTGGGGGGGTTAGAACAGGGGGTCTTATCATGCAGATGACTTCTTCTTCTTTTGGGGAATAGAGAGGGTCTAGGTGACAGATTACCTCATTGGTGCTTATCAGAAAATTCCTGACTGACCAGTTAAGACTACTTTTCTGGGGGACACTGAAACTGCAATCAGTTTAGGTATCAAGCCCCAGTTTGGCAACTTGGCCGAAGTGATGTCATTCTGCGCCTGTGGCTTTCTTTTTAAAATTCCTCCGTCTTGATCAGACTGAGTGTAACTGAGAGAAGCGCTCCCAATGGAAGGCATTAGCACCGCACTCGGCTCCTGCTCTGAAGTTCTCTGAGGTTCTCTGAAGTGGTTGTTGCTGTTTGTGTGGTGTCCATCGGTCATAATGCGTTTTGTTTAACCTCTGTGATATTCACAGGTCATAGCTTTACGTTCACATTCTTTAAGCCGGTCTTTTTTTTTTTTTTTTTTTTTTTGGAGGNTTCATTTTACAACTTCAAAGTTTGTACCCTTTGACCAACATTTCCCCATTTCCCCCAACCCCTGGTCCCTGGCAATCACCACTCTACTCTGCTATGAATTCTAGTCTTTTAGATGTCATGTGAAAGTGAGATTTGCAGTGTTTCTATTTGTATGAATTATTTCACTTTTCATGTCCTCCAAATTCATCCGTGTTGTCACAAATGGCAGAATTTCCCTTTCTTATGGCAGAATAATATTCCCGTCTGTGTGCGTGTGTGTATCACATCTTCTTTACCCATTCATTCATTGATGGACACAGGTTCTTTCCATATCTCAGCTATGTGAGAGATGTGAATAATGCTGCAATGAACAGGGAGGTACAGATATCTCTTTGAGATTCAGTTCATTCTATAAGGCCAATATTACCCTGATGCCAAAACAAGACAATTACGAAAAAACAAAAGCAAAAACAAAAATGAAACGACAAAGCACTAAAGATCAATGTCCCTCAAAAACCCACAACAAAATATTAGCAAAGACAATTCAATAATATATTAAAAGTGTTATACAACATGATCAAGTAGAGCTTATTCTGGGGACACAAAGCTGGTTCAAAGTTTAAAAATCAATCAATGTATTCTATCAATATTGACAGGCTTCTTCTTCAGAAGAGAAATCACATGATCCTATCAATCGATGTGGAAAAAGCATTTGACAAAATTCAATACTCATTCATAAATAATCTCAGAATACTGAATATAGAAAAGAACCTCTTCATAAAGAACATTTCCAGGGAATACTTCCAACCCATTTTATGAGACCAGCATTACTCTCATACCAGAGCTGGATGACACTATAAGAAAATTACAGGCCTGTATCCCCGATGAATGTAGATGTAAAACCCTCCACAAAATACAAGCAAATAGAATTCACCAGCATGCTAAAAGTATGATACACCATGATCAAACTGGATTTATCCGAGATGCAAGGACAGCGCAACATATGCAAATCAATAAACGTGATACACCACATTAACAGAATGAAGGATAAAAATCCTATGATTGGGGCGCCTGGGTGGCACAGCAGTTGGGCGTCTGCCTTCAGCTCAGGGCGTGATCCTGGCGTTGTGGGATCGAGCCCCACATCAGGCTCCTCCGCTATGAGCCTGCTTCTTCCTCTCCCACTCCCCCTGCTTGTGTTCCCTCTCTCTCTGGCTGTCTCTATCTCTGTCAAATAAATAAATAAATAATCTAAAAAAAATTTTTAAAAAAAATATGCATACTACCCAAAGCAATCTACAGATTCAATACAACCCCTCTCAAAATTCCACTGGCCTTTTTCACAGAAATAGAAAAAACAATCCTCAGATACGTATGGAACCACAGAAGTTCCCATACAGCCAAAGTTTTTCTTTTGAGAAAGAAAAACAAGCCAGCAGCATCACACTTCCTGACTTCAAAGTATATTTCAAAGCTATAGTAATCAAAACAGTATGGTAAACATAGACCAATGAAAAGAGAATAGAGAACCCAGATATGCACCCAATTGTATATACGGTTAACTAATCTTTGAAAAGGGTGCCAAAAATGCACAATGAGGAAAGAAGAATCTCTTCAACAAATGGTGTGGGGAAAACTGGTTATCCGCATCAAAAGAATTAAACTGGATCCTTATCTTACACCATACACAGAAATTAACCTGAAAATGATGAAACACTTAAATGTAAGATCTGAAACTGTAAAACATAGAACATAGGGAACATGGGGAACATGAATGTTTCCCTAGAACATAGGGAAACGTTCCCTGGCATTGTCTTGGTGATTATTTGGGATATGAAATCAAAAGCTAACAAAAGCAAAAAATAAGCAAATGGGACTACATCAAACTAAAATCTTCTCCACAGCAAAGAAAACAATCAACAAAATCAAAAGGCAACCTATGGATAAGAGAATTTGCAGACAATATATCTGATTATTATCCAAAATTTATAAAGAATTCATGAGCAAAAAACCCCAAATAACCTCATTTTAAAATGGGCAAAGGATCTGAATTTTTCCAAAGATATACAAATGGCCAACAGATACCCAATAAGGTATTCAAACGTCACTAATCATCACAGAAATGCAAATCAAAGCCACCAATGAGCTATCACTTCACACCCATTAGGATGGCATTCATCAAAATGACAAGAGATAAGGATTAGGGAGGATGTGGAAAAAAGGGAAACCTTGTGTACTGTTGGTGGGCATTTAAATTTGCACCCTACAAAAAACAGTATGACAGGTCCTCAAAAAATAATACTACCATATGGTCCAGCAATACCTCTTCTGGGTATGTATCTGAAGGAAACAAAATCAGTATTTCAAAGAAATATATATATGCATTCCCATATTCATTGCAACATTACTCACAACAGCCAAGCTACAGAAATTCCCTCAGTGTCCATCAATGGATGAATGGACAAAAAAGATGTGAGATTATTATATGATGGACTATTTGCAACAACATAAATGAACCTAGAGAACATAATGGACGATACAGAGAAAGACAGATACAGTATGATCTCACATATATGTGGAATCTTAAAAAAAAATAAATAAAAGTGAAAACATAAAAACAGATTGTAAAATGGTGGTTACTAGGGGCTGAGAAGTGGGGGGGATGGGGAAATATTGGTCAAAAGGTACAAGACTTCAGTTATAAGGTGAATAAACTGGATATCTAATACAAGCATGGTGACTATAGTTTATACTGTGTAAGGTACTTGAAATTTGCTGAGAGAGAGGATCTTAGGCACTCTTAGTACACACACACAAGGTAACTATGTGAGGCGATGGGTGTGCCAATTACTTGATTTGTCAATCATTTCACAAAGTTTACAAATACTTTAAATATACACAATTTTAGTTGTTAATTATACTCAATAAAGTTAAAAAATTAAACAACATCTATAAAAAACCTATACTAACATCATACTTAATGGTGAAAGAGCGATTGCTTTTCCCTAAGTTCAAGTACAGGACAAAGAAGTCTGCACTCACCACTGCTAGTCAACATAATGCTAGGAGTTCTAGCCAATGCTAGAAAAGACATAAATTTGTCCTATTTGAAAATGACATAATAGACCTTATAGAAAACCCCAAGGAATATACTAAAACAAGACAAAATAAAACAAAAAAACACCCAACTCTTAGAACTGATAGTAAGGTTGTAAGATACAAGATCAACATATAAAAATGAATTGCACTGCTCTATACCCCAGGAACTGAAATAAAAAATATACTACCATTTAGAGTTGGGAAAAGTTTTTTATATACTTAGGTATAAATATAAAATGTATACAGGACTGAATGTGAAACATGACAACGTGCTGATGAGAAAAATTTAGGAAGTTCTCACTAAATGCAGAGATATAGCATATTCAAGGATTAGTGCACTCACCCTAGTGTCAGTACATGTATATGTTTACTGCAATTCCTATCAAAATCCCAGGAAGAGTTTTTTTCAGATATAGGCAAGATTATTCTAAAATTTATATGGAAAGACAAAGGAACTAGAATTGCTAAAATAGCTTTGAAAATGAGAAAAAGTAGAAGAAATCACTCTATTCAATTTCAAGACTTAAATACAGAGCTACAGTAATCAAGACTGCGTGATATTGATGGAATGAAAGACACACAGATCAATGGAACAGAACAGAGGACTCGGAAACCACATATAAGGACAGTCAATGGAATTTTTTTTTTTTAATGTACAAAAACAATCCAAAGTAGGAATGATGGTCTTTTTAACAAATGGTGGAGCAACCTGACATCCATAGGTAAAAAACAAAACAAAAAAAACCTTTGACTGGAACATCAAACCTTCCATGAAAATTAACTCCAAATGGGTCATAGATTTAAATGTAAAACTCTAAGACTTCTATAAGAAAATGCAGGAGAAAATCTTCAGCACTTAGGGCCTACTTAAGAGTTCTTAGTCATAACTGAAAGCACAATCCATAAAGGAAAAAAATTGATAAATAGGACATCATGAAAATGAAAAACTTCTGTTGCTCTCTAAAGACCATGTTAAGAGGATAAAAAGGCAAGATACATACTAGGAGAAAATATTTGCAAATCACTTACTGGACAAAGGACTCATGTCCAGAATATAAAAAGAACACTCAAAATTTAACACTAAAAGGGGGGGCGGAATCCCATTAGAAAATGGGCAAAAGACATGAAGAATTGTTGCAGCAAAGAGGAGATACAGATGACAAAAACAGCACATGACAACATTCAACATCACTAGCCATCAGAGGAATGCAAAATAGGACCATGATGAGCGATCACTGTATGGGGAGGCCGAGGCAGAATTTGGAAGGCAGAGTACTGGAGGGAGAGGAAGGAGCTACCAGGAAAAGAGCTCTGGAAATCTACAAAGAGATCCACTCGACTTTTTGGCTAAATATGAATCTGCACAGGGTAAAACCCAATAAAGCTGGGCAAGAACAACCACCAGGTGAAGAACATTTTCCAGGGAGCTTTAAGCCAAAGCGTTCTCAGAGATCATACAGGGCTAGGTACCATTTTCATTCCTACAAGCCAGAGTGGAGAGACTTTGTTGAGTACATGGGGGATTTAGTATAAACCCTGGAAGAGTCAAATCTTTAGTATGACTAAAATAACCCGAGAGTACAAAAATAATCTAGACTTGCCCTTGAAGATCTTAAAAAGCATGCTTCGAAAGGATTGAAATGAACCATCAGTATCTTAACTGCCTTCCAGAAAAAAGCTAACACTCTTAAAAGTAATGCAACAAAATACAGCACTGCTAAACATAAGACAGAAGGTGCCGTGAACAATAAAAAATTACTAGGTATATGAAAAGGAGAGAAAGTGCTACCCACAACTGGGGTGATGGGAGGGTGGCTGGGAAGCTAATGAGGAAAAAAAATCCAAATCACGTATATGATGAGAACATATCAAAGTGACAGGAGCCAACTTGAAGAGGAACCCGGTGAGTAGGTCTTTAAATAAGAAAACATGATAGCAATGGATTATAACATATAGAATTAAATAAACATCCATGAGTCCACACTAATGGAAATGAATAAACAGAAGAGAAAGATTGGCTCGTCTTTTCAGTAAAACTCCAATTTATAAATGTAGAAGAAATGATGGAAATAAAAAAATCACCATTTGGGAAATACCACATAATAAGTATTGCTAGCAAGAATTTTCAACAAATGCTAAAATTAGTGGGTCAAAATATGATAAGAAAGGAGATATTTGGTCTCAAAATACGTCCCCAGAAGATACTGATAATAAAAGAAAAAGACTTTACAGTGGATAAACCTGGCAGACTCTATAATGAGCAAAAGCTAAAAGGTAACATTATGAATAATAAGACATACTGATATCTTGTACCTCTTGATAAAATACCTAGGAAGGATACAACAAGACTTCTGCGGTGTTCTTGCCAAACTTGCATAACCTCAACATAATCATAAGAAAATATCAGACAAAGCCAAGTTGAGGAAGATTATGCAAAATAACACGACATAAGTGTCAAAGTCATGAGCTGTCTCAAATTGGGGGAGACTAGACTAAGAAAACATGATACTGAAATGCAAAGTGAGATCCTGGATTGGATCGTAGACCAAAAAGATGACATTAGAGGGGCAACTGGTGAAATTTGAATAAGGTCTGTAGACTCATAAATAGCTTTGAATCAATGCTAATTTCCTTGTTTGGATCACTGTGCTGTGGTTATGTGAGATGTTACAAAAATCCTACAGTCATCACCACACAAAATGATAAAGGATGAAATGCTTTCTCCCCTAAGATCAGGAGAATGTCCTTACCAGTTTTATTCAGTATTTTACTGAATACCCTATTCATTACAATAAGGTAAGAAAAATAAAAAGATATCCAGATTAGAGAGGAAAAATTAAAATGGTCTTTATTGATCATTGCCATGCTCATATACATAAAAAATCCCTGGAATTAGTAAGAGTTTAGCGAGGTTGCAGGATACAGTCTCAACATACAAAAATCTATTGTATTTCCATATATTACATATCAGCAACAATTAGAAAATGACGCAAGAGCAACCAAAAAATGAAATATTTAGGAATATATTAAAATACAGGCAAGATCTAAACACTGAAAATCTACAAAACACTCTTAAAATTTAGAAAGACTTCAAGACTTCAAGATACACCATATTTATGGGCCAAAAGACTAATTTATTTTTAGATTTTATTTATTTATTTGACACAGAGAGAGCACAACGAGGGGAAGCAGCAGGCAGAGGGAGAGGGAGAAGCAGGCTCCCCGCAGAGCAAGGAGCCCAATGCGGGGCTTGATCCCAGGACCCTGAGGTCTTGACCCAAGCCAAAGGCAGACAGTTTTCCAACTGAGCCACCCAGCCATCCCTAAAGCACTAATTATTATTAAAATATTAATTTTCCCCAAATTGATCTCAGATCCAATGTAATACCTATCATTATCTCCAGCAGCCTTTTTGTAGAAATTGATAAGCTGACTCTAAAAATTATATGGAAATGTAAAGAACCTATAATAGAATCTGGAGAACTTAGACTACTTGATTTTGTTTTATCATAAAGCTATCGTAATCAGCAGAATGGAGAATTGGCTTAAAGTTAGCCATGCAGGGGCGCCTGGGTGCCACAGAGGTTAAGCGTCTGCCTTTGGCTCAGGGCATGATCCTGGCGTTGTGGGATCAAGCCCCACATCAGGCTCCTCTGCTATGAGCCTGCTTCTTCCTCTCCCACTCCCCCTGCTTGTGCTCCCTCTCTCGCTGGCTGTCTCTATCTCTGTTGAATAAATAAATAAAATCTTAAAAAAAAAATAAATAAAGTTAGCCATGCAGATCGACGGACTATAAAGTCCAAAAATGGGCTCCATTCATATATGGTCAGTTGACTTTCAACAAAGATGCCAAGATAATTCAATAGAGGAAAGGGGAGTCTTTTCAATAAACGATGCTGGAACAACTAGATACTCTTAAGTAGGTGGGTTAAAAAAAAAGAAGAATCATCTCAACCCTTACCTCACACGACACACAAAAATTAACTTCGGCTAGATTACAGAATGTTTTTAACAACTTTACTCATAATAGCCAAAATTTGGAAACAATCCAAAAAAAACCAAGTAGATAAATAAAGTCCTGTGTATTCAAACAATGGACAATCACTCAGCAATAAAAAGGAACTAGTGATAAATGTGACAACATGAATCTCAAAAACTTTATGCTGAGCAAAAGAAGTCAGACACACAAGAGAACATAGCACATAATTCTGTTTCTATGAAGCCCTAGAAAACGTAAATATTGACTGTGCCGAACAGCAGCAGGTCAGTAGGGCTGGGGCTGGGTGGTGGGCATTAACTGCAAAGGGACATAAGGAAAATGCCATTTACCAGGAATTGTAATGATTACAAAAGCGTAAACCTTTGTCAAAGCTCTTCAGACGGCAGGTGTTAAATGACCATATTTTACTGTATGTAAATCATACCTCAATAAAGTTGATCTTTAAAAATTAACTATGAATATTACAATTTTCTGCTCATCCTTGCAACCTCATCCCCTGTATCTGTGGCCCTCAAAACGTTGGTGTGCATTGCTCACCTGGGAGGCTTAATTAAAAATTCATCTTCCCAGGCCCATGCCCAGGAGTAGGTGGGCAGCCTGGTACTTGACATTTGAGACAAGCATCCTGGACAATTCTGAATCAGGTGTCCTCAGACCACACTTTGGAAAACAGGCCCTAAGCGGACTTTGGCATTAGATTTTTCTCCTGGATCAGCCTCCGGCCATGTGTGACCATCAGGTAAGAGCCCTGGATGCCCGCAGGCCCAGCATTTCCAATGGAGGCTGCAGCTGCCACTGGAGCTCATCATGGCAGACAGTGTGGTATCCTCTCTTCAGAGAGAGGCTGTCTGGGTTTTAATCCCAGCTTAAGTGACTGATCAAGCCATGCTTGCCCATGGTTTCAGAAATGCTGTTCAGTATGTGCTGCCCTGTCACCCTTTCTAGCTGGCAAGGAGGACCAACGGAAAGTTCTTAAATAACTGCCGTCAGCTTTGGCAGTTGCTAGGCTTACCCCGCCCCCGCCATGTTGCCAGGGCAACCAGGCCATCTCCCAGAAGCCCTCAGGGGTGCTGCTCCCCTCCCTGAGGCAGGACAAGGCTTGAGCTGAGGAGAAAGTGAAGTGGGTAGTCCCTTCAAGGGTTTAGGGACCCGGGCCCTAACACAGGGTCCCATAAATGCAGGAGCCTCCTGAATCTGTCTTTCAGAAGTTGGGTCACAAGAAGGCCTCAGAGCTGTTGCCAGCCCTGGGAGGAGCCGCCATCAGAGGCGACCGCTGAGGAGAAAGTCCTTCTGCTCAGTCCCTCAGGGAAGAATGCTTTGCCACCATGGGTCCCCAAGTGGGGTGAGCCCAGGTTTCTCACAGAGGGAGTAGATGGAGGGGCATGGGGAATGGTAAGATGGGGATTCAGCAGAAGATCCCAGTGGACCTATATAAATATATGAAGATAGAAGGAGATCACAGCTCGTTAGCACAAAAGCGGGTGGAGGGTGGGGAGGGAGTAGAGGTACAACAATCCCAAAGAATCAGCCTCAGGAGGCCGGAGGAGCCAGGCACAAAGTGCGGCTCTGGGCTTGTTGGCAGCGAAAGCAGAGAAGGGAGCACAGGGGTGACAGCGGACTCCTGGACTAGTAGAAGGAGCATCGGTACTGATTTTTCAGGAAGGGAAATTGCTTTCCTGACTCCTGAGCAAGGCAGCAAGCCCTGGCCCCTCCTATGTCCTCACACTTGAGATAGGGGTTCAGTATCCGCAGCAAAGGGAACTCTTAGTTCAAAGAGAGGATAGTGAGGGGTTCCAAATCAAGGACAATGAGGAACAGTTTAGCTCAAAAGGTAGGAGGGGTTGACCCGAGGCTATTGCCTTGAAGCTGCTGAAGCCTAACCTCGGGCCCGCTCGCAGGACCTCTCCTCACGCTCGCAGGACCTCTCCTCACGCTCGCTCCCTTTCTGCCGCCCATCCAGGGCACACCGTCTAAACTGGATTTTCTGCTTTTACTGATTTTACAAACTCAAATCAATTTGTGGGCACAGACGGAAATCTAGAATCAAAAGCAAAAGCAGTGAGCGCTGTACGTTGGGAAGTTAGCCTGGGAAGCATCTGGATCTCCCTTCGGACCATGCATTGCTGGAGAAGCCAGGAAGGAGCTGGCAGGCAGGACCAGGAGCGCGAGAAGTGCCTCATCAGTGGCTGTGGAGAGGGGTCCAAGGGTTAGAGGCTGGTGGGTCAGGCAGGAGGATGAAGTTTAGCCTCTCCCACTTACTGTCAGTCTTAAGGCCTAGTTGCTGTTCCCTCCCCTGCAGCGTATAGCCAGGATGACCTGCTGGGATGTGGGGGTAAGTGGGCTCACATGCCAGGTACAGGAGTACTCTGTTACCTAACCAAAATGCCTCCTTTTTCATAGCCCTTCGGACTTGACCCTCCCAGCAATATGTACCTTGATCCAAGGATAAAAGCTTCCCTGCCTCTGCTCCATCCAGGAGCTCATAAGGTTTGCACAAAATACATGGCAACATAATCTTGAGGATCTGATCCAAACGGAAGTAAAGAGAACAGGAGCCAATAGCGCGCTTTGAGCGTGTTTCCAGTCCTATTATAAGATACGAGCAAGCACACTCAGTCCCACAGGTCAGGGAAGCAGCACGTGAGAGTTACCAATGGTAAGGAACAGAGACGGGTGCAGCTTTCAATGGGGGCTGGAAGTTTCCCAAAAAAAAGGAGATCTTTAAGAGAAATAATGCAAAGTTACAAATACAAAATAAGGCCCAGAGCTTGGGAGTGGGGGCCCCTCAAGGTTAAGATCCAAGAACTTCAGGGTAAATCGCCTATGCTCTTGAGAGCGGCTGGTGAAGGTGTTAATGAGATAGGACTTGAGTCTGGTGAGCCTCGATGGGTGGGCAGGATTTGGAAAGACCTGTGTGGCAGGATGAACAAAGAGATTGAAGAATGCCAGAGGGCTGCCAGGGAGCCAGGGGCAGACCAGTCCGGCTGGACAGAAACTTGGCAAAGCGCAGTTGGAGAGACGAAGGCAAGGAACCAGCTAGTCAGCCTGGGGAGGCCTGAATGGCATTTCACTGGCGACAGGAGCCATGGACTTTTTTTTTTCCCCTCACATGTCGCTGAGTGACCTGAATAAAATGTTTTGGGACTACTATTCCAGCTGTGTTGTTTTAAGACAATGAAGCAGGGGGCTTTCTTTCTTTTTTTCTTTTTTCTTTTTTTTTACAAGAGTCTAGGGTTTGGGGGGACAAGGGCTGGCATCTAGGTTGTGGTTGTGTGGAAGGGAGTAAAAGGACATAACCACCTTATTGGGCTTTGGTGGTTTAGGGCCCAAGAGCGGAAGGACTCCAAGATGACTAGAGTTTCTGCTGAGTGTTAGAGAAGAGCTGAACCAGGATGCCAAGGTCAAGAACAAGGATAGATTTGAAGGGGAAAATAGAAGGATTTTAGACATTTGGACTTGAGGTGATGGAGGAAGTACGGATTTTGAGATGGTCATCTGACACCTGGGAAGTGCGGAATGGAGAAGTCTCGTTCAGTAAACAGAGCAGCCATCCATCCATCCATTCATTCAACACGCATTTGTTGGTAACCTCTGCCACACCCAGCCCTGCGTTGGGTGTCAAACGGTGTAAGAGGCGAAGTGTTCCCTCCCTTTTTTTTTTTTAAGATTTTATTATTTATTTGACAGAGATAGAGACAGCCAGCGAGAGAGGGAACACAAGCAGGGGGAGTGGGAGAGGAAGAAGCAGGCTCATAGCAGAGGAGCCTGATGTGGGGGCTCGATCCCATAACGCCGGGATCACGCCCTGAGCCGAAGGCAGACGCTTAACCGCCGTGCCACCCAGGCGCCCCTGTTCCCTCCCTTTGGATAATTAAATTTAGGCTCTCAAGAGAGAAGAAGAGGAAAAAGTAGCAATCGAGTTAATTCGGCCACTTGTTCCCACTCCGCTGCCAGTTGATTAAGGCAGGGTCTGTTGGGCATAGAATGAACAATCCAGAAGTGGGGGAGCTGGCTGTGACGTTTGTCACCCTGTTGTCTTCCAGAAAGTATTTGACTCCACTGACCTGTGGATCCCTTTACCACATGGATACCCCTTTACTTCTCTCCTACCCTGCTTGTGTTCCTTCCTGAAGGACTTGTTTGAAGAGAACGGTGTTCCCAGAGCCCACAGCTGTACTCTGGTCAAGTGTCCTGGAGTTTTCGAAATGTGTAGTAAAGACAATAAGAGGGGTTCACAGAATGGAGAAATCCCTAAGAAAGGAGGGACAGTTAGGGCCACCACACTCCTGGATTCCAGAGGATGTGGGGCTGAACCTGAATCCTAAATGGTGAAGGGGTTTGCATTAGTGAAGTGGAAGGGGAAGACAGGCCCTAAGAGACACAAGTACAAGCCGGCTTCATCTCATAGAAAGTACCTGATCTGATTTGGGGACAAATCCTCTTTAACCGGTAAAACCTTGGCTACAGGGAGGAAGCAGCGGCTTCCCCATCACTGCCGTGTTAAAAGCAGGGGCGCTGTTCCCTGGGAAGGTGCTGTAGATTCCATGGCACACTTGCCTGACTCTTCTCGGGCTGTTCCCTGCGTCCGAAATGGCTTCACCAAGAAGCGAGCACCAGAAACTAAAGAAGGCGAAACAAGTCGAGGTGGGCAGACAGAAGGAGCGACCGGGTCCAGGGAGGAATAGGCTCCAAGATATTAAATGTCAACTCCCAAATTCTGACTCAAAGACGTTTTCTTGGTAGCAAGCTTGTCCAGCGCTATTTTTGCCGTGCCTTAAAATGAATAGGTGGTCTTGTGTACGTTTTTTTAACTTCTATTGTTGAAGTGTATGTTTCCATTTACATAATGCCCTTTCTGGAACATTCTATGTGAATGTGTATAATATATATTTTAATGTAACACATGAATTTTAGGTATTTCAGATCCAAAGAGCCACGGTTGAGGGCAATTTGAAACCCGCTGGGCTTGATTTCCCTCTTAATTGCCCATCAAGGGATGTGTCTCTTAAGAGACCCTTTAAGAAAAAAAAAAAAATTCCCTGCTTCCCTTCAAAACCTACCTCAGAGATGGTCGTATCCCCATAGAAGCCCCATATGAACTACCGTCGCTCTGTGTCTCCTTGGCTGCCTTTTGCTCTTACGTTTTCTTTGCCTCCCATGAATAAAGGATTACAAGAAAGCTCAGGAAGAGGAAAAAGTAGCAATCGAGTTGATTTGGCCACTTGTTCCCACCCCGCTGAGAGGACAAGATACCCTGAGGCTGTGTGTGGTCCCCCCATAAATGGCCGCGTCCCAGACCAACCAATGAGAAGAGCTGGGCCCGTCTTGGTCAGCGAAAGCGCACACCCACTCAACCGGAGATAAGGGGAGGGCTAAGGCCCCAGGGGCTTTGCCTGTAACTTCTATTGCCAGTAGGCACGGAGCGAAGCTTCTGGTCCTGACCCCTGAAGCGTTCTCCCACTGAAGAATCCTACCCTCCTCACTGCAGGGAGAAGCTTGCTCACGCTTAAAGCTACTCATCATTGGGAATGGGAACAGGACCTGAGATAGGAAGTAGGACCTCTCCGTTCATTGACTATGAAATATTTCAGCAAACTGAAAAATATTGAAGATGAATGACCGTATGCCCTCTACCTAACTGGAGCAAATCCTACTATTTTCCTTTTTCCGGTTCAGATCTTTTTTTCTGAAAGTAAAACGCTACTGATGTCTATAAGGCTTCTGTTCTGGTATTGGGGACACACAGGATAACCTGAAGAGCTTCCTGCAGCAAAACACCTAGAAAATACTCGGTACAAGTTATACCATATAATTGTAATGCATAGTGGAGCTTGAAAGAAGGCAAGGGGTATTCCCCCGGGTCAGAACACCCAAGAGAACAGAACAACATAAGCAGCTGCTGTTGGCTGCCTGTGGTGGGAAGACGTGCTAGCAAGGGTCTTCAATGCCCACACATGGAGAGGAGACCGTGGACTTGCTAGGGGGAGCTGGGAGTAAGATACTCCTCACACAGACAACGTTGGGACTCTCTCAAAATAATACTTACTCTCGGATAAAGTGAAAATCAGAAAAGTTCCCATAGGAAGACAAGGGAATCTGTCTGAGTCCGGATTCTGCATAGAAAAGCCTCCCCCAGAGAATTCTTAACCAATTTCAAGGACTCATAGGCTTTGAAGTTTAAATTCATGCTCCACTCATATCTGGGGAACTAAAAAAACTGACACTGAGCTGGTGATACCCTTAGGTTACCTGGCATAAGCAAATGAAATATCTCGTACAGGACCCACCCACAAGTCAGGGCTCACAGGGGCCCCACAGATAAAACCCTTCTAAAGATGAGCTCATAGTCCCAAGAGGTAATACACTTAAAGGAACAACTCACTGCTTTGCTTGTATTTTTTTTCTGCACTCTTTCAGCTATAAGATACTCCTGCTGTATGATACCAACTGTTCCATTATGCAGCAGAATGAGGCCTTAAGAACTGTGTGCCCCTCTGCTATCTTGTTCCTTCCCTCCCTGAGAATGACCACTAAAATTCCTGATAACTCCCAAGCACCATTTTTTACTTAAGCTACTCTGAGTGATTCCATAAGTAATATATACATTTGTTTGCAACCCCAAGCTTACAGATGAGGAAAATGAAGCTCAGTTACGAAGGCCTGCGAGCCAGCTCGTGTCAGAATTCAGTAGAATTCAGCGGGTCCATTGATTCCTGGGCTCCTACTCTTTCCACTTCACTATTTTGCTTTTCTCTTTCTTACAGCCAGTATTTGCAATATTAAAACTAATCTGACTTCTCTGATAATACACCGACAATATTTGAGAGAAAGCACCTGAGAAGTCAGTCTGTTTTAATAGGTATGACTAGTTTCCAAGATAGATGATCTCTGATTGGATGATTGTCACTTGATTGTCCATCAGATCATGTTTGATGTAGAGACTTGAGGAGAGCTGTGTCGGGATTACAGTTTGAAGTCCATTTAGAGGGGGAAAGCCACGTGTGATCAAAAATGACCACTGAAGATCTCCTAAATCACGTGGAAGCTGAAAAACGCAGGGGTGGTGGGTGGTGGAAGGACTGGGGGGACAAGGACAGCATAAGTCAAGGACTCTGTGTTCTGCTGGGAGCCCGTTGCTAAGTGAAGTGCACATTCCACAGTCTTGACAGAGGTCAAGTGTCCCCCGCGACTGCGTGGAGGGGTGCGGGACCCTCCTGGTGTCAGCATCACCAGACGGTTGGCAGCATTTCAAGGGCAGGGCCCATGTCTGATTTAATACCTTTGTATCCTGAGCACTCAGAAAGGAATATGGCACTCTGCCAGCGTCCGTGAAAAAGTCCCTGGATGATGCATTATCTGGGCAACACGGCAGGGTCAGGCCAGAGGAGAGGAGGTGACGGCCACTCCCCTGGCCCAGGATAACCAGCAAATCCCCAACTCTGTGAGAACACTTTGAAGGCAGACAGGTGAGAGAAAGCGAAGAGTGAGAGACATGAGGTGGGGAGGCTCTGAGCTCTCCACCCACCACGATAGGGCTGGCAGTCCAGCTGGAGACCCCGGAACGGCCGTCCCACTGATGGTATTGCCCCCCTTCTCATGGCCCACACACATATCCCCACCCCTGGGCTCACATTTGCTCCCCACTCTTTGCAGCTACGAGCTACTCCAGCTGTGCGCCAGCACGTCCTCCCCTGCAGCCTTCTACTTGCCCCATCTACTGCAGCTGCCAGGAAGATTCTGCCATTGCCCAGGTGCTGATGCTATGTGCCTGGAGAGCAGAGCCCCGAGCCCAGGGCTGCCCCGGGGAGGAGGGGCCCTGCAGGCTAAAGTGCAGGTAGGCATGTGTGCCTGGAGAGCAGAACCCAGAGCCCAGGGCTGCCCCGGGGAGGAGGGGGCCTGCAGGCTAAAGTGCAGGCAGGCATGTGGGCTCGGGTTCAGGGCCTCTCCCTACTCCAGACGCTGTTGGCAGGGTGACTGTCCTGGCCAGGGCCCCACGTCCTCTCACCTCCTACTGAGTCTCTCTGAGTGACTGCTCTCCTGCCCTTGCAGGAGGCCCCTCCCAGCCACACACCCTGGCCTCTTTCAAAACAGTGCTTACTGATAGTGAGGCCAGAAAGCTAAGGCAGGAAAGTGGGGAGGTAAGGGGAGAGCATTTCTGAGTTCTGAAACAGACAAACTGAAATATCAGCTCTAACCTGGCATAAGCTCTCTCCAACAAAAATCTGTATAAGCCCCCTCATCACTGTGCAATCCTTAGACTCACTTCTAGGGGAAAAAAAAACCACATTTCTCTCTGTCAACCATGAATTACCCTGCATTCTCCCTTCTACACCCTACAGTTCTGCCATCCCTACCCACTCTGCTCCTTCCTGGTCTTTCCACTGGCACCGAACTGCCCTCACTGACCTCACCCAGAGCCTCTGCCAGTGCAGAGCACACCCTGCCCACCCACGCTGTTCCTCACCCAGGACATAGCAGCTCCCCTGGGAAGACTTCTCCAAATGGCTCCGGCAGACTAACGTAATTTTCTGTCCCCATACGCAGCATTTCCTTTTGTAGTCTTTGTCCTTTGAGGATCCCTGAAGTGACTTTTAAAAACGAAAGAAAAGACACAAGCCACTAAAACTTGTGAGCCCTTAGGAAACTCCTCCCCCAGGGCTGCGGGGCAGACAGACCCGTCTCAAAGGGGTACATCTGACCAAGACTCAACCCAACTCACAAGGAATCCCTTTCCCCAAACAAACAATCCACCATCTCACCCCAGCTCTGCGCTCTCCTCTGACTACCACAGCACCCACCACCTCAAATGGTGCTGGCAAGGAAGGGCTCTCTCTGCAGAGATGGGCTCCAACGCTTGCCCCAGCCACACTGACCCTTTGGTCCAGGAGCGCCCCATCCCCATCTCCTGCTGGTGACACACCCTCCGCCCAGACACACTGAGGGATCCTGACTACACAAGCCAGCTTGGCCCTTGGGTCCCTGCCCCACGTCCAGCATAAGCAGGACAGCAGGAAAATCCCACGATTGTAAGCATCCCCCACACTCAGCAGAGGAAAGGGACAAAGCATTCTAAACCCAGGGAGTGGCGCCACACGGAAAACCCTCGTCCCACGGGGAAGGCAAGAGGGTGGGCAGCGGTCTCGGCAGAGCTCTACCGTGGCGCCCAGGCCCTGATGCACGGCCAGCTGGCACGCCTGTCTCCCCACAAGGCTGTGAGCTCCTGGGGACAGGGACCATGTCTTATTCACCTTTGCTCCCCTGTGCCTGGCACGTGCACCTGTTGCGTGAATAAAAGCAATGAACGGCACCTGAAAAAATGGTCCACTTAGGAACCAGTGAGGGTGCGACCTAAGAAGTGCGGATTCTCTCATCAAACATCCACCGTCCACTGGCATTGAGTTGGACCTCTTCATTTAAGAAGCGATGGGATTTAGGGGGGAACCAGCAACTGGGACCACCCAGCCCATCATGAAGACAGGCTATCTCAGACATTGAACAGAGGGAACCCAGCTTCTGAGAGTCACCAGGGACCACCTCTCCCTTCGTGTGCTCTTACCGGAGCCCTTCCCATAGGTCAAGGCCTATTTCAAACACGCTTTTGCCGGGAAGCCCGCCTGAGGTCCCCCGCACCACCCGTCCCCGCCCGACAAAAGGAGCTGGCCTTTGTCTGACCTCCTGGAGCCTGGTGCCCAGATGGGCCACTCAGGTGTGGAGACAGGACAAACATCAGGAAACAAACCAAACAAAATGAGTGTCAAATAAATAACCAAGGAGTCAGTGCCTTGTTATTTTGTTTGAGTCTCTTGTTTCCACAGCTGAACTAAAGCTCCTTAGATTAAGACCATGGTCTCCCCATATCTCTCCACAGCTGCCCACGCTGGACTGGGCCTAGCAGTCTGCCAGTGTGTCTGCACTGCCTGAGCACATCTGTCTCCAGTGCTAGGTCCTAAATGGGAGCCTACCATATGCAAGCGAGCCTACCACAAACCCCCACTCCCTGTTTAAGGAAGAGGCACCTTTGCAGTTTCTTCTTTTTGCAAACGACAGTGCCGCTGACCACACCTTTCTGTCAGTAAAGAAGGTGAGCCCCGTATCTTCAAATCCCAGCTTTAGCACTTTCTATTTAGGAGATCTAGGGCCAAGTTATTTCTATTTCCATCCTGGGTTTCCTCATTTATTAAAGGAGAGTAAGAATTTTTCTAGGTCATTGTGAGGATACAAACAAGACACACCAAGGATCTGGCACATGGTAGGCCCTGAATTATCATGAATTCACCGTTTAGAGCAAATAGCATCAGCTAAGCACGCTCGCTGACCAGCAAAGCTCCAGAATGCTGCTGCCCCATCCTGATTTCCCCGCCAGCGCATCCTCACACTAGAGGTTAGCAAGGCAGCCTTGCTTGCAGAAGGGACAAGAGCCCCCATAGGTTATGCTAGGCCGGGTCACCTGGACTGCTCTTTTTCCTTTAGTGATTTTTCTGTCTAATGGCTTCATGTCGGGCTTAGTATATCTGCCCCAAACAATCCTCTCCAAACCGGAGTCTAATATCCTGGCAGTTGAAAAACACTTGATAATAAAATGGACCTACACTAAGAACCAAGATAAGCCCCAAGCGCCTGGAAGGGTTTGGTTTTTTTCATGCAGTGTCTTCAACATTAGTGCCTGGGTTCTGGGGCATCTATTGCTATCATACATCCCCCCCCACACTGTTTTTTCTTTTACCATTTCAGATAACCGAGGTTGCTAGGTTAAAGAATCTCTCTACAAATGAGATGTTGTTGCTAAATATTTTCAGCTATGCTACAGAGATCCTAACCTTCAGAAAAAAAAAAAAACCCGTATTAATGGTATAGAAAAGTTCAAACAGACCTGAACCTATCCCAGAGATAATAAAGGGTGAGGTGTTGTCAGAATAGCATACAGGGGAAGGCGCTCCAAGCACAGAGAGCACACTTCTGGCTCCAGGCCACCAAAGGTGTGAGCTGGAAGCTGTGCCCTAGACTGGAACACTTATTATAAGGAGATATCAGAGAGGGCAGTTCCAAAGCTATGGAAAAAACATCAGACAGTGGTTTAGGACATGGAATGGGAATGCCACCAAGAAAATAATTCATTAAAGAACAATTTCTTCTTTCTTCTGTACCAGAGGCATATATCATTTCTCATCAGAGGTCTTTTTTATCGTTTGAACCCCTCACAACAACAAAAGGGGAGGTCGTGGTTGTTTTTTATTAATTTGAATGGTCAATATAATAAGTTAAAAAAAACCAAGGAAGTCAGTTTTTAATCACAACTTTAAGCTGTGCACCATTCAGGGGCACCTGGGTGGCTTAGTCGGTTAGGCGTCCAACTCTTGATTTCGGCTCAGATCGAACCCTGCATTAGCTCCATGCTTAGTAGAAAGTCTGCTTGAGGATTCTCTCTCCCTCTCCCTCTGCCCCTCCCCCGGCTCTCTTGAACTCTCTCTCCAAAATAAATGAATAAATCTTTCTTTTTGAAAAAAGAATCACTTAAAGACTCTCTCCTTGCTGTTACCAATCCTAAAGTACCATAAAATTTTTGCTGATCTCAGTTTTCAGTCTGCCTTAAAACACTTGAGCCTAGATCCAAAGCTTCACAATGACCCGACTTCCTACTTTCCCTTTCTGGGACACTGCTAAGATCATCTGAGTGTTTGCTCTTACTGCAGTGAGTTCACATAAACTTGTCTGTTTGTTTTTTAAAGAGCAAGTAATACAATACATACGGTATGGCCCCAGGTATGCGTAAGAAGATGCATGTAGATGCATTGAGAAAGACCTGGGCAGGTGCCCACCAAACCCTCACAGCAACCATACGGGGAAAAGAATGGGCTGAAAGCCTCTGGGAACAAAGGGGGACTCTCTTTCTTCACACTATAATCCTCTGTGTTATCTGAATGCCCACAATAAGCAAATATTATCTCTGTGATTTAAAAATCCAATGTCGAAAAGAATGAAAAATTGAAGCTATGAGTTCAAAGGAATATGTTTGACTCAAAATGTATCATGGGTCAGAATGAATTTTTTGCTGATCAGTATAACCTAGGCAGGGAAATGTTTTATTTTTACAGAATTTTGTTTAAGTCGTCAAGTATAGGAGTCATAATCAGACTCTCATTCAGCCCACCCTTAGGAGAAAATGAGCCAGTGGGGTGGGAAGGCCTGCCCCTACTGCAGAAGGGCCTTGGGATGAAGGCAATGGGGTGCCGGCCCTGTGCTCACGCTCAGGAGCCAAGTACAGGGGACACCGGAGCAAGGCCCAGCCCCAGTCCGAGTGGAGCAGCCACAGGCAGGCCCTCCTCTGCTTGGTCAGACCACACTCTGAGACCCAGTCAACCTCTGAGCAACTTTCCCTACGACCCCAGCTCAACCCATCCTAGTCCAGGCCAAGAGGCCTCGCTACCATCCCATCACGTGCCAGCTGACCTAACCAAAGGGTGGACAGCCTGGGTCATCTTGGCCATGGACTCCTCTCCAAACTCCACATGGTCAAGGACTCCTCAGGAGGCTGACTGCTCTCCTAGGGGCATCATCCACAATCCCATTCCCCAAATCCCATCTTTACAGATGGTAAAACTGAGACTCAAAGAACTTGGGTGGCTCCGGCCAAGGTCACAGTGATTCAGCGGAGGCAGTACCCTTTCAATGCGGACTCCATTGACTTGAAAAAAAAGGAAAATCTCTGGCACTTTGAAGAGATTTCTGTACTCAGAAAATACCTTAATGCTTTGTACAAGGAAGAAAACTTCAAATGGTTTACTCAGTACACATGCCCTAAGCCAGGTGAGAATTCCCACTCCTCCCTACAAGCAGTTTAGTCAGGCTTTCTAAGGAAGCCAGGCCAGCGGTTGTCCTTCTGTCTCTCTCAAGAAGGCAGCCTTGGGTGGGATGGCACCGACAGCCCCGTGCGCTGTTTCTTCTAGTTCCGAGGAGTGTCACTGAGACTTCGTGAAGAAGTCGTTGTAGTCATTTTGAATGAGTAGGTGTGAATCGGCCCTCCTAGGCTGTGTTCTCAACCTCCCCCCGAGAGGGTTCGTCTTCAGGGACTCAAGTATGCATTGCCGAGAGTCAGTGTGGAAAGAACGTGAACTCGGCCTCCTCCTGGGTTCTCTCTGGTGGAAGCAGTCCTGCCCTGGGGACTGAGCAGCTCAGAGAGCAGGCGGAAGAGCTCCACGCGCAGGCTGAGGGGCGGCCTCCCTGAAAGGATCCCTGCAGGAACATCTGGGGAGGGGTCTGGGATCCTGTGGGAGCCCCCCCCCCCGCCGCCGGACTAGTCGTGTGTGTGCGGGCAGGGAGCTGCAACCTGCAACCCCAGCCAGGAATGGGACTGGGGCGAGGGAGGCAGGATCGGGGACCTGTGTCCAGACAGTCCACAAGCCACTCCTTACCCTGCTTGGCGTCTCAGTGCCTCATCACACTGCTAAACGGATGCAGCGGCCGGAAAGTTCTCCCCCAGACTGAGCCGCAACGGCCGCAACCTCCCCCCGGGAACGTCTGTCCTTGGGCCTGGTTCTGATAGTACTGCAGATATTGGAAGCCAGGCATCACGTCCCCCTTAAACATCTTTGGACTCCTCCTCCGGGTCTGCCATAGGGCTGAAGTGTGTAACGCCTTCAAAGGGCAGCGCAGGGGCTCAGGGAATCTGACTGCCTGTGTCTTACCTCTGTGCGAGCCCTTGGCCTGCTCCAGGGGTCAAGGTGACAGCACGTTGTGTAGCATTTTCATGTAGACTTACTCCTGACTTCCTGCCCTCTAGATTAATAGGCCAGCCCAGGGTCTGTCCTGGGGACTCCTTATGCTGCCTGAGACCTCCTGGAGGCTGCCCCGCCTGTTTCCCTGGCCTCCCAGGGCAAGCATCAGGAACCCGCCGGAGTACTTTGCTGCCATCGTCTCCGCTGCTTCTATGCAGTGCTGCTGCCGGCCACTGACCCCAGACAGGGAGACACAGTCTTGCCCACGAATAGGATGGTGTTCTTGATGGTTCAGATCCCCGCTGCCGTCGCAAGCTGGAGCTGTGAGTCTGCAGCCGCTCAGCCGCTGTGTCCCACCCTCAGGACTCTCCCACGGGGCCAATCCAATTCCTCACCATGACGACGCCTCCCGGATGTCGTTTCTTTGCAGCGGCCCTCAGCTGCCCATGCAAAGGCCGAGCACTGTTCCAAGGGAACCTGCCTCTCCGGAGGAATGCACGGAACCACACGCCTCTGGGAGCTGGGAGTTTTGTTGGAGAACCGCTACCCCCACCACGCAAGGCTGTCCACTCAGATCACGTGGACACAGCTAAGGGGGGTTTCTCGGGAGATTCTTCCCCAAGCAAAGATCCTGACTCGGGTTCCTGCCTACACACAGAAGTAGCAGGATGCTTGAAAATTGCAGCTTGGTTGAGAAAACATTTGAAAAATAGTGCTTCATCCACCAGACAACACCTATAGGTCTTTATTTCTAGCAGGTCCCTTCTAGTTAACGTCCAAAAACATTTTCTTGAAAATGGTTCCTTAAAAGGCATCTCTTCCAGTCAATAGTGTCCACTCTGGAAATAGACGGCCTCCCAATCCTGCCTCTAGGGCATGGGGAATGGGGGGTAGGAGGGAAGAAGGTACCATGCTGGTGAGTTCCCAAAACTGAGGAACCTCCTGTGAGATGACATTGGAAGTACTGGGGTCCTTGTCCTAACTGAACAGATGCCTCCCTCTGTCTGCAGATGGGGCCACAATGACTAGTCCATAGGGTCATGGTGTAGTAAACGGTCCCACACTCCTCCCTGGTCCTGCCTCTATGCTGAAGTGAACATCGGCAGGGCCAGCTGTCTCAAGCCCCCAGCCATGGCATAAACCAGCCAGCACAGACACCGCCCCAAGGGCTCACACGCCCTCTAGGTAGGACGTAAGGAAGGTAGAAAGGCAGCTGTCCTGACCTAAGGAGGTCCTACAGCTAAGGGTAACTTCAGAGCCCACGGTGCTCCGCAGGGCTGGCTGAGTTTGGGGACAGGCTCCACGTTCTGTGTGGTTCCCCTTTCCTCCGGCTCCCCTTTCCCTTAGCAAAGCTGCGTGCCTTGTTGGATCAGTGCGCCGACCGTCTTCTGCAGACATGGGTCCTCCTCCCAGGCCTGGCCCAGTCACCAAAGTCTGGGATGGGGACGGATGTCTTCTCAATTGCCTGGCAGGCATTCTAGGAAAGGCATTCAGAGCACAGACTCTGATTAGCTGTATGACCTTCAGCGAGTTCTCAACTTCTCTGTGCCTCAGTTTCCCCATCTGTAAATGGGAATAACAGTACCCACCAAATAGTGTTGCAAGTTAATATCCGTGAAGCACTTAGGGAAGGATGGCACAAAGTAAGGACCATAAAGCTCTGTTACCACTACTGTTACTCTTCCAGCTTTCTCCGGACACCATAGTCCCTCACCCCTCTAGCTGTCCACGGTTGATGTACAACTAGTTGAGGATCTCTCCTTCGACACCTAGAGACCAGCGAGACTCACCCACCCTTACCCAAGATCCCACCTCTCTCACACGTCTTGCTGTCCTGGCGTAGAAGTGTTGACAAGGGATGGGAGGCAGCACCCGGCCTCCAGAGGCCCACAGGCTGACGCTCCTGAGCCTGCAGTTGCAGGGACGTCAGGGAGGCAGGGAGAGCACCCCTTCGAGGCAGCAGAAGCACCTGAGGGCTCTGAGAGCTTGGGCAAGGCTCAGGGTCCCGACTCCTAACGGATAAGGCTGGGACCAGATACCTCTGATTTTCTTTAAGTACTGAGAGCTTAGGATCTGGCTCATTCTAAGGATTTCTGGTTTCTTAATGTATCTTTATAATCCAGAACCTCAATTTAGGGACCATGGAAAATGCCCAATAGAAGACGAAACCCTCGGCAGGTATGAGGGCTTAAAATCTGAGTGAATTAAAATCAGAGTCATAAAAATGAAGCTCTCCACATAAATGGGCTTGTTTTCCAGATGACCGAACCTCGCATTTCTAAAGCACCAAAACCTGGAACTCAGAACTGTAGAACGGTAGGAAAGACAACCTCCTCATCCTCTTTTAAGGCAAATTTCTGGGGAAACCAAGTTACAAATTGTATTTTAACAAGTGGCAAATGGAGAAGAGCCCACTTGGGCGGTAAAGCTGTGATGGGAAGCACAGAGGCCGCTGCTCTAATGGGGGGGGGCTAGAGGCTCCCCCCTCAGGGGCTTCCGCGGCCCTTGCAAGGGGACTGCATGGGCCCTGACCCCGCAGCTGGCAGCGCTGGGCTCTCCACCCGAAGCTTGGTTACATGGGGACGTGTGGTCTACATATTTGTACTCTGCATACGTTGTGTACCTGCGTGGCATTTCCCAGTAATGGGGGATTCCGAGCGGTAGCAAACAAGTCACTTGGGCAGTTTTCATAACCATTGTTTGCCTATACTTCTTGTGTGCAAAGAGGCCAGCTCAAAAGCCACCCCTCATTTCGTCAACGAAGATGCGTCACCCAATCTCCTTCAAGAGAACCTTCTGGAGGCAGAGCTCCCCCCAAGACTGACTGCTTTCTGCAACTGCCCCTGCAAGCCCCAAGGCTACGCTTCCCCTAGGCTGCGCCCCTGGCAGTGACTGAGCACAGCAGAGGTAGTCGTCCTGGCCGGCTCCTCCCAAGTAAATGCGAGGCTCTCCTAGCACCTCCCAAATGCTGCTTTTGCTCCCGGCCCTTGGCCCGGTGGAGATTTTCTCAGAATTGCACTGCAGTTTGAGGCTTTCCTCTGTCCTTCCTTCCCTCTCTCCCTTCACAGGTGTCAGCTCAACCTGCCTCCAGCTGAAGGCTTCTCTGCACGCCCAACTCCCTCCCCGTTTATCCTTCACAGGCGTTTCCCCCAATAAACCTCTCGTATGTCTAATCCCATGCTGGCAGCTGCTTCTCAGAGGACTCCGACGGGCTCCATAGCACAAGGCTCCCCCCCACATCCTTTTAAAAATAGAGACCAGCCTCAATGTATGGTTTTGCATATCTTTTCAGAGACCATATTTTGAGCATTTTTCCATGCCATTAAACATACTTATGAAACGGCTGCGTGGTATTACATGTTACTAACACACCACGTTTACGGGAAGATACTTAGATTTGTAGTGTTCGTTCGTTGCTTGAAGCTGCACCTTTTGAATAGCCTCCCTCCATTTGGGAAATCCCTCACGTTAGGGGGTCCTGCCTCCCCAAGCTAAAACCCACATTTGCTTTCATGGGCTCCCTTGCAGCTAGGGCACGGACAGACGACTCCCCAGACGCACTCACAGGAAACCTGAATTAGCAGCACACTGTGTGGGAGACATTTTCTATTGAAGACAGTGACAGAGGTGTGTGGCTTTCCAGGCAGTGGTCCCTGCTTGTTCCTCATCCTTCAAAGATATTATCTTACTGGTTGTGAGGAAGTAGCAGCCCCACTTATTTAAAAAAAAAAAAAAAAAAAAAAAAAAANAATCTGAGGCAAGCATTTAAAGTGGCCCATCCATTGTTAGATACAAATCAGTTGAGGTATTTTGACTCTTGAGCAAATGTCTCGAAATTCTATACCATGTGACAGATCAGCCTCTGAGAGGCCAAAGACCAACCAGCCCCCAAGGGAGGCAGCACTGGTTTCCTGAGCTCTGTGTGCGGGGCTCTAGAAACATGAACTCGGCTTCAAAGGCTGGTTCTCTCGCTTACCTGGCTCTGTGTCTTCGGGCAAGCAACAAGTCCGTTTCCTTTCATGCGTCCTTTGCTCTTGCTTTAAGAGTAGAATTAGATACTGCTTTTAATGGCAGAAAAACAATTTTTTAAAAAAAGAATCCATATTAAATAAGTGATGGTTCATCACCCAGTAAATACTCTGCACGCAGTCATAAAGAGAATGAGGCAGATGCCCTCACGTTCTGATATGGAAGAGTCTTCACGGTATTGGTGGGGAAAAGTCAAGCAGCTAGGTTATGATTTTATTGAGGTGAAAACGTAAGGGAGACTTTACAAGTCTGCTTTCTGCCCGTGTCGGCATAAACTGTGATAGTGGTTATTTAGAGGAAGTAGAACTGAGAGTGGATCAAAATACTCTTTTCTAAGCATTAGTGTAAGAAGTCCAAACAGAGAAGTCTGCTTTCCTGTGAAGAAAACCCACAAGTCACCACCCAGGTCTAAAACTCCGACCTTGTGCCGTGCTGCCTCCCTTCAAAGGAAATGACATCACACACCTGTGCCTCTGAAGAGCCGAGATGGCATTGCCACGACAGAGGCCCCGAGCATCCTCCCCTTGTGACCCGTTCCCTCATATACGTTCATTCCGAATCCATATTCAGATCTCAACTGTTTCTCAAGTGTCTCTTACAATGTTTCTCCTACAGCTGGTTATATGTCTCTTAAGACACTTTTACTTTAAATCGCTCCCTTCCATCCATCTACTGCTGCCACCAACCCACTTTTTACACCTAGCATTGAAGAGACCAGGGGACTGCCTTGCAGAATCCTCCTCCTTGGAGATTTGCCTGATTGTTTCTTCATTCCCTAAACTTCCATAAACCAGTAGCTGAATTTACTGGCTTGATGAGCTCCGGGTGAAACATTTTGGGCACGAACGCCTCACAGGCGATGATGCTGTGTTCTCACGTCCCACTGCATCTCATCATAATAGCTGGTGATTTCATTATGAGATTGAATACACCAACGGACAACAGCCAGACCATTTGTAAAAATAGGACTTGGACCCACAATCTATAGCCACCAGCCCAGGAAGCCAAACAACCCCTGTAACAGTTGGCCCCAAATGGCTGAGACTTGATTAATACCTGCCAGCTTTCGTAATTTTTGCCCCAGCGTCTAGCTTAGTAAAACCAACCAGAGAAAGCCAAATACGCACCCTTAACCCCATCATGCAGGATGCCCCACTGCTTGTTAGCCTGCCTCCGGCTTCCCGGGGCCAACATACTGGTCAGCACACACCTGAAGGCTTTTCTCATCCACTACACAGCTTTCCCCTGCCCCTGCCTGCCTGTGAGTCTCCGCCAAAGGCGAAGGATGGGGGCTGACTCCCTTCCCATGGCTAGCTGGGAGGAGCCCTTACTTATTTCCATAATTGTTACTGATGCTAAGTGCGACCGCAGTTAAGCTGGTAACAGCCAGACCTCTCCCAATGTCAAAGACGCTGGGCTCTAACTTCTCAATTCATGCCCTCCTAGATACCATTTGCGTTTTTTTGCCATGTGCCTACGTTAATATTTGCAAGAAAAAGATGGTTTGATTTTTCATCTAGATTTTAGTATTTTAAACTAAAAAAAATTAAACTAAATGCTTCCATGTTTACAATTTTAAGTTTTGCATATCTGGCTCAATAAAACAAAAGAATGCCCTCTTATTTTAAAATGACAGGTGTCACCCTCTCTTCACTAGATGTGTGGTTAATGAGATTGACCTCCTAAAAATGAGTTTAATTTTAATTTGAATAAAAGAATACTACAATCAAATACTGACTGTTAAAAAAAGAAAAAGAATCTTAACCCTGAAAAAAACGTCGAGTCCGCAGCCTAGGAAGACGTGGCAAAGAGTGGGTGATCTGCAACAGAGGGGTGCACACGGCCCGTGACCCGCCCTGTCCTCTTTCAGGCTAGGTCATGGTCCGCAGCACATCCTAGAAGCAGCACGGCCAACCCCGTAGCATGGTGGCCTTGCTAGAGGGCCACCCTCTCCTCGTACCCCGTGAGAGCACACCACCATTTTTCTCCCTGGACAGCCTCACAAACGCCCTCACTTCCCACGACCCAAGAGCAACACTTGGTGTCCGTTTCTCCAAGATCCTCCCTGCACGTTCAAGGTCCTAGCCGGCACGTTCAAGGTCCTAGCCGACACATTCGGCGCAGGATATTCTGTAAGGATCAAGGGGGTGAGGCAAGGCAGGCGCTCTTGCTAAATTCTAGCAGAAAACCTCCATCCCCTACGGCCCCAGGGTACCCAGGGCTGTTACATGCACAGAAACTGCCACCCATAAACCCGAAAGCAGGGGCCGAGCCTTCTCCTAGCACCCCGACCTGAAAGTGTGCGCCCAGAGCAGAGCCTCCAGTCTGGCTTGACACAAAACATCTTAAGTCTTTTTCTTTCTTTTTAAACCACGTTCCCTGCTCTCAACTGCTTAAGAAAAACAGGCAATGGTGGTCGCTAACACAGCCGCAGGGATGCCCCCCTTCACACACTTTCCCCTCACCCCAAACATCTATCCCCGTCTCTGGCCTTTCCCAAGGGGCTGTGTGGCCTTTTCGCAGTGCCTTCCCCATCAGGGAGACACGCTCCGTGCGATGGGATGTGAACCTTGTGCCCACTTCCCATCGGCTTGTATTCTCCTGCCTCGAGGCTACGTGCCCGATGGTACTCTGCATTTCCAGTCCTAACTGTAACGGCCCCGTTTGCTGCCGCGGTGGTATGTGCAGGAGCCAGCAGAGGCCACACCAGTACTTTGGGTTACATGGGAAAAGCAGGATACAGAGTACTCTGTGTGCGCCCCTTCTGGGTGAGAAAGGGTGGGAG
>NC_048223.1:80676070-80692398 GCF_002007445.2 Ailuropoda melanoleuca
GGAGGGCGGGGGCCAGGGAGGGAGGGGGTTCACATTTGTTTAGCTGGTATCTGCATCAAGAAGCCACAAACTGATGAAAATACATCCTCTTTCTGGGATGAGGAGGGGAAGGAACCTGAGAGGAGACCTCTCATGTATAAAAATAAACACTTCTATAGCTTTTCTCCTTTTGAAGTAAAAAAAAAGAAAAGAAAAAAAGAAAAAGAAAAAAAATCCAAAAAATAAAACAGAACAAAAAACTCCAGGAAGCTCTGATCACCAAATCCTTCCAGAGAGAGGGCTTCTAAACCAAGGAGGCACTTTCCGTCCCACCCGCTGAAATCCTGGCATCCTTTACTGGTCCATCCCCACCTCATCACTGATGTGTTGTTTCCTGCCACAGACTTTCCCGTGTCCTAGGGGGTCATCTGATGCCTGCAGTGGCGAAACCACAGCAAGGAGTCCAAGAAGCCTTTTCCCCCAACACTTCCCACAGTTGGGCCGGCTTTTACAATAAGGGGACGTGCACCTCCCCCACTGTGGGCCTCTTGGCTTTTCATCCCTGCATTCCACACCCCTCCCCCATAGAGGTTGTCATATCTGACTGACTGAGCGAGCTTGAGGGCACTGAGTGTGCCCTGGAGGATGTCCTCACCGTCAGGGCCCACATGTTTGATCCCGTCAGCTAATGCAGTAACAAGCCTGAGCGCTGTGATGGGTGCCCTTTCTAGGAAAGTTCATGGTGTCCTTTCGTGGGCTTTGAACCCAGCAGTGATGGTGTGGGCTTTGTCACCAACTGGCTGCTGTGGGGACATCAGAAAACCTTTTGGGTGAGAGTTTAACCCCTGCGGGGCGCCTGATGGAGCCTACCTAGCAGCNAGAGTTTAACCCCTGCGGGGCGCCTGATGGAGCCTACCTAGCAGCCTTTTTTTTTTTTTAAAGATTTTATTTATTTGACAGAGACAGCCAGCGAGAGAGGGAACACAAGCAGGGGGAGTGGGAGAGGAAGAAGCAGGCTCATAGCGGAGGAGCCTGATGTGGGGCTCGATCCCATAACACCAGGATCACGCCCTGAGCCGAAGGCAGACGCTTAACCGCTGTGTCACCCAGGCGCCCCTCTAGCAGCCTTTTTTTTTTTTTTTAAAGATTTTATTTATTTATTTGACAGAGATAGAGACAGCCAGCGAGAGAGGGAACACAAGCAGGGGGAGTGGGAGAGGAAGAAGCAGGCTCATAGCGGAAGAGCCTGATGTGGGGCTCGATCCCAGAATGCCGGGATCACGCCCTGAGCCGAAGGCAGAAGCTTAACCGCTGTGCCACCCAGGCGCCCCTCTAGCAGCCTTTCTTAACATCTCCCAGTGCAGCAGGAATGGCTGCATGTCCACTGCCCCTCGGAGGCCGCATTCCCAACGCTGGTCTTGGCTCACCCGGACAGTGCTGGCTGCTGTTGTCTGGGCACGTTCAGACATGTCTTGACTTGCTCAGCTAGCTCTTTCCCTGAGGCCTTGAATGACCTTGTGATGACGGCCAACACAAGGATCCAACCCAGGGCGGCACACTGACCCAATCGGGATTTGGAGCAGAGCTGTAAATGACCAGATCAACGACTCAGTCGGTTCCCGCTTACGGACAGACACAAGGGCCTTCGACCTCTTCGAATGTGATCGGCGCTGGCACATAGCTTCCCCGAAGATCCCACCATGCTAAAGTGTACCAGGGACACATGTGCATACGGACCCCACTTCGGACGCAGTCGTCTGCCCTCCTGAGCTCCCCTCCTGTGCAGAGGGGCTGCCGCACGGACTTCTGCTGGCTGAGTAGCTGGACGGTAAGCAGAAGCCCTGCCCGCCTGTGCATACCGCCATCGTCAAGAGCACCACAGACTCCACCTGTGACACAGCACGGGCACTCAGGCCCGCTGTCACAGGATGAAGCACTGCTCTGGCACAGAGGCCGACACATTCCCAACCCCCCCACACCTGGGCCCTCGCCCTGGGACTGCTGCGGAAACCAGTGAGCAGCCCGCAAAAGACCCCGAGAAATCCTTCTGATGGGCTTCCCCCCATGTGCTTCGGCATTTGTAGGCATTTTGACTGGCTCCTTCCCTGCATTCTTAAGGGCAAATTACTTGGGCTTTGACCTGAAATAAGGAACCCGCCCTCTGATCTGCAACTGCACGTATGTGGACACACACCTTCCAGATTCAACTCTGAGATTTTGGGTTTTCAATAAACAATTGTATTCCCCGCAAATGAAGATGACCTCAAGCAGCAGCCTCCTGGAGAACCACTGGCTTAGTCTAGACCCTGTAACACGCACAGACAGATTATTTAGGATGCCCTTAAAAATGTAATTAAAAAAAAAAACCACTGATTTCTAAGAACAAACGGACTTACTTAGAAATTATAAAATGTTATCAGAAGTAATATATATCAAACACAAAAATGTAAAAACAAGCTACTGTGCGTCAAGAGTAATGTCAGCTTGTCAAATGCCAAGGTGACGCTTACATCACCTTCTAAGTATTAGCAGATACTCTTAAAAAAGAAGCTGTTCGTCAAAAAAGAGACATTTCCAGCAAACGAGCATGCAATTTTAGAGTTATCGTCCTTATTATTTCCACAGAGAACTAACACTAGCATGCACTGTTGCCGAACTCGGAGGACCTTCTGATCGTTTCTATCATTACATATTCTTGGACGTGTGCCAGGCGCCCACCACGAGCCACCATGTGCCGCAGAGCCCCCTCATCTGCAGGTGGGCCCCGGGGACCTGCCAGGCCCTCTTTTAAACCTCACAGTCACTTAGTTCTCAGAAGCTCCCTCAATCTTCCATGGACTAAGGTGGGCATAAAGTACCTTAGACGGTTAACATCCCCAGAGCGGGTAGCATCGGTGCAGAGCTGAAGAGAGCAACTCCAAAATAAACACGAGTCTGCTCTTATCCTGAAGGTAACGTGGCATAAGGAAAGGTCTTAGGGAGTCTCCTGTAACTGCCTGAAGCCTCGGTGTCCTTATCTGGGAAGTACAACTCCACATAAAGTTAAATTAAGTCTATAAAAAAAAAGAAAGTCTATAAATGACAACCAACTAATCTGAATGCCCATTTGCAGGGAACTGGTTAAGGAAATGATTGGCAAATGCCCCAGTGATTTTTTTTTTTTTTTTTTGATGTGACAACTTGGCTAGGCCACAGTCCCCAGCTACTCAAACACTAACCTAGGTGTTGCTGTGAGGGTATTTTTCCATTTGCATGAAAGCCCCTAATCCATTGACATTAAGAGCAAGGGAGTATCCTGGATAATGTGGGTGAGCCTGATTCAACTGGTCAAAGACCTTAGAAGCAGAAGCCTGGAAAGGCCTGGACAGGTGAAACCTCCCTGAAAAAAGGGGAAGAAACTGCTCATGTGGACAACAGCTTCAGCTCTCCTGTGGTGTTCCACCTGCCGGCTCTTGGAGCTGTCAGTCTGTGCCGGGGCGCCCCACCTGCCCTGTGACCTTCAGGCGGGACTCCCAGCCCCGCAGACCTCACACCTGTTAGCCAGCACTCCCAACTCACAGAAGTCCACTGCTTGAAACAGAGTTCTGTAGTTACACACACATCATACGGGTTCCTATTGGCCCTGCCTCTCTGGTGGAGGGCTGACTGACACACCCACCAACTGGCAGAGGGCACTGCCACAGAAGGAATGAGTATGCATTTTAGTATGCGTAAAAACGAGAGTAAAGGAACATGAAAAAGTGTGAGCCTTACTTCTGCGATAAAAAAAGCCAGAATGATACATAAACTTAATTTTGTTCCTCTATTAAAACCTCATTAAAGCAAAGTAAATATAGGAAAAGGATTTCTTTTAAAAAGACATAAATTCGAAAACATGGGGAGAGTAGCGAAACAGCCAGCACAAAACACTTCAGAAGATGAAAAGGAGATGGACCAGGGCAGGTTAATGTAGCTGACCTGAGCACGCCGAATCCTAAAACAACATGAAAAAGCAAGGAATCTTCGAATACAAGGAACTGAGACATTGTTCCTTCTAGAACTTGGGGTGGAGAGGGTGGCTTGAATGAGGAATTCAAGAAGTCTAGAGAGAGAGAGACCAAGCTCCGGGGTTCCTGCATTTCCCTCAACTCAGCAGAAGTCAGGGAAGTTTTCTCCCTGGAGAGTGTAAGACAGGCCTTCTGGACAAAGCAGAGGATTGGTCCCACACTGGAAACAAAAGCAGCGGCTGTGTGCCGCCATATTGAATGCTGAATGCAGAGCGCCCGCCTTTCCCCCACAATGGCCCGCACACAATGGCTCTGGGCAGGGCCCGAAGGACTCTTCTGGAGAATCTGAGACGCCAGAGGGCCAATCCTCTGAGGGCCAAGACTGAGACCAAGACAAATGGGGGGAAAAAATGGAGAGATCAGATTTACGAGAAGGGACAAAGAAAAAAAGCTATCTTCAGATAAAACATCAAACCCATGAGACAAATACAGAATGACACGAAGATGGACATTCAGAAAATAGAGTTCTTGATAATTAAAGACATGGTAGCAAAGATGAGAACTCACTAGAAGGGACTGAAAGGTGAAGTTGAGGGAATCTCCACGAAAGGGTAGCGAAATGACAAAATGATGCTGACAGGAGATCAGCAAGGGAGGGACCCAGGCCAGCATGTCTGACACGGGAACTGAAGCTCCGGGAAGAGGGACGAAGCCCCACGGCGGCTGTCGGGATGCAGATGCAGGCCTTGTTACCTGGGCTGCTGGCATCGACGCGCTCCCTCCAGGGCCTCCCGACCCGGGGTACCAATCTGTAGACAGTGCTGCATACAGACTGCTGTTTTTTTCTTAATCCAGAATTTTTCTAGAAGACAGTGTCAGGAGAAGGTAAACCAAGCCACCCTCCAGGGGAGAAAGAATTCCCATCCGGGATTGACCCTTTCCCCCCACAAGTGGCAAAGGATGCAGGAGATCGATCAACAGAGAGGACAGCCAAAGAAAGAAATGGTGAAAATCCCCAGGAAATGCTCAGGAGAGCAGAGGAGAGGCGTGAGCACAAGAGCTGTCAGCAGACTTCACGGACAACAAGTCTGCTTTGGGGCAGGGACTCAAGACGGAGAGATGAAGGGCTGTTCGCACCAGTGCCTCTGTCTTCACATGGCTTAGCTGGGAGCAGAACACCCAGTGATCCCGGCGCGCATTCTCATTTCTACTTGGCTTGTCTTGACGTGAGCTGACAAGCGTCCTGCTCTCCAGACGAGCATTCCATCCCACAGACGCGTCTTTGACTTGCCGGCAGAGTCCAGAGGACAGCGGTGGTCAGCCTGCCGACGGACAACAGCAGCCCAAGCCCTCTGACCATGCTTCTGCCAGACAGTGAGGACCTCGTGGGTGGAGGCCCCGACACCCCCAGGACCCGTTCCAGTCCTTGCTCGCTGACTTGCCCAGAAGGGGCTTTGGCACATCCCCAAGGAAGCGGAGATTCACGCTGACCCAGAGATCACATGACTGCTTCTGGTCGACTTCACCTAATAGTAGCAATACTGTTCTCTCCCCACACAGCTCAGTGTGTGCTTGATGCCAGGTGCTTTCAAAACTGAACACTATACTGTTTCAAGCTACTGCCTCTGGGGATAAAAACAGGAAATCGAGGAAATTATTGAACCACAAATCAGCGCAGTGCTCACTTTGGTGGAAAAGGTAGAGAATCTGACCACGTTGGGCATAAGAGGTCCTCTAAGGGACTTGCAGAGTGCTCTGTTCCCTGAAGACGAATACACTGCCCATCTTACTATTGTTTAGACTGTACGATGACATTGTACATGCTCTTTTGTACATAGGACACATTTGAAAAAAATATATATATATAAACTCATATAATAGCAAAGAGAACTTAAGTGGGAACCATCAAGAGGTCAGAAACTATACTCGGGAAGGGATGAGCCAATGCATATACGAACAGATGAAATAAGGTGGATGAAATCTGCAAGTCAGCACACCAGCAGCAGGGGGTGGCGAAGGCCCAGCTGTCTAGAGTCCAGCCTCCCAGCCGCGTGCCCTGTGAGACAATCGTCATCTCGACGCCAGCCGCAGGCTCCCTGTGAGCGTACGCTGGCTCGGCGGCCTGCCCTGCACTTGCTTACATTTCTCTCCGTCCTGGGTATCTGACCCAGGTAGTCCTCTGCCCTGTCCATCCAGGGCGGGCAGCAGTGCAGCTTTCTTGCACCGGCTCCTTTGTTCCAGCCAAGGACAGGCCCAAGACTCTGGGCCAGTGCTTGGCTCCTGGTCTGGGCCCCTTTGGTTTCCACTCCTAAGCATGAGGTGTCCAGGGGCTCCTCCAATCTCCAGAAAGGCTCCCCAGAGCTGGAGTTCTGCTGAAGTCCCATTCCCCACCCCTATCCCAGATGTCAGCGTGGGAAGGGGCCTTAGAGATTTAGTCTGCACTGTCTTCAAAGACCAGGTGCTGAGGCCACCAGTGTGATCCGTCCAAGGCCTCACGGCTAGAACCAAAAGTCCCCTCTGCCTTTCCAGAAGGATCTGAGCCTGGATGAGACAGACTCCAACTTGGGGCAGAGACCGATCTGCCTGTGCACCCCTCCCCCACGCCCCAGTCTTGGCATGGCTTGGAGACGAGAGTGAGCTCCGTCAGTGCTGCTTGGCAGCATCCAGAAACAAAGTTCGTGATCTCAGCAACTTAGCTGGCCTCCATTTTTAAGAGACAGTGGTTTTTTCCTTGTAATTATGAAAGAAAACCAAGTTCCCTATAGAAAATTTGGAGAATACAGAAACATCTCAAAGAAAAGGTCACTCCTAAAGCTGCAGGGGCAAACCATTAACGTTTTGGCATCACTGGGCTCTTGAAGAGAATCGTTTGTAAAACAAGTAGCCACCGACCCCCACTTGCCAGGTGGGTGACAAAGTCCGTGCCGCAGCCGCCCTCTTGGCTCAGCACTGGCTCTGGGCGGTCGAGGAGGTGTGGACAGCCCGATGGCTGGGTGCACATGGGCAAGAGCGATGTGCCCTGGGCCCCAGACGGCTGCACCAGCCCCCACACCTCCACAGTCCCACACAGCCCCGTGACTCCTGTGGCCACAGGTGAGGCTGAGACCGCAGGTGCACAATGGAACTTTGTCCAGCCGGAAAGGACTAGGGCGGCACTAACCCAAGTCTGTCCCCATCGGCCAGGTCACTGCAGCAGCGTGAGGCTTTTCTACAACACTGTGAGCCCACCTCCTCCAGGCAAAAAGAGCAGAGGAGGAGGACTCTTCCCTGACCCAGGCTCGGGGCACTTAATGAGGCCAGTCCGGGCTTCCTGCCACCCTGGAATTTCACAGAGCCCTACCTGGTATTACAATGCAGCCCTCATGCCAGGCGAGGCCTTCTTCACCCTGGGGGCCCAACCTGGGCCTCACCCTCTTGCAGACAGGACTCTGATTGAGAACATCAGGGGATCCCAGTGTCCTTCAAATCCCTTTCACTCTTCGCAGCACTGAATATAAGCACTGTGGGCAGGATCGTACACAAATCAGCTGCCTGGCTGCAGCCACCACCCACACTATGCTGGACAGACGGACGCACTGGAGGTTAGGAAGTCAGAGGCGCAGATGCAGCAGGGAGAAGGGGTTCCTGGGGATCATGAGCGCTGGAAAGAACCTCTCACGTCAGCCAGTTCCAGCTACCTGCTGTAGAGGAGAGGAAAGCGGTCTCACATTTAGGAATAAATAGAGCCAAGGGGTAGGGAACCGATGGAAAACCAATTTAAAAGACCGCTATTTTCATGACAACAAGTTACAGAAATTGACCTTTATTTATCGTACTAAAGTCTGTTTAACTTTTGATACAAAGTAAGGTTTTAGTACAGAAAATCCCAGTCTGTCAGAACAGTACCTGTGCACACTGTACCATCACAGTCCTGCTCGGGCCGCGACTCGGAGGAACAGCCCCGCGGGCAGCGCGGAGGGCCTCAGGCAGCCCGCCGTCCGTCCTGGTTGTCTGAGCTAGAAGAAGGCGCGTACCTGTGAGACCAAGGGCAGCACTGAGGACTGACACGTGTCTCTTTGAACAACTGTGCAAGAAAATAGATCCCTTTTTTAAAAATGTCAGTTTGGCTAAACTACAATCTAGTTGTCTAGAATTACAAAGAATAAAATGAAATCAAAGATTTCTGGCTAGTAAAATGAAATGTTAGGAACAGTATTAAAATATAGGTCCTACCCAGTGACACTTACGTGGAGCCCAGTACAGTACCTATTATTAACAGAACGCGTAGTTTCAGGAGGGACCACATCAAATCTTCAGCCAGAGACATCCAGCGTCAGAAGTGCAAAAAAACAAAACAAAACAAAAAAAAACCCAAAAACAAAACCCCAAAGACACCCTCGTGGGGTACTGTTTCTGCCGGGAGTGCTGTCACCAAGACTAAGAGGATCCCCAGCTTCTCTCTAGATGTCCGACAGCGAGGACACTCCTCATGCTTCCCCTAAAAGCTCTCAGGTCCAAGTCTGACACATGAGTGTTTTCGTATCCGAGAGAGCTGAGGTACCTGCCCAGCCTATGGAGTTTAAGAATTACCCTGCAATAATTGCACTGATAAAGCGGTCATTATTTACAGAAGCTAAAGAGGACCCAGTGGCACGTGCCAGCCCTCGGTTTACACCCTGCCCGGAACTACGGCATGGCGGTGACCCCAAGGAGCCGGCACGGCCCAGGAAGAAGGCGGACGTAATGATCGCAGACAGAAGAGAAATGAGAGGACACGGAAGGCGGGACAGAAAGCCCGAGCGATGAGATTGCAAGACGCCCAAGTGGCCTTCCTGGCGCAGGAGGGGAAAACACGGCCGCTGGTGCCTTGGCCCCACAAAGGCACTGGTCCTGCCGCCACCACGTCTGAGCCCCTGCAGTCGGCGTGTCCTGCCAGGAGAGGTGCCGCGGAGGAGCGGAAGTCTGCTGAAGCTCTGGTCCCACCGATAAGAACCTCCCGGAGCCATCGTGGCCACCAACGAGGTTCCAGAGTCGTTTTGCTGAAAGCAGGAACAAAACCCAACACCAAAGCAACACAGGAGGCTGACGGGGTGGGGGGCAGGGCTGGGCACCGACAGCACGGGGCCATTCAAGTAAACATAAACAACCAATACTTAGAAAAGGCTTGTAAACTTGTGATCTGAAAGGTTGTCTTTGCAGCATCTCTGATCAGCTGGCTAAAGAAAGGGTGGTGTTGAACCCCTCTATCGAAAGTCTTTTGTGTTTTTTACTTTGTCTTAAAGCACATGTGTGAGAGGAGCACAGTCTTCTGGCCGGGCCTGGATCCCGGTCTCCTGTGGTCCTCAGTCTACAGAGCAGGTCCTTCTGGAATCCATGTGCATGGATCCTTCCCTTCCGTGCTTATTATATACAGACAGACGTGTACTTTTCAATCGCTGAGCAGGAGCTGGGCCAGACGTGCACGCTGGCAATCGAGCCGCAGCCACTCCCAGCGTGGCACTCCTCTACAGTGGGCAGGCTGGAATCCACAGGACTTTATTTTGTTCTTGACTGACCACTGCCAAGATCTGAGTGCAAATGCTCGACAGGGCTCCTCCCTGGATGATCCCTGCAAAAGAGCCCCCAAACACACACATCACTGAGCTCAGAGTCAGACCCCAGGTTCGAGGCAAATCAATGCATCTGTTACTCTTTCTGGTTTTCTGCCTGTTTGGAGCTGCTTGGCCTGCCTTCCTCATGCTCTTCCATCAGCAAGAAATTGGGGAAGAGAAAGAAGTAAGAGCTGAGTACAAATAACTGGCTTTTTATCTGTCCCTCTGCTCAGCTGTTCAGTAGGACACTGACAATGTGGGCCCAAATGAAGGTTGGTGTCAAACTTTGCCAGGCTTCGTGGGCCCCTGCAACAGGGATGACCAGGATTTGACCACTTGCATTAATTGCATGACCCCACTGCATGCCCTGAGTTGGGTCTTCCCCGTCTTGCAAGGGGGAGGAGTCTGGCACCCTGGAAGGCAGGCTGGGGTTGTGCTGTGATGGTCCAAACAGCAGCCGGAGTCTCCAGGAAACAAGAATGGGTGTAAGGACCCGGGCCATCTCATAGCCCAGTGAAGATTCCCAGGCAAGATGACATCCCCAGCTATGGCCCAGCCCTGCTCTGCAGGCTTTCACCACCATGGATCCTGCAGACACTAGCCCCATCTCTCCGTGTGTTCCACCGAACAGTGCTGGTGGACAGAACATGCCCAGCTGCTTGCCAGAAGGTATGGACAGAAACAGACATGAGAGCGCTTAGAAACTGCTGTGGAAACGTGCCAAGAGGGGCGCCTGGGTGGCTCAGTTAAGCGTCTGCCTTCAGCTTAGGCTGTGATCCTGGAGCCCGGAATCTAGTCCCACATAGGGCTTCCTGCTCAGCGGGGAGTCTGCTTCTCCCTCTGCCCCTCACCCTGCTCATGTGTGCTCTCAGTCTCTCTCTCAAATAAAATCTTTAAAAATTCATTAATTAAAAACAAAAGTGCCAAGAGTAATTTTATGTCTGTTGAAACGAATAAAGTCAAAAGCTTATATTTTGTAAGTTTCGGAGTTTTGAATTTTTCATTTCTCTAGGATTTGTTAACATATTTGACTCAATACTGGTTTATGATGCATTAGAGATTAAAACTCACACACACATACGTAGAAGCTCCAAGCCGGGGTTTTTGAAACCAACCGTTTTTGCATGAGAAGCACGAAACGAGATCCTAACAGTCTGTACAACTGAATTAAAAGCACTGTCCCTGCCTCTGTGACCGCAGTGTGATTAACCCCCTTCAGATGACTGACTTGAGCAGAGGAGGAAGGCCACAAAGTACAATGGCAGCCAACACACTGGAGCCATGCTGCTTTTGATTTGTTGTGTTTCAAAGACCAAAGCTGTCGAGAGTGCAGCTTTTCTTGGCCAAACCTCATAGCCACACTGGACTTCCCTGAGGGTGTGAAGGCCAGCCAGCCACAGCCACCACCACCGGGCTGCCTGCCCGGGATCACCGGAGCCCTCCCGCATAGCACTGCTGCTGGGACACAGACCTGCCATGCGCGGCGAAAAATTGGGGGGACGAGCCCAGGGAATCTTCCTTGTCAGCCTCTAACACTCCTGATGTTGCCCTGCACCTGTCAGCAGGACGGGTTCGATGCTGGTGGCCACAGAGGCACCTCCCGGGCCTCCGTCCCCACTGCCTGCTCTTCGTCTCCAGCCCAGAGGCACGCCTACCTGTGAAGTACCGACTATACTCCTGTTCAATCTTCTGAGCCGTCTCAAACTGCTCTTTGGAATGCCTCTGAGTCACCTTGTCCTTCAGGTAGATGGGGTCTCTCTGCTCCCTGTCAGACATGCAGAGAAGCAGGCTGAGTGTCTCGCCTCCCCAGGCCCTCTTTCCTTTGTGCAGAGTAACAGGGCCTCCATCGACAGAGCCCGGGGGGCTCCCCTCATAAAGCACAGCAGCAGCCTGCAGGCCCCTTGGGGAGCTCGACACAGTAGTGGGGGAAGGTGGGCACCCCTGTGCATGTACACGGAAAGCAGACACCCCAGCTGACAGGTATAGAAGCTTGGACGCACAGAAAGGCAAAACGGAGGGAGCCCTGAGGAGCGGTCAGCCCAACCAGCACGGAAAGCGGAGCCCAGGGAAGCAGAGGCTCACCCGCATCCCGAGCCAACTCCTAGCAGACTGGAGCCAGCCCCAGCCACTGAGCTGCTTCTGCCCATGCGAGCCGGAAACCGAGAGGGACAGGACACACAGGGAATGATGCACACAGGGAACCGTGCCTGGCGAGCACTGCCCGCGTGAGCGTGAGATAGGGAGCAGCTCCCACACCTACCGCCCATCTCACCCTTCCACACCCACCCCCACTGCCCTGGTGCCTGAGCCAGCAGCCCCCCCCGCAGCGAGCCCCCGCGGAGCCGGGCACCTACTTGATGTGTTTGGCGCTCTTGTAGTGGATGAAGATGACGATGGGGTAGATATGCAAGTGGTGCAGCCGTTCGATGGCGTGCGGGCCGATGTCCAGGAGACAGTGCCGGTTCTAAAGGGGGCGCGTGACCAGTCAGGGCCTGGGGCTGGCCCTAGAGACACGGGAGCCCTGCCACCGACGGGGCCCCCTCTCCCACACTGCTCCACCTCCCTGCATCAGTGAGGACCAGTCCACCATGAAGACCACATAGGAAAACCCGTGGAAAGCTCTACCCCAGAAAAGCTCTCCCGCAAGCTGTCAGCTGATGGTGGTCAGGGCCAGGAGCCAGGGGAGAGTGGGGCCTGGATGGCCCACCTCCGACCTGCCTTTCCTGCCTCTGCCCAGACACAGGGAGCTTCTGAAAGCCCAACCCCAGCCCGGCCTCAGAAGCCTCGCTCCTGCCAGACTGAGCACACGAAGATGGGGAGACTCGGCAAGGCCTGCCCTGGTGAAGGGGAGTGTGTGTCTGCGTGGATGTGACTGAAACGGGCCCCGGGATCCCCTGAGCCTCCAGGGGGAGCGTGAGCCAAAGAAAGACCACAGGCACTCTGAAAGCTCCCTGAGGGAGCCCAACCGTTGGCCGGCTTTCTGACTCCCTGGGGCACAGTTAACTGGAGCACATGCACGCCAACTGGGCAATCCACACTCCCAGCTGTCAGAAGCCACCTCCTTCATTCAGTGAGGAGCAAACCAAAGCCTTACGAGGTGGAATGAGCAGCCCGAGAAGGACAGGGCCCGAGGAGTACACCCTCGATGGCTGCTTTTCCAACACACCTTACAGATTTCCCTTCTCCTCACGCTCCTTGGCAAACAGACCCCAGTACATTCAAGAGCCTAAAGACGCACAGAAATGGCTCTTAACCCTTTCAGGGGCAGGGGTCCTGATGAAAGCTGGGCGTCCTGTCCCCAGAATAAGGCACACAGAAAGTTCTGCACACATGCTGAGCAGGTGCAGGACGTTACCGTAGAATCCGCCGTGGGCGGGATTTCCTAGAACTCAAAGCTCTCATCAGGTCCCGAACAATCAGAGGGAGAGGGGTGACGTGCGCACAGCACCTTGTTAATGACAGTGGAAACACACAGAAGCAATGGGGGCAAACCCTGATGGAGGGTAACTTGGACTACAAGGAAACAGGCGAGTCCAATGAAGGCCCAAGAGACACACAGGACAGAGGTCCAGAGACGTGGGAGTTCCAAGCCCAAGTGCTGAAACTCTAACGCTTGGTCGAAGCAATGGGTACCTTTTCTGTAATCTCCTTTATGGAAGCCACCGTGGTCACGTCGAAATGGCCACTCCTCCGCTTGTAGTCAACAAACAGGCAGTCTTTGACGCCCCGCTCGATGGCCTGCTGGGAGGCCTTCATCACCTCTGCAAAGCACAGACACAGGAATGAGGATGCCCCCTGACCCGGGGAGCCATCACGGCACATTCTGGGCAAGAACACTGTGCAGAACGGCTGTCCCACTGTCCTTCCTTCCAGAGAAACACACTGATGTGACCTGAGTCAGGAGGGCTCTGAAACACCGCGGGACCCAGCCCCAGGAGACGGGCAGACAGAGCCCAGCAGGCACCGAGGGTGCCCCTTACCAAGGGGGCATCTGCAGAACTTGCCAGGCGCCTCGTTCACCAGCATTTCCTTCACCACGTCCAGTAAAGGCCCCAGGATTAGGACGGGCCTCAGGGAGGTGCAGTCTACTTTCTGGACCCGCTGATAGGCGAGACTCACTGAATCTGAGGGAGAGAGGGGCAGTGTCATGGAGGCAGGGTCACCTGGAGCGGAGGAAAGGAGGGAGAGAGGCCGGGGAGCCCACAGCTGCCCTGACCTTGCTCGCCCCAGGCAGGTACACCTCCTCAGTCCACAAATCCAGAGCCAAGCCGGGTGAGGGGCTCAGCACGGCTCGCCTGGGACTTGCCCAGGTGTAGCACAAAGAGTCCGCATGTCCTGCGCACACCAGGGCACAGTCACTCCTGCAGCCCAGCACAAGCACCCCCCGCTCTGTGAACACCAAGGCAGCCGGCTTACAGCCATTCCAGCACTTCCTTCCACTCAAGTTCTTCCTCACATGTCTTAGGCCTGCTCGCCTCACCCCCGCTATCCATGTCTGCTCTCTAGAGATGCAGCCTCCCCTGCAGGCAGGTATGGTTATGTGAGCCAGTGGGCAGAGGTGAAGCTCCCACCTCCTGGCCCCTCTCCCAGGGGCTAAAAAGGACAAGACCGGGGGTGTTCAGCCAGCCCTGACCCTGCTGATGAGGACAACCTTTAGAAAAATGGCCGAGCGACAAGACCACAGGGACCTGGGTCCCTGGATGACCCCCAGGATAGCGCTGCCTTCCTGGAGCCACGTACCAGCTGGGACTCTCACGGGGCACAGAAGTCATGCTTCGGCTACTGTTATCTGGTCTTGGTTAAACCAGCAGCCTCGGTGATCTGTGTAGGACACCTTCCCTTCCCCGAATGAAGAAACAAGTCCTTGCCGAAAGAGACGGCCTAATACCAGCTCCTCAGTCACCGTGCTGACACCTCAGAAACACTTTAGAAAGAACACAAAACACAGTCTCACCAGCGTCACAAGAGAGCAGCTCGTGAAAAGCCCCAACGACCCCGCAAGCGCTCTCGACAGCTCCAGGCGACAGGGCAAGAGATCCCCGGGAGCGGCAGGGGTTAAAGGAATCCTGTGCTGGCCCCAAGGATGAAGAGACCAGCGGCAGGCCCAGGAGGGGCGCGACGGGAGCTGCAGCCCTGGCCAAGCCTGGAAGGACGGCGGGCTGAGGGCAGGGCGGGCTGGGGTGGCCTCTGGGGAAGGGTCAAGGGGAGGCTCGGCCCGAAGGCCCGACACACCTGTGCGACAAGGCCTGACTGGGGACGGGGCTATGCAGCCTGGGCTCCACTCTGACCAAGCTCGTGGGCAAACTGAGGGGGAAGCGAACGTAGTCTCTCCCCTCCCTCACCCACACCTACACATGTGTGTTTTTTTTTTTTTAGGACTGATTATTGTCCATGTATACCTCCATTGCTTTCTATACAGCATTTCTCAACCTGGTAGCCAGCTGATCCGTTGTGGTCGGCAGGGGAGGGTTTCGCAGCCACATCTACCACCCAGGAACTCCTGTGCGTTTCTGCCTAAAGCCTCTAAGGAGTCTCAGGGCAAAGGACTTCCTCCAGGAGAAGACGAACACACCCTCTCTTTTACAAACCAGAACGTTACAGGTAAAGCCAAACAACTTCTCTGACACCTCTTCTCCACTCCATCCTGGTCCCCACCAGCGTCCTCATCACCACTATTAGAAGCTGGAAGGAAATCCTTCCAGATGTTTGTTATTCTCACATGTTGATTTTTATATACTCAGAAAAGACGACAAAATCTGTCTGTATATGTGGACGTGTTCAACAAAAATGACCTAACGTCAACATTCTGCCCCTCCCTCTTTCACTCAGTCACATTTCTAGAATGCATCCCTATTGATTCCTCCTGCTCTCCTGTACTCCTTCTGAACCTCCCACACACGATAGACTGCATCTATTCACTCATTTCCCGCTGTATGGACAGTAAGTCACTGTGCCTTCAACTTCTTTGAGCAAGAATCATATTCTCCCCTAACGACTATTAACATTCCACACAGTGGGAGACCAATTTAGAAGATTCCTGTTCCTCCCTGAACAATCTGCTTCATTGGAAGTCCTCATAATTACAGAATTAGAGAGCTACAGAGCACCTCGCAAGTCATTCAATCCAACCAACAAAAATATAAAACTCCCTGGGAAGGATAAACGTACATATAGAGAATCTGGAAGTAATGTAATGTAGGGATGTAAATCACTTTTAAATCTGGTGTAGATATTTAAAGGCAACAGCACAAAAGTAATTATAAATCTATGCTAATATATACACTGATATAAAAAGAGGTAATAGGTGCCATCAACAACATCGGGCAGGGGGCGCCTGGGTGGCTCAGTCGTTAAGCGTCTGCCTTCGGCTCAGGTCATCATCCCAGCGTTCTGGGATCCAGCCCCGCATCGGGCTCCCTGCTCAGCGGGAAGCCTGCTTCTCCCTCTCCCACTCCCCCAGCTTGTGTTCCCTCTCTCTCTGCCTCTCTCTCTGTCAAATAAATAAATAAAATCTTTAAAAAAAAAAAAAATCAAGGGGAAGGGGACACAGAGGTGCAACACAGAATTTTTATAGGAGACCAAAATTAAGTTGTTAGTTTAAAATGGACTGTTACAGGGTGTCTGGGTGGTTCAGTTGGTTAAGTGTCTGACTCTTGATCTCAGCTCAGGTCTTGATCTCAGGATCATGAGTTCAAGTCCTGTGTTGGGCACCAGCATGGGGCCACATGGGGCATGCAGCTTACTAAAATAAAATAAATAAATAAATAAATAAATAAATAAATAAATAAATAAA
>NC_048223.1:80692580-80695931 GCF_002007445.2 Ailuropoda melanoleuca
AAATAAAATAAAATAAATAAAATAAAATAAAAATAAAAATAAAATGGATTGTTATATCTTTAAGATGTTTTATGTAATTGCATAAGTGACCAAAAAGAAAATATCTATGAAATATACACAAAGGGACATGAGAAGGGAATCAAAACCTGTCACCACAAAAAAAAACCAAAAACAAAAACAAAAACAAAAAACAAAAAACAAAACCAAAAGAAACAAAAAATAACAGCATAGCACAACAGACAGCAGCAAGGGAAGCAAGACTGACAAAAAAGCTACAAGACACACAAAAAACAATTCAAATGGCACCAGCAAGTCCTCCCATATTAGTAATTACTTTAAATGAGAATGGATTGGCTCAACGGTTGAATAATCAAGATCCAGCTACATGCTGTCTAGGAGAGACTCACTCTGGATCTCAGGACACACACAGGCTAATAAAAGTGAAAGAATAAAAATATTTCGTGCAATTAGAAATCTTATGAGAGCAGGGTGGCCACAGTTAGAGCAGACCAAATAGATTTTAAGGCAGAAGCCGTCACAAGAGACAAAGGACATTACATACCGATAAAAGGGTCAATTCTCCAGAGAGATCCAACAGTGACAGACACACATGCCCCTCACACTAGAGCTCCCAGATATGTGAGGCAGACAGGACAGAACTGAAGGAAGAAACAGAGAGCAACACAATACTCGTAGGGGCTTCCATGCCCCCACTTCCGTAACGGAAAAAACAACCAGAAAGAAAATAAGGAAAGAGCAGCTGAACCACAAATACTATGGCCAAATGGGCCTCCCAGATGTGCCCTTAACACTCCACCCAGCAACAGCAGAGGACACATTCTTCTCGACTGCACACGGACCGTTCTCCAGGACAGACCACCTCCAGGACAGACCACCTGTTAAGCCACAAAACAAATTTAAGAAGACTGAAACTATATGAAGTATCTTTTCTGACCACAATGGAAGGAAACTAGAAATAAACAACAAAAGGAAAACATATGTGGAAATTAAATAACTCACGCTCAAGCAACCAAGCGGTCAAAGAAAAAAAGCAGAGGGCAATTCAGAAAAACTTCTGGAGACAAATGAAGACAAAACCACAACATAGGACACTTACAAGATGCAACAAAAGCAGTACTAGGAGGGGACGTGCGTAGTGGTAAATGCAGACACAAAAAAGAAATCAACAACCCAATTTTACAGTTGGAGGAATAGGGAGAAAAAGTACAAACTAAATCCAAATCAGCAGAAGGAAGGAAGTAATAAAGAGCAGAGACAGAGAATAGAAAAACAGAAAAGAAATAGAAGAAACCAAGAGTTGGTTTTTTTAAAAGATCAACAAAATTAACAAACTCTTAGCTAGACTAATGAAGAAAAACAGAGAGAAAACTTAAATCACTGAAATAAGAAGGGACATGATAACCAATTCCACAGAAATGAAAAGGTTTATAGCAAACTACTACAAGCAATTAAATGTAAACAAATCAGACAACCTGGAAGAAAAGATAAATTCCTAGAAACATAGAATGTATCATGACTACATCATGAAGAATTTTTAAAAATCTGCACAGAGCTATACCAAAATTAAGGAGACTGCAAGTAATAGAAAAACTTCTTCACAAGAGAAAGCCCAGGACAAGACGGCTTCTTCACCAGAGAATTCTATCAAACACTTAAAAAAAATTAATACCGGTCCTCTTCAAGCTCTTCCAAAAATTGACAAGGAGAGGACACTTCCAAACTCATCCCAAGACACAATAAGAAAATTACAGACCAATATCCCTGATGAACGCAGATGCAAAAATCCTAACAAAATACTAGCAAACTGAATTCAACAACATATGAAAAGGATCATATGCCACGACCAAGTGGGATTTATATCTGGAATGCAAGGATGGTTCTTAACACACAAAAATCACTGTCCTACACCATATTAACAAAATGAAGGACAGGGAGTTAAGATGGCGGAGGAGTAGGGGACCCCTTTTTCNCCTTTTTCAGCCGGTCCCCTGAGTTGAGCTGGATAGGTACCAGACCAGCAGGAATATCCACGGAATCAGCCTGAGACGCAGGAAGATACATCTGGATCTCTACAAATGAACATCTCCAGCGCTGAGTATCGAGGTACGAAGCGGGGAGCTGTGAAACCGCGCACAGATATCGGAAGATAAACAGAAGGGGGAGGGAGCCGCTGTGTTTGGGCGCCGGGAAGCGGTAGCCACCTGCACGGGGGAGCGGGCGGCACTCGCGGACAGGCACCCACGAGACAGCAGACTGAGACCGTGAGCCGGGAGCGCGCACCACCAGACATCTCCCGGAACTCTGGAACTCCGGTGTGCTCACTGGAACCAGACTGNGTGAGACACCAGACTGAGACGGGGAGCTCCGGGAGCCCGCGCGGGGCGGCTGGCGGCGGGCGGGGTTGGAAACACAAAGGACAGAGACGTGCCGGCCCTGGAAGTGAGGGCTGGGACGCCAGGTGTGGGGTGCACATCCCGGGACGCTGCAGGGTTGAGCAGCACTAACACAAACAGAGTTAAAGTGGCCAGAACATCAGTGGAGAACGATCCGCGATCCCTCTGTTCTGAGACAGAGGCTGAATTTCAGCCGCTGCTGCTCTCTCAGAAGAGGCATAGCAAACCGCCAGGGAAAGCCGCCAGAGAACAAAAGCCTGGAAATACCGGCTCACAGTGTGTCCATCCCCATCCCCCCTCACAGGGGACACGGAGACTCTACCCAAACAGGGTTGCTGAGTATCGGTGTGGCAGGCCCCTCCCCCAGAAGGCAGGCTGAAAAATCAAGAAGCCCACAACCCGGAGCGCCTGAGTGGCGCAGTCACCAAGCACCTGTCTTCGGATTAGGGTGTGTTTACAACGTTCCGGAAAGGAGTCCCTCATCGGGCTTCTCCACCGGGAGCCTGCTTCTTCCTCTCCCACTCCTCTGCTTGGGTTCCCTTTCTTGCTGACTGTCTCTCTCTCTCTCAAATAAATAAATAAACTCTTTAAGGAAGAAGCCCACATCCCTAAGATCTCTATAAAACAAGGGCGCACGGCCTGGGTCCCGGTCAATAATTTGGGCTCTGGACAGCCCCGCAACCTCTCCTCCTCAGAATGACGAGAAGGAGAAGTCACCCCAGCAAAGAAAAGATAATGAGTCTGTGGCCTCTGCCACAGAATTGGCCTCGGCCACAGAATTAATACATATGGATGTATCCCAATTATCAGAAATGGAATTCAGAGCAACAATGGTCAAGATGATGAGTAAACTTGAAAAAAGCATCAGAGAAAGCGTTGCTGAGAATATAGAATCCCTAAGGGCAGAAATGAGAGCGAATCTGACAGAAATTAAAAA
>NC_048223.1:80696114-80696889 GCF_002007445.2 Ailuropoda melanoleuca
AACAATGGTCAAGATGATGTGTAGACTTGAAAAAAGTATTAACGAAAATGTTAATGAGAATATAGAATCCCTAAGGGCGGAAATGAGAGCAAATCTGGCAGAAATTAAAAATTCTATGAGCCAAATGCAGTCAAAACTAGNCCTGCTTCTTCCTCTCCCACTCCTCTGCTTGGGTTCCCTTTCTTGCTGACTGTCTCTCTCTCTCTCAAATAAATAAATAAACTCTTTAAGGAAGAAGCCCACATCCCTAAGATCTCTATAAAACAAGGGCGCACGGCCTGGGTCCCAGTCAACACTTGGGCTCTGGACAACCCTGCAATCTCTCTTCATCAGAATGACGAGAAGGAGAAGTCCCCCCCAGCAAAGAAAAGATAATGAGTCTGTGGCCTCTGCCACAGAATTGGCCTCGGCCACAGAATTAATACATACGGATGTATCCCAATTATCAGAAATGGAATTCAGAGCAACAATGGTCAAGATGATGAGTAAACTTGAAAAAAGCATCAGAGAAAGCGTTGCTGAGAATATAGAATCCCTAAGGGCAGAAATGAGAGCGAATCTGACAGAAATTAAAAACTCAGTGGGCCAAATACAGTCAAAACTAGAGGCTCTGACGGCCAGGGTCACCGAGGCAGAGGAACGCGTTAGCGAATTGGAGGATGGGTTAGTAGAAGAGAAAGCTAAAATAGAATATGGACTCAAAAAAATCCACACTCAGGAATGTACGTTATGGGAGATTACTGACTCAATGAAACGTTCCAACGTCAGAATCATC